>NC_056447.1:9555323-9880086 GCF_018296145.1 Oncorhynchus tshawytscha | reverse complement strand
ATTTGATTGATTGATTGGTCTGCGTAGAGGTAGATCAAGGAATCACCCTCAGCAAGAGCGACATCATTGATATATACAGAGAAAAGAGTCGGCCCGAGAATTGAACCCTGTGGTACCCCCATAGAAACTGCCAGAGGTCCGGACAAAAGACCCTCCGATTTGACACACTGAACTCTATCTGAGAAGGAGTTGGTGAACCAGGCGAGGCAGTCATTTGAGAAACCAAGGCTGTTGAGTCTGCCGATAAGAATCCTGTGATTGACAGAGTCGAAAGCCTTGGCCAGGTCGATGAAGACGGCTTGCACAGTCTTTTATCATTGGAGGATATGATATCGTTCTATCCCTTGAGCGTGGCTGAGGTGCACCCGTGACCAGCACGGAAACCCGGATTGCACAGCGGAGAAGGTACGGTGGGATTGGAAATGGTCACTGATCTGTTTGTTAACTTGGCTTTTGAAGACTTGAAAGGCAGGGCAGGGTGGAACATAGGTCTGTAACAGTTTGGGTCTAGACTGTCACCCCCTTTGAAGAAGGGGATGACCGCGGCAGCTTTCCAATCTTTAGGAATCTCAGACAATACGAAAGAGGGGTTGAACAGACTAGTAATAGTGGTTGCAACAATGGCGGCGGATAATTTTAGAAAGAGAGGGTTCAGATTGTCTAGCCCAGCTGATTTGTACAGGTCCAGATTTTGCAGCTCTTTCAGAACATCTGCTATCTGGATTTGGGTGAAGGAGAAGCTGGGGATGCTTGGGCAATTTTAAAGAACAACCAGGTGTCCTCTATGACGGATTGAGGTCAATATCCTTCCAGGATACCCGGCCAGGTCGATTAGAAAGACCTGCTCGCAGAAGGGTTTTAGGGAGCGTTTGACTGTGATGAGGGGTGGTCCTTCTTAGGGCTGCAATCCCGTCAATGGGATGATATAACAACAGCCAGTGAAAGTGCAGGGCGCCAAATTCAAAACAACAGAAATCTCATATTTAAAATTCCTCAAACATACATGTATTTTATAACGTTTTAAATGTAATCTTGTTGTTAATCCCACCACAGTGTCCAGTTTCAAATAGGCTTCACAGCGAAAGCTCCACAAATGATTGTTAGGTCACCACCAAGCCACAGAAAAACACAGCCATTTTTCCAGCCAAAGAGAGGAGTCACAAAAAGCACAAAGGTAGATAAAATGAATCACTAATCTTGATGATCTTCATCAGATGACGCTCTTAGGACTTCATGTTACGCAATACATGTATGTTTTGTCTGATGAAGTTCATGTTTATTTTGGCGTGTTACGTTCATTGGTTCCAAAAACATCCAGTGATTTTGCATAGCCACATCGATTCAACAGAAATACTCATCATAAATGTAGATGATAATACAAGTTATACACATGGAATTATAGATATACCTCTCCTTAATGAAACCGCTGTGTCAGATTTCAATTTTTTTTAACGGAAAAAGCAAACCATGCAATAATCTGAGACGATGCTCAGAAAAATAATCAAATTAGCTGCCAATTTGGAGTCAACATAAACCAGAAATCACATTATAAATATTCCCTTACCTTTGACGATCTTCATCAGAATGCACTCCCAGGAATCTCAGTTCCACAATGAATGCTTGATTTGTTCGATAATGTCCGTTATGTATGTCCAAGTAGCTACTTTTGTTAGCGTTAGGTACACATTTCCAAACGTTCGTGCATTACTTTGGACAAAAACTTCAAAAAGTTATATTACAGGTTATTATTATATTATTATATTACAACATTTCAAACTAAGTATAGAATCAATAACGCAGGGTGATATCATGTGGAATGCGCATGACCAGGAAATGGCTCTCTGCCAGTAACCTGACTCATTCAGCTCTTATTCAGTTCCACAACACAGTAGAAGCCTCATTCAAGTTTCTAAAGACGGTTGACATCTAATGGAAGCCCTAGGAAGTGCAACTTCATTCATATCCCAATGTGAATTCAATAGGGCCTGGGTTGAAAATATATCAACCTCAGATTTCTCACTTCCTGTTTGGATTTCTTCTCAGGTTTTTGCCTGCCATATGAGTTCTGTTATACTCACAGACATCATTCAAACAGTTTTTGATTTTTTTCTATCAAATACTACTAATAATATGCATATATTAGCAACTGAGACTGAGGAGCAGGCCGTTTACTCTGGGCACCTCTGGGCACCTTTCATTCAAGCTACTCAATACTGCCCCTGCAGCCATAAGAAGTTAACGGATGCAGGCAATGAGGCAGTGATCGCTGAGATCCTGATTGAAAACAGTAGTGTATATGGAGGACAAGTTGGTCAGGATAATATCTATGTGTGTGCCCATGTTTATGGATTTAGTGTTGTACCTGGTGGGTTCCTTAATAATTTGTCTGAAATTGAGGGCATCTGTTTTAGATTGTAGGACTACGGGGTTGTTAAACATCCCAGTTTAGGTCACCTAACAGAACGAACTCTGAAGATAGATGGGTTTCAATCTATTCACATATGGTGTCCAGGGCACAGCTGGGAGCTGAGGGGGGTCTATAACAGGCGGAAATAGTGAGAGATTTATTTCTGGAGAGATTAAGTTTTAAAATTAGAAGCTCGAACTGTTTGGGTATAAACCTGGAAAGTATGACACAACTTATCTGCAGAACTCTACTGCTATATCTGCAGTAGATTGCAACTTCTCTCCCATGTTATAAGTGGAAATAAAACATAGTAGCTGCAGGATGACAAAATCTTGAAACAAGATGAAAGCAACAGGCCATCCCACTGGGCACATCAGTTCAACGTCTAGTTTTGTGCCCAGTGGGAAGATAGTACACATACTTTACAAACACTTTGATTCCCTCTCAGCCCTCTTCCAGGGGGACAAGCTTTAAAGGTGCACTATGCAGAAATCCCTCCGCCATTTCCTGGTTGCAAAAATTCGAATAGTTCCCCTAATTTCAGTTTATGTGACCTTAATCTAACAGTGAAATAATGGCATGCTATTGTTTGAGGAGAGTGCACAATTATGAACTTGAAAATGTATTAATAAACTAATTAGGCACATTTGGGCAGAAATACAACATTTTCAACAGAAATGCAATGGTTCATTGGGGCAGTCTAAAACTTTGCACATACACTACTGCCATCTATTGGCCAAAATCCAAATTGTACATGGGCTGGAATAATACATGATGGCCTTTCTCTTGCATTTCAAGATGATGGTACAAGATGATGTATTATCTTTTACCAGATCTAATGTGTTATATTCGCCTCCATTTAATTTCTCATTTCCACAAACGTCAAAGTGTTTCCTTTCAAATGGAATATGCATATCCTTGCTTCAGGTCCTGAGCTACAGGCAGTTAGATTTGAGTATGTAATTTTAGGTGAAAATTGAAAAAAAGTGTCGGGTCCCTAATTTAGTGTCCCTTTTTTAAATCAACATGTTCAACACCAGAGTGCCAATCAGTGGCGATCGGTGCCGTTTAAGACAAGGAAGGACTTTTTTTTCTTGAGCATGGCTTTATTTCTATTAGAGCATATTAGATGACTGTCATTCATATTCCATTCACCCAGCTCAACGTGACATTGATAGGTTTAGGCTACTACATGATACTCAATTTTTCCTATACTCATCATGAGGTTGCTACAACCTAGCCTATGAATGAAAGTAATCAAGGTGACAGACATTGACACATTCTAAACTGCATTGCACAATCTTGACTGCATCTAGTTTATATAGGGTGTAATCATAAGTTCAGGTATGTTTATCTCATTTCGTTCCGTTTTCTTCCGTTTGATTAAGAAAAGTTTTTCAACAGAATCGGAGGAATGAATACACTCCTGATCACCACAAACACAGTTCACTTTCATAGCAGCCACATTCATACAGCATGATCTCTTTGATCTTTGGATAATTCTTTCTTACATCTATGCACTCTCCTCCTCTCACCTTTTCCCTTCGGCTTGAGGACTTCAGCTGTCTCTGACCAGGCGAATAAACCTTTCTATGCCAAACCTTCATATCATAACCGCTAACCGCTAGTCACAGCCTACATCATTGTCACCATATTAGCTAACGTCAAGTCAACATAGCTACTAGAACTAGCGCATTAGTAAACCCCCTACAATCATGTAGTACAGTGTACAGTTAGCAAGCAGTTTAGCAGTGACAACAGCAAGCCCCAGTGGCAATAAATTAATAGAACTAAAAGCTTACCTTGATCTGGAAGAGTTACAGTGTTGGATAGCCATAGCCAGCTAGATAACATAGCATCCCTCTCTATTTGATTCAGGTGTTTGAGTAGACTGAACTAGCTATCTGCATTGGGTAGCTAAGTAAGTTAAACGTGAAGAAAAATGTGTAATACAGCTAGCTCTCTCTCTTGCTTCTTCATTTTTTAAGAAATTAATTTGTTCAAAACTGTTCAACTAGGGTCTTTATCTTTGAGTATACTACTCACCACATTTTATTCACTGCAGTGCTAAGCTATCTGTGCCTTATTCTTTCAGTACTAGATTAATTCTCTGATCCAAGAGCTCTGATAGGTTGGAGGACGTATAGCTCTGTCAAGTGTGAATAACCTTTGTGCATTAAGCTATACTAAAAGACAATTTAGCAAAAGCTTTGCATCCATTTTGTGCTCCTAACTGTTCACAGCTCTGTAGTTCAAAGCTACGACATTTTGTCAATAGGCTGTGTGTGTTGAGATTTTTGCCAAACTATCACTGTACTCTGACGGCTAGGAATGGAGCTGCTTTGCAAAGCAAAGGCATACAAAACAGTGTGTGTAAAATCTGGCTGCATATCTGCCTGAGGTGCAAATGTTATTGATGGAGTGTGTGTTCCTCACACCCTTGTGATCTGAAACACCTTCCATGTCACTTATTTGCAGAAAAAAGGTGTATGGAATGTTGTGAAATTGGACGTGGCAGAATTAATTTCCTCTGCACGTTGTATAAAATGGTTCTGCAGCATTATTAAACATGCACTAAACTTTGATATATCTTTAATATTATTGAGGCTTCTAAACAACCTTCTTGTTTAGTGAAGTGCATACGTTTGTCGCTTCATTATGGCTTTCTGTAAAATTTCTCAGTTTTCCTTGAAATGTATAAAGATAATGCTGCATAATAGTCTAAGAATGAAAATGCAGAGACCATTGTGTGTTTCTAGGTAACATGTACTGTATGCAGTCTCTGACTGGTAATTCAGTCCCTTAGGGACAAACAGACTCCAACTTCCATTCTTAGGGTGTAAATCACACCAGTAGTGTAATGCTGTGACATTATGTGTGTGTGCGTGTGTGATACTGAAAGTAATGAGAGTATAACCTCCTCAGACTCCTTTGTGTCCTGGGGACACTCTCTCTCACTCGCTCGTTCGCCCTCTCTCCTCATCTCTCAGGGACTGTATCTTAGATGGCGAGAGAGAGAGGACTGGGGGACATTGCGTCTGGCAGTTGTGGCCGGTGTGTTAACACACTAGAGGTAATCTCGAAACCCAGGACCAAATCTTGCATGAGCCACTTACCCTAACCACTCAGCAGCATTCCTAAACCTAACCTGTCGCACTTACATGTGATATAAATATTGGTTGTTTTTGCAATTCAGAGAATATGAGCATTTCTCAGGCTGTTCGTATATGGACCATATGGGAGTAAAGTTGGTCATCTCATGACATGGGGCAGCTGTGTGAGTTAAGACACGGTGGGAGTGTGCTAGCTCTAACAGTAGAGAGATACAGCCATGTGAGACCACTGTGTAGGAGGACTCACTCTGTCATTTCATGCTCATGCCAGTCAGGGATTAGGGACTACTGCCTCCTCTCCATAAACATGCTAATTTACTGCTCAAATGCTCTCTATTAGATTAAAAACGAGTCTCTGTCATCGCGAGCCAGATTGAAAGCTTTTTGCCTAGATCCCTTTTCAGCTCCCAATTTACAGTCGTTTGCTGCTCGTTTGTTATTGCTGTGTTTCATGTTTGTTAGGAGAGAATATTGGTTACGTAAGAGTGTAAAAGTTCAAATTTGGATTTGTTTTTAAAGATTTATATCATAAAGAACTTTGGAAGAGACTATGGAGTATGGTATGAATCAAAATAAGCTCACTTTAGACTCCCTTCTGAAAGGGATGATTTAATTTCCTTGATGTATTTCAGTCACTCTTGGAAGGAAACAAATCATCAAGGTTTATCGTTGTTTTATAGTCTGTAAAAGTTTTCAAAATCTAAACTCCAGTCAATAATGCAATAATGGTTTACTGTAAAAACTTGCTACTACTAATAGACTTCCCCTAATGGGAGATGCTTCCCGTTTTCAGAATAATAAGTGTGTGTTACTACCATGGGCAGTAGTTTGTAAACAAAGACTTGGCATGAACACCGCTATGCTGGGTTTGATTTAATTTTGGCCTAATTGTGCTCACAAAATAGATCAATTTGGATTAATATAAAGTACATCTGAGGACAAACACCAGTGTATTATGTAATCAGAATGTTTAATCCCCAATTGTTGCTACCATTTTCATGTGACAATACAATGGACCTTCCCCCCTTGTATAAAGTTGTTAGATGATAGACGGACAGCATTTATCTCTGGGAAGATTCTTAGTTAGTCACCCGTTGTCCTCCGCTTGAGATTCCCCCTCCTATTATTCTGGTTAATAATTCAGCACATTATTTCCCATGCAGATACCACTGAGCGTGAAATCAATTTAAGAGCGGAGGAGTGGAGAGCAAACAGAAATGCCTGAATTTCAATATTTCCCATTTAATAAAGCGTTCATGTGCTCTTTGATTTAATAAATAGAGGGGAGGTGAGTGGAAAGCTCAAGGAAAGAAGAAAGGAGGCTTCTCCTCCTTCCTCCTTTTTTGTTGATATATGAAAATTACCCCCCCTCCGCTTTCTGAGAGAAGAAGAAGAAGAAGAAGGTGGCAAGGAAGGTAATGGGAGATCATTTCCCCGTTGTCTCCTTTGGTTACAGCATCCCATGCTCTCAAAGCTCAGCAGACTAGATTCATTTACTTCTAATATACTTCCATGCACTATACCCCAAATGGAAAAATGTGATGGTCTCCATTACCATATCGTAATCATACCATAAACAACGCACAGATTGTGATGGAAGCAATGGAATATAATGTCAGTCCAACATATGGTTCATACTACATGATTTATTTATGAGATATGCAAATGAAGCTTCTCCGGCAGGTTTTACATCACTTCAGAGCCTCCAGGTGAGACCACACTTGTGGTGTCCATACTAGGAGTCTCAGTCTCAGCAGTTTATTTTTTTCTTAATATGGACACCGTACATGCTCCCTTCACTGAGCTGGCTTCTCCCATATTAAAGGCAGAATGGAAGATGTGACTGAATTGCATAATAGACGATTGCACAAAAGGTATGGAGGCTGGGGCAGGAAGTAGGTCTGGGGAGGAATTAAGTAAGTCATTGATGTCACACAACAATACAGTATGTTGTGTTTGGTGTCCATAAATAGACAGCCTTGAATAAGGCACAAGGCAGGGTGATGCGTCAACATTGAGTTGAGAATGAGGCACTGCTGACAGGCGATCATCTGCCTGAAAATCTCACTGCTGAGCTCGGCTGAGTCGAGTGACGTACCTTGGCAGGTTTCGTCAAACAAATCTGCAGGAATAAAAAAAGATGCTGACGCCATTGATTCTCATCATTGGCATAGAACATGTGTTGTTCCCATATGTTGAGATAGGCATGTTGCAGTATGTTTTGTATATGTAAGCACAGGTTTCATATCTTCAGTCTCATCTCCTTGTCTGATATTGAGCTCATCTAATATCGAGACACATGTACGGTGTTTCAAGATTACAGATGACCACTGTTTCCATGGTAACATTATCAGACAGCTTTTCTTCAGTTTCTTCATGTAAATGTGCTCACACACACACACACACACACACACACACAAACACCATACTATACTATACTAACACCATAATAATAGAAAAATGCCCTTGCATATTAATGTCAGATAACAATTGCAAAGTGTAGTTCATGTCATATAATAGCCAGCATATGGTACTCAGCAAAGGGTGAATGTCACCATGCAACCTCTCACTATGAGAAAAATATATGTTTACACCCCATGCTTTCAATATGCCCAAGTACAGTCATTTTTGTTTCTATTTGCCGTGTAGTTCCATTGGCCGCAAATATTTTGTTAGTGTTTAAACCATGCTGGCGAAACAGGGAGGTGTCACAAGTTGAAATACTGTTTCAACATAAAAGCATTACTATCCCCAAAGGGGGCTTGATGATATACTAAAGCAACGTTTTTGTGTCTTGTCCAGAAAAATACTTTAAATTATGTTGGATTGTTAACTAACTCAGGAAAGCCTCAATTTTTTCAGTGATTAAAAAGGGCAATCTGCGCCCCTTTAAAATTGCTGCAATATGCTTGTTAAAATGCACGGCTGCTCTGAACAATACCAATGAAACCCCCATAAAGGAACATACACTACATGACCATAGGTATGTGGACACCTGCTTGTCGAACATCTCATTCCAAAATCATGGGCATTAATATGGAGTTGGTCCCCCCTTTTCTGCTATAACAGCCTCCACTCTTCAAGGAAAGGCTTTCCAATAGAGGATGGAACATTGCTGCAGTGACTTGCTTCCATTCAGCTCCAGGAGCATTAGTGAGGCCGGGCACTGACGTGGGGCGATTAGGCCTGGCTAGCAGTAGGCGTTCTAATTCATCCCAAAGGTGTTCGATGGGTTTGCTGTGTGCACAGGGGCATCGTCATGCCTTCCACAATTTGACGAACTGAGTTGTTGGAAAGTTGGCATCCTATGATGGTGCCACAATGAAAGTTACTGAGCTCTTCCATAAGGCCAATATACTCCCAATGGACATTGCATGGCTGTGTGCTCGATGTTATACAACTGTCAGCAACAGGTGTGTCTGAAATAGCCAAATCCAATCATTTGAAGGGTGTCCACATATTTTTGTATATACAGTATAGTATATTTTATTTACATTTGCACAGCAAGGACTTTCCTTTGTATCTTGAATTCAAGTGAATTAAAGCACTAGAAGCAAGTATTGAGAAACCAGGTATATTAATCTTATCTACGACACTGCTAAACAATTCATATACCATGTTATACACGTATGTGATCATTTAAATTTGTAAACATACATGGAAATGCCTTTCATTTTGGAGGCATTTCATTAATCCACAACAAAACGCTCCAACACCTTTTCACTCCTTCCTATTATTTCCCCAAGTCATGGCAGTTCATTAAAGGCAGGCTGTAATAACTGTAAGTGTGTCTGCTCCAAGTCGTATTGATTTAGTTTATGCTTCATCAATGTAACACGTCCATCAGTAGTCACTCTGCTTGTTCCTTCCAGTCCAGAAAGAAATACTTTGGCAACCAAAACATTACATTAACATCAGGCATCCATCTCCGTCACATCATCACTGATCATTCGCTTGCATTAAAGTTACTTTTTAGAAGTTGTTTACTGTAAATGTTGGCTTGCAAAGGGTATGATACATACATAAGTACTTATTAAGAAAAGCACTTTCTGACCTCATTGCTGCCGAGTGGCGCAGCGGTCTAACACACTGCATCTCAGTGCCAGAGATGTCACTGCAGACCTGGGTTCGATTCCATGCTGTATCACAACCGGACGTGATTGGGAGTCCCATAGGGCGGCGCACATTTGGCCCAGCGTCGTCCGGGTTAGGGTTTGACTAGGGTAAGCCGTCACTGTAAATACTCATTTTTTCTTAACTGACTTGCCTAGTTAAATAAAAAATGAAACCACATTGTGATTTTTTTACCCTTCGTACCCAGAATATACCCATGATCATATCAGTGTAGGCATCATGTGTTATGTCTGTAATTGTGCATTAAACCTCATTAAAGATCCAATTCAGAAGTTAATCCCTGTACTTTCAAACCACGTGTGTGTGTGTTCTTATTATGGACTTTATCCATACTGTCACGCCATGGCCATAGAGAGGCTTTTATTCTCTATTTTGGTTAGGCCAGGGTGTGACTAGGGTGGGCATTCTATGTTTATTTTCTGTTTTGGCTTTCTTTGTTGTTTGTGGTTCAGAGGCAGCTGTCTATCGTTGTCTCTGATTGAGAACCATACTTAGGAAGCCTTTTCCCATCTGAGTTTTGTGGGTAGTTAATTTTTGTTTAGTGTTATTCACCTTGCAGGACTGTTTCAGTTTTCCTTTTTGCTGTTTTGTTTATTCAGTGTTCAGTGCAATTATTAAAGATGAACACGTACCCTGCTGCATTTTGGTCCGATGATTCCTCTTCCGATGAAAGTCGTTACACATACACAGATATATGCTTGCCAAACCAAGAAGTTTCACTATACAGTTTTGTTGAGTTAATATGTAATACTCTCATTTTGCAATTAAAAATGAAGACTAATTAACAAGCAGTAGCAGAAGACTAATTGCTTAATTATACCTTAATTGAACTAATTGAGCACATGGTTGGAATAAAACATTTAGAATATCTCTGGGCAAACACGGCCATGTGTTTACACAGACTCAATGGAAATATTCAAATATTCAGTCTGTAAGAATGTTCGTCAAAGTTCATTAGTTCATTACTCACCTGTGAATAAACACAAACAACCTCAGTATATTCAAGACTTGTGTTCAAATATTTTGAGCTTCCAGGCTTGCCAGATGGGAAGGATTTTCATCTTTCTATATTGGTTCCATTGCAACAGGCAATCAAAGGCGTTCACATAATATTTATTTGAAGTTATAAAGACGTATTTAGAGTAGTGTTGAAGTTATAAAAAAATATTTAAAGTAGTATTTCATCCTAGGTCTGGTATCTTCCATCAAGTAAAAACAAGGGTCAGCCAAAGTCTATCAATATGGCGGCAGTGTAGCCTAGTGGTTAGAGCGTTGGACTAGTAACTGGAAGGTTGCAAGTTCAAACCCCTGAGCTGACAAGGTACAAATCTGTTGTTCTGCCCCTGAACAGACAGTTAACCCACTGTTCCTAGGGTGTCATTGAAAATAAGAATTTGTTCTTAACTGACTTGCCTAGTTAAATAAAGGTAAAATAAAATAAAAAATGGCCAAAGGTGATTAGGTTGTGCATTTATCCATTTAGCTCATACATATATAGTGGCCTTACAAACCAACCCCCTGACCTTTGCTCTGGAATCATACATGTATTTTAGTCTCAGCACTATGCATTAAGGAATATTCTCAGATATGCTCACCATCCTCAATGCTGTTTTGTCAGTACATTTGAGAGGTTGACACGAGTGCAATGATCTTGTACTGCCACCACCTCCTCTGTGGCATAAACTCCTGCTTTCGCATCCCATCGCCCACATGAATACGTCAGCCCTGTCTCTCTCTCTCATCAGACCTTTTAAGGTGGTGGAAGAGAGGTCAGCCCAGTTGGCAGGAGAGATGTGAGATGTTTCTATGGAGAAGGATAATAGGCATACGCAATAGAGCGCCACTGTTAGAGAGCAACAGCCTTCTGCTGGGATAATAAGGGAGGATCAGACCACCGCCACTATACAGTTTGGGGTTGAATGTCACTCCATAGTCGTTATTCCAAAGAGAACACCAAGATGCTTTTAAATTGTACATGTGGGTGCAAGGAAGTTAATTTGACTTTTGCATGAACTTTGTGAACTTCATGCTTCCAGTAAACATAACTTGTTGAGAGCTCAGTTTGTTAAGAAGTTGGTTTCTCAATCGATATCAAAAACCAACATAACCGCAAATACACCATGAATCATCACATTATCTGTCCTTTTTAGAGATGAAATACAGACTAACTGCACTGTTAACTTTTCCCTGTAAATTTACAGCATTATTCTGGCACCAGATTTTCCAGCTTAATACTCTAATTTTGCTTTACAACTCTGGTGCCAGGATAATGCTGTAAATGTACAGTGAAATCCCCCCTGAAATCTAAATAATAAGTAATAAATAAATCAAATAAATGTATTCAAATTGGTAACAGCATTACCAAAACACTTGATAATTGATAATAGAAGTAACAACAGTTAAAACATATGTAACCAAATAAGAGCATCAATACAACACAAGTATAGAAAAATAATGAATAGAATGAGAGAGAGCAGGAGAACTGATACTCTGTGGGTAAAAAGACAGGTGACAAGGGACAAATCGAGCTGTTGTCTTGTGGGTGTACTTACCTCACGAGAGGTCTTCATTCCAACTCAGTCAGCTCTTGGAAGAACGGGGCAATGTAGGAGTTAAGAACAGCTGGCTTCCCCTGAGCCTCCTTGTCATGCACTTTGTCCCATCTTGGGTTGATTTAAAACTACAGCATACATTATATCCAATATAGTTTATGAAATCAATTGAGGCATTGAACCAATACAAGACAGCTAGATAAACCTACTTTAAACCATTTCTAACTAATAAAACATTGCTATAGCCTACACAATATCACAGATTATTCTACCAGACTCCAACTTTTTCCTTCCTTTCTGTGCCACCAACTGTTTGCATACTACTGGTAAAGTGAACAGGTTTACTAATCCTGTAACATTATATGGAACAATGTTGTTTAAATTAACCTCTTAGAGCTATCACCCTACTTTTTTCAATTTCCGCCTGAAGACATACCCAAATCTAACTGCCTGTAGCTCAGGCACAGAACCAAGGATATGCATATTCTTGGTACCATTTGAAGGAAAACCCTCTGAAGTTTGTGTAAATATGAATTGAATGTAGGAGAATATAACACAATAGATCTGGTTTAGATAATACAATGAAAAAAACATACTTTATTTTTTATTGTTGTATCATCATCTTTAAAATGAACAAGATAAAACAAACATTCAGAAAGGATGATGGGACAATTTCAGTGTAAAATACAAGAGGGCAACAGAACTTGTGCAAAGTTTCAGAATGATAACTTCCCAAATGAGTGTGCTACATGACATTTATCATGAAGTCACCCAGGTGTCCCACACAAGTAGCCCAAATGTACCCAAGTGAACAAATTGGTGAAGTTATACATTTTGAATGGAATAACTACATACAAAATACCAAAATGGTATTCTAACACATCCCCCCAAAAAATGGAGAAAAAACATGAAAAAAAATATATACATTTACAAAATAACACTTTCAATATTTGGAAGACCCTCAGTCCTCTACACAATATTGTGCTGCTGATGCCAGGTGCCATATCAGTCTCTTTCTGCTGTAAAGCATCTCTGTACCCTTTTCACTGATACAGAAATAAAGAAGTCTACAGCACATGGAGGTGTAGATACATATCCCTTTCTACATATATCCCTTTACGATTTCCAATATAAGACAGCACACATCATCTGGGAGGTTTGTAATGTAATTCTAGCAGGTAAACCCCAAATGTTTTGTTCATGCTTGGATTATTCACTGTGGCGTCTTGTCCGTGATTGCTGAGCGTTGCTCAGGATGTGGAGCCTCCATTTAAAAATAGGTGAAAAATTAGGAGGCCATAGATTACTGCACTGTCAGACCGGCCTATACATCAGGCTGGCTAGTTCCCTTATTTAAAATGTCCCTCATCTCTCAGCTTTGCCTGGCCTGCCTGCCTTAGCTTAGTTCACATAAAAAGTGACTTAACAATCAAGCTGCTTGCTATCAAAGGCCCGCTAATGCAACTTGGAAGCAATTACTGAGCTCTGGGAAAGAATGTTAATGGAATCTATCCATGGCATATCTATAGCGCATTCATGTCATGCTATGCAAGAGCTCATATTTAGGTATCTTAATAGATGCATCATTACCATGACAGCGCAGTGTCATCATCATGGCTGTTCTCAAAAGTGTGATTCTGCCATACCAGTGTTAGTGAGTATGCCAAATGGCCAAACCAAAAATGATGCTGATATACACCGAGTATACAAAACATTAGGAACACCTTCCTAATATTGAGTTGCACCCCGATTTGCCCTCAGAACAGCCTCAATTCATTGGGGCATGGACCCTACAAGGTGTCGAAAGCATTCCACGGGGATGCTTAAAATCCTTCTTTAACCTGTCTCCTCCCCTTTATCTACACTGATTGAAGTGTATTTAAGAGGTGACATCAATAAAGGATCATAGCTTTCACCTGGATTAATCTGGTCATTCTATGTCATCAACAGAGCAGGTGTTCTTATTGTGACTTACATTCTTCTTACGGAGGTCAATGGGGCATGAAGATCCCCACATGGTTGAATAAGTACGGATCTAAATGTGTACAGTAGCTGAGGGTCATATCATGACTCTTTTGTAACACATTAACAGCCCTCCTCCACATCACATTTAAGTTTGTCATACTGGTCTATAACGCACACATGGGTTTATGCAGTAAAATCAATTTTCCCATTCATAAAGCATTTATAGCGAAGCACTTCATGGTAATTACCTATGCAGTTTACCACTCTTATTCACAACACTAACATTAGAGTCTATGTATGAATTCTATGCAGTCAATGTACAGTCATTTCTATTTTATAAACATTTAGCTATTATACCGACACAATACAGAATGTTAAAGAAAATGTTAATAGTATACACCACCGGTCAAAAGTTTTGGAACACCTACTCATTCAAGGGCTTTTCTTTATTGTTTTACTATTTTCTACTTTGTAGAATAATAGTGAAGACATCAAAACTATGAAATACCAAATAAGGAATAATTTACTAACCAAAAAACACTTAAATCAAAATTCTTCAAATAGCCACCCTTTGCCTTAATGACAGCTATGCACACTCTTGGCATTCTCTCAACCAGCTTCACCTGGAATGCTTTTCCAACAGTCTTGAAGGAGTTCCCACATATGCTGAGGACTTGTTGGCTGCTATTCCTTCACTATTTCAGTCCGACTCATCCCAAACCATCTCAACTTGGCCAGGTCATCTGATGCAGCACTCCATCACTCTCCTTCTTGGTAAAAATAGCCCTTACACAGCCTGGAGGTGTGTTGGGTCATTTGTCTTGTTGAAAAACAAATGATAGTCCCACTAAGCCCAAACCAGATGGGATGGCGTATCACTGCAGAAAGCTGTGGAAGACATGCTGGTTAAGTGTGCCTTGAATTCTAAACAAATAACAGGCAGTGTCACCAGCTAAGCACCCCCACACCATAACACCTCCTCTTCTATGCTTTACTGTGGGAAATACACATGCAGATATCATCCGTTCACCCACACCATGTCTCACAAATACACGGCGGTTGGAACCAAAAATCTCACATTTTTTATAATCAGACCAAAGGACAAATTTCCTACAGTCTAATGTCCATTCCTCATGTTTCTTGGACCAAGCAAGTCTCTATTATTATTGGTGTGATTTAGTAGTGGCTTCTTTGCAGCAATTCGACCATGAAGGCCTGATTCACTGTCTCCTCTGAACAGATGTTGAGATATGTCTGTTACTTGAACTCTGTGAAGCATTTATTTGGGCAACAATTTCCGAGGCTGGCAACTCTAATGAACTTATCCTCTGCAGCAGAGGTAACTCTGGGTCTTCCTTTCCTGTGGCAGTGCTCATGAGTGCCAGTTTCATCATAGCGCTTGATGGTTTTTGAGGCTGCACTTGAAACTTTCAAAGTTATTGAAATTGTCCGTATTGACTCACCTTCATGTTTTAAAATAACGATGGACTTCCATTTCACCAAATAGGGCTATTTTACCACCCCTACCTTGTCACAACACAGCGGATTGGCTCAAAAACAATTAAGAAAGAAAGAAATTCCACAAATTAATGTTTAACCTTTTCACACGTACCAACACACTGGTGTGATCATTCTACAGTGGTCCCTGTAGCATACAATCAAACCGGTGTGATGAGAACGCATATTTAGAACATCCAGTTTCGAATTATGCAACAATCAGCATTTGAGCTGGCCACACTGTTTTTCAGAAACATTTTGCACAAACACAGTCCTTACAAAGTTATGTCCAGAATGTGAATAGGTTTTTTTTGGATGCAATGTTCAGACACTCACAGAAGTAGCTACAGCATAATACAATCATCCAAACTGGAAAAATGTAGGTGTCACCACTTCTGCCGAAGTCGTTGCCTCTCCTTGTTCGGGCGGTGCTCGGCGTTCGACGTCGCCGGTCTTCTAGCCATCATTGATCCTTTTTTCATTTTCCATTGGTTTTGTCTTGTCTTCCCACACACCTGTTTTCAATCCCATTCATTACCTGTTGTGTATTTAACCCTCTGTTTCCCCTCATGTCTTTGTCAGAGATTGTTTTATTGTCAGTGTAGTGTGATTGTTGTATAGGTGCACGTCGGGTCCTCGTACCCATGTTTGTGTGTTTATGTACATTTAGTGTTATGGAGCATACTCCGTGGACTTTATTAAAAGACTCCATTTTACTCTCCTGCGCCTGACTTCCCTGCCACCTATTACACCTATGCATGACAGTAGGCTACATTTGTCCTAGCGCTACCTGAGGAAAGTTTGACATAACACAAGTGGTCATATTTTTTATAACTCTCGGCTGATAGAAACTACAATATGAACTAGCTAATAGCAATTACTATTTATAATTAATCACATCACGGGAGAGCTCACCATAGATCAAAATAATTGAGTATAACACTTCCTAGAAATCAAAAGTAATCTGACGAAGGGTAGTTTATGCGCTCCACCATGCTTGTTTTTTTTTCGCATCAACCAAAGATAATAAGAGGAGACAAGATGAGTTTGGTCTGTTTATAGTATTCATGTTGAAAGGGCTGTGTCATCTACGATCATCCACTTCCCTTCAATCACTTCCAGAAGTTTACCCGAAGGATGAGTGAACCATTCCTTCACCTCATTATATCATCTTTTGTCTGGCAGATTACGTGACACCCAAAAAGCATTGTATAATGTCAACAAACATGGAGCCATACAGAGCTGGCAAATAGCTTAGCTCATTATAATCAGTACAACCTTCAAAAAATAATTTTACACACATCATCGGTGTCCATTACAATATACGCAATAATCGGAATACATTATTTGTCACCATTAATTGAAAACGTGAATAAAACTGTAAATACTTTATGCTCCATACACGCACGTAGATAGATAAACATACTACATACACACACACACTGTATGCCCCTACAGTATAAACGACAACACGATATACAGAAAATAAGATACTTACTTTGATAGGAACGCACACATACAGCGGCTTGTGAAAGTATTCACCCCCCTTGGCATTTTTCCTATTTTTTTCACTTAAAATTAATTAAAATAGATTTTTGGGGAGTTTGTATCATTTTATTTACAAAACATGCCGACATCTATGCAGTTACAAAATGTATTTTTTTGTGAAACAATAAATAAGACACAAAACAGAACTTGAGTGTGCATAATTATTCACCCCCTACTGCTCCAGCTCCTTCAGGTTGGATGGGTTCCGCTGCTGTACAGCAATCTTTAAGTCATACCACAGATTCTCAATTGGATTGAGGTCTGGGCTTTGACGAAGCCATTCCAAGACATTTAAATGTTCCCCTTAAACCACTTGAGTGTTTCTTTAGCAGTATGCTTAGGGTCAATGTTCTGCTGGAAGGTGAACCTACGTCCCAGTCTCAAATCTCTGGAAGACTGAGACAGGTTTCCCTCAAGAATTTCCCTGTATTTAGCATCATCCTTCATTCCTTCAATTCTGACCATTTCCCAGTCCCTGCCGATGAATAACACCCCACAGCATGATGCTGCTACCACCATTCTTCATTGTGAGGATGGTGTTCTCGGGGTGATGAGAGGTGTTGGTTTTGCGCCAGACATAGCATTTTCCCTGATGGCCAACAAGCTCCATTTTAGTCTTATCTGACCATATGTTTGGGGAGTCTCCCACGTGCAATTTGGCGAACACCAAACATGTTTACTTATTTTTTTCTGGCCACTCTTCCATAATGCCCAGCTCTGTGGAGTGTATGGCTAAAGTGGTCCTACGGACAGATACTCCAATCTCCAATGTGGAGCTTTGCAGCTTATCTTTGGTCTCTTTGTTGCCTCTCTGATTAACCTCTCTAGGGTATGTAGGACGCAAACGTCCCACCTGGCCAACATCCAGTGAGATTGCAGAGTGCCAAATTCAAATACAGAAATACTCATTCTAAAAATTCAGAAAATATACAACTATTTTACATTGGTTTAAAGATGAAATTCTTGTGAATCCAAACAGTGTCAGATTTTTTAAAATGATTTACGGCGAAAGCATACCTTACAATTATTTGAGAACATAGCCCAGCAGACCAAATCATTACAAACAGTAACCAGTCAAGTAGAAGAGTTACACAAGTCAGAAATAGAGATAAAATTAATCACTTAACTTTGATGATGTTCATATGGTTGCACTCAGAATACATTTATTAAATACATTTTCCTTTTGTTTGATAAAGTCTCTCTTTATATCCAAAAACCTCAGGTTTGTACGAACGTTTTCTTCAGTAATCCACAGGCTCAAACGCAGTCCCACAAAAAATCAAAATTGTATCCGTAAAGCTCATAGAATGTTTATATTCAATCGTCAGGTTGTTCTTAGCCTAAATAATCGATAATATTTCAACCGAACAATAACATCATCAATATAAAAGGTAAACAAGAAACGCACTCTCTCGGTTGCGCGCATGAAAAAGCTCTGTGACACTTCAGGGTCCAGTCATTCAGACTGCTCTTACTCCCTAATTTTTCAGAATACAAGCCTGAAACAATTTCTAAAGACTGTTGACATTTAGTGGAAGGCATAGGAACTGCAATGAGTCCTAAGTCAATGGATACTGTAATGGCATTGAATGGAAAACTACAACAACAAAAAAATCCTACTTCCTGAATGGATTTTTCTCAGGTTTTCGCCTGCCAAAGTTCTGTTCTACTCACAGACATTATTTCAACAGTTTTGGAAACTGTAGAGTGTTGTCTATCCAAATCTACTAATTATATGCATATCCTATCTTCTGGGCCTGAGTAGAAGGCAGTTTAATTTGGGCACGCTTTTCATCCAAAATTCCAAATGCTGCCCCCTACCTTAGAAGTTAATGCCCTCCTTGCCTGGTCCGTGAGTTTTGGTGGGTGGCCCTCTCTTGACAGGTTTGTTGTGGTGCCATATTCTTTCCATTTTTTAATAATGGGATGTGGGATGTTCAAATGTTCAGATATTTTTTATGACCCAACCCTACACTTCTCCACAACTTTGTCCCTGACCTGTTTGGAGAGCTCCTTGGTCTTCATGGTGCTGCTTGCTTGGTGGTGTTGCAGACTGGGACCTTTCAGAACAGGTGTATGTATATACTTAGATCATGCGACAGATCATGTGCCACTTAATTTAGGGGCTTCATAGCAAAGGGGGTGAATACATATGCACACACCACTTTTCCATTTTTTATTTTTTATAATTTTACAAAAACAATTATTTTTTTTCATTTCACTTCACCAATTTCGACTATTACATGAAATAAAATAAAAATTACAGGTTGTAATGTACAAAATAGGATTAACCCCAAGGGGTTGTCACGACTTCCACCGAAGGTGGCTCCTCTGCCTGTTCGGGCGGCGCTCGGCGGTCGTTGTCGTTACCACTGATCCTTTTTCCTTTTCATTTGGTTATGTCTGTCTTGTGTTTCACCTGTGTTCGATTTAGGGTAATTAGGTGGGGTATTTTATCTCGCCATACCCCTCTGGGTTTTGTGCGGGATTGTGACATTTGCTGTCATTTAGTTTGGGTTGCGTTTTCTTGTGTTCTGTTGAACAGGTGTTTTTTTCCTAGACGGGGTCCGGTTGTTTTGAGGCTACTGTTGTAGTCCCGTTTCCTGTTCGTTGGACTTGTTAATAAAACACCCTTTTTGAAATGTTCTCTCTCCTGCGCCTGACCACACCGACTTCTCCTTGGGGAGATTGTTGACAGGGGTGAATACCTTTGCAAGGCACTGTATCCAAAGTTTTTATGTTTAAGGAAAACAACAAGGAAGGCAAAGCCAGCGCCAGCAAGAAATTGTTGCACAAATACAGTGGGGCAAAAAAGTATCTAGTCAGCCACCAATTGTACAAGTTCTCCCACTTAAAAAGATGAGAGAGGCCTGTAATTTTCATCATAGGTACACTTCAACTATGACAGACAAAATGAGAAAAAAAATCCAGAAATCACATTGTAGGATTTTTAATGAATTTATTTGCAAATTATGGTGGAAAATAAGTAACAAAAGTCAATAACAAAAGTTTCTCAATACTTTGTTATATACCCTTTGTTGGCAATGACAGAGGTCAAATGTTTTCTGTAAGTCTTGGTTTCACTTTTGGTTTCACTTTGTTATTTTGTTGCTGGTTCTCATTTAAATAAATATGATGACCACAAATTACGATGCGCCTTGGTCTCCTTCAAACAACTAACGTTACATTGGAACAGTGAGTGCATTCTGACATCACGTGCATAAAACAACTCACGCTGGGGCAACTGTTAAAGATATTTGGAACTCACAGGTGAAAATGTTAAGAAGGCACACCTGTTAATTGAAATGCATTCCAGGTCACTAACTCTTTGCAATCTCTGGTTGAGAGTCCACCTTTTTCACATGCATTATATCAAGACATTATTTAATCATATTTCAACCAACTAGTGTCTGATGTTACTACCAGGTAAATAAGTACACTGCACAAAAAAAATAAAGGGAACACTAAAATAACACATCCTAGATCTGAATGAATGAAATATTCTTATTGAATACTTTTTTCTTTACATAGTTGAATGGGCTGACAACAAAATCACACAACAATTATCAATGGAAATCAAATTTATCAACCCATGGAGGTCTGGATTTGGAGTCACACTCAAAATCAAAGTGCAAAACCACACTACAGGCTGATCCAACTTTGATGTAATGTCCTTAAAACAAGTCCAAATGAGGCTCAGTAGTGTGTGTGGTCTCCACGTGCCTGTATGACCTCCCTACCATGCCTGGGAATGCTCCTGATGAGGTGGCGGATGGTCTCCTGAGGGATCTCCTCCCAGACCTTGGCTAAAGCATCCGCCAACTCCTGGACAGTCTGTGGTGCAACGTGGCGTTGGTGGATGGAGCGAGACATGATGTCCCAGATGTGCTCAATTGGATTCAGGTCTGGGGAATGGGCGGGCCAGTCCATAGCATCAATGCCTTCCTCTTGCAGGAACTGCTGACACACTCCAGCCACATGAGGTTTAGCATTGTCTTGCATTAGGAGGAACCCAGGGCCAACCACACCAGCATATGGTCTCAAAAGGGGTCTGAGGATCTCATCTCGGTACCTAATGGCAGTCAGGCTACCTCTGGCGAGCACATGGAGGCCTGTGCGGCCCCCCAAAGAAATGCCACCCCACACCATGACTGACCCACCGCCAAACCGGTCATGCTGGAGGATGTTACAGGCAGCAGAACGTTCTCCACGGCTTCTCCATACTGTCACGTCTGTCACATGTGCTCAGTGTGAACCTGCTTTCATATGTGAAGAGCACAGGGGCCAGTGGCGAATTTGCCACTCTTGGTGTTCTCTGGCAAATGCCAAACGTCCTGCACAGTGTTGGGCTGTAAGCACAACCCCCACCTGTGGACGTCGGACCCTCATTACCACCCTCATGGAGTCTGTTTCTGACCGTTTGAGCAGACACATGCACATTTGTGGCCTGCTGGAGGTCATTTTTCAGGGCTCTGGCAGTGCTTCTCCTGCTCCTCCTTGCACAAAGGCGGAGGTAGCGGTCCTGCTGCTGGGTTGTTGCCCTCCTACGGCCTCCTCCACGTCTCATGATGTACTGGCCTGTCTCCTGATTGCGCCTCCATGCTCTGGACACTACGCTGACAGACACAGCAAACCTTCTTGCCACAGCTCGCATTGATGTGCCATCCTGGATGAGCTGCACTACCTGAGCCACTTGTGTGGGTTGTAGACTCCGTCTCATGCTACCACTAGAGTGAAAGCACCGCCAGCATTCAAAAGTGACCAAAACATCAGCCAGGAAGCATAGGAACTGAGAAGTGGTCTGTGGTCACCACCTGCAGAACCACTCCTTTATTGGGGGTGTCTTGCTAAATGCCTATAATTTCCACCTGTTGTCTATTCCATTTGCACAACAGCATGTGAAATTTATTGTCAATCAGCGTTGCTTCCTAAGTGGACAGTTTGATTTCACAGAAGTGTGATTGACTTGGAGTTACATTGTGTTGTTTAAGTGTTCCCTTTATTTTTTTGAGCAGTGTATTTTCATGACAAAATCTAAATGTCATAGGAAAGACATGTTTTGATTATCTGGTCAGATACAACCAGGTAAAATACGTATTATTCTGGTCGCTAAGGATACATAAAATGTTTTTAGAAAAACCTGTATGCAACTTGATGATGACATAAAATATGTCATAACATCACTTCAACCATTTTTGCATTTTGGGATGGGGCTTGTTGATATTGTATCTTGAAAAGCTTTGAAATTTTGCACAAGAAAAGTTGGCAACTGATCTCCAAAGTCCTGTCTGTTTCAGACAGATTTTCTACTGATGAATCCTTGACTGAACTTTGAAATCTGGTCATTACTACTGGGGCTATGCTGGCTAGCTTTCAAATGTGCCCCCACCATTTCAATTGATTAAGTTTCCTTCTCCAAAAAGCTCTTGGAATATATTAATTTCATTGTTATTGTGATGGCAATCATCCAGCTCAGCGGCAAACTATTTTCACTTTAAAATTACTTTTCTGTTCTCTGCTTCATTTGGTATGACTATATTAGTGACAGGGCAGGGTTTCTCAAAGTGAGTTGATATGATTGACTGAACAGGCATATTCAGGCTCGAGGCTTTCACTCCAAGGTGATTGACTATGTTTCCTTTTCGAATGCCTTAAAATGGTAACAAATACCCTGTGGAAGTGAAAATTGACAAATTGATTTAACGTATTTGTGAGGGAAATGTAATCAGCGGCTTCCATCGATGTCTGGTATAAATTATATGCTCTGGGATGAGCTGGAAATGCATTGACGGTCCAGATTTGTAAAAACATAAAACTGCATCATGTACCATTCTCTCCCCTTTCTCTTAGAGACAGTAACACATCATATGTGCTAGGAACTGATTTAGAATTCAGCTGAAGTGACATTTTGTCAGCCATCTTACCCATAACATGGTTCTTTGGAACAAATGAAAATGTATGCTGAAAAGCTGACATACTGTTCATAACAAAAACAACAAGAAAAAAAATGGGTTGAAAATGTACTTTAGTCCTTACTTTTCCTAGCAGGCCATGAGGACTTCCATCACATTTACACAGTGATGGGCTTCCAAAGATTCTCAACGAGGATCCACTACACTAATCCCACATGGAGGTTCTGTCTAATGGACTCACTAAGTCCAATGGAGTGAGAATAGAGTTTCCTACGAGGTGTAAGGTATTTGATTATTTGTCTCTGGCCCTGTCCTGCCCTGTGAGTATTTGAAAATGATCTGTTAATGGAGAGCAGTATGTTAATAATGTTGAAGAAAGACCACTTGACAAGGAGCCTATGGAGAGTTTTCTGTACCGGTACAATGTGCAGCGGCACCGGTTTTAGTTGAGGTAATATGTACATGTAGGTAGAGTTATTAAAGTGAATATGCATAGATAGCAACAAATTAAAATAAATTTAATGTTATATGTCACATGCGCCGAATACTTACAGTGAAATGCTTACTTACAAGCCCTTAATAACCAACGATGCAGTTTTAAGAAAATACCTAAAAATAAAAATTAAGAAAAAAGTAAGAGATAAGAAAAACAAATAATTAAAGACCAGCAGTGAATAACAATTAGTGGGGCTATATACAGGGGGTACCGTAAATGTGTAAATGTGCAAGAGCACCGGTGTCAAGGTAATGGAGATAATTGTGTACATGCAGGTAGGATTGTAAAAGTGGCTATGCATAGATAATAACAGAGAGCAGTGTAGTAGCAGTGTGTGTGTGTGTGTGTGTGTGTGGGGGGGGGTGCAAATGGTCTGGGTAGCCATTTGATTAGCTGTTCAGGAGTCTTTTGGATTGGGGGTAGAAGCAGTTTAGAAGCCTCTTGGACATAGACTTGGTGCTCCGGTACTGCTTGCCGTACGGTAGCAGAGAGAACAGTCTGTGACTAGGGTTGCTGAAGTCTTTCACAATTTTTAGGGCCTTCCTCTGAGACCGCCTGGTGTAGAGGTCCTGGATGTCAGGAAGCTTGGCCCCGGTGATGTACTGGGCCATACGCACTACCCTCTGTAGTGCCTTGCAGTCGGAGGCAGAGCAGTTGCCTACCAGGCAGTGATGCAACCCGTCAGGATGCTCTCGATGGTGCAGCTGTAGAACCTTTTTGAGGATCTGAGGACCCATTTCAAATCTTTTCAGTCTCCTGAGGAGGAATAGGTTTTGTTGTGCCCTCTTCACGACTGTCTTGGTGTGCTTGGACCATGTTAGTTTGTTGGTGATGTGGACACCAAGGAACTTGAAGCTCTCAACCTGCTCCACTACAGCCCTGTCAATGAGAATGAGGGCGTGCTCGGTCCTCCTTTTCCTGTAGGCCACAATCATCTTCTTTGATCACGTTCTTCTTGATCTTCTTCTTGATCACGTTGAGGGAGAGGTTGTTGTCCTGGCACCACACGGCAAGTTCTCTGACCTCCTCCCTACACGCCGTCTCATCGTTGTCGGTGATCAGGCCTACCACTGTTGTGTCATCGGCAAACTTAATGATGGTGTTAGTTGTGCCTGGCCGTGCAGTCATGAGTGAACAGGGAGTACAGGAGGGGACTGAAAACGCACCCCTGAGGGGCTCTAGTATTGAGGATCAGCGAGGCGGATGTGTTGCTACCTAACCTTACCAGCTAGGTGCAGCCCACCAGGAAGTCCAGAATCCATTTGCAGAGGGAGGTGTTTGGTCCCAGGGTCCTTAGCTTATTAATGAGCTTTGAGGGCACTCTGGTGTTGAATGCTGAGCTATAGTCAATGAATAGCATTCTCCCTTAGGTGTTGCTTTGTCCAGGTGGGAAAGGGCAGTGTGGAGTGCAGTAAAGATTGCATCATTTGTGGATCTGTTAGGGCGGTATGCAAATTGGAGTGGGTCTAGGGTTTCTTGGATAATGGGTTCAACATTATTCCGGAAGATGTACCATCTGTAAACTACTTTTACAGTGGCTAGACAAACTGGAAACATGAAACATGCTTTTATATTTTCAGGTAGACTTTGTTTTCAGGTGGGTTTGTCTGGCATTTTGGGAAAACATATTATTGTTAGCTCAGGCACTAAAAGCCAAATCAGCTTTTTCTCATGTTTGTAATGACATCATTGCAGTGTAATGTGACCAGCATTTAGAGTGGATCTGCAACCCTTGTTCAGTAATGCGATTAGTGTTGCAATGTTTTAATGTACCACTAAGCCTTTATTGGGGAGCCTTTATTGCTTTCTAAAGCAATTTATTGCGTATCATTGTGACACTCGTCCTCTCCATGGTTTAAGGGCTGACGAAGTTCATCTGAGAGCTCATTCAATCCCGTGCAGACTCAGAGGATGGGAGACATTGATATTCAGCTGACTGCCATATCTGGGCCTCGCTTCCATGAGCCTCTGCAGCATTAAGTTAACTTTTAGATCATACTGCAGGTGCATTGCTAGCATTCAAGTTGTTTCCCCAAAAATATTGTTGCACTAAACTGAAACTTACTCACTTTACTAACTCTCTCTCTCTGTGAATGCTGATGTGCCCGAAGCAAAATATGCATTATAATTATGCATACAAGGGTTTTATAACTGTGCAGTAAGTCATGAATTAACTCAATATGAAATATGCAGTATTGCCCTTCCCTTATACACCCACTAGCTTATTGTATTGTTTGCCCTGTAACAGTGACATGGAAGTACAGTATTGTACCTGATGCCTGCATTTACAGTACATTTTCACTCTCAAACCTGAGAGTAGCACGAGATCAAGGGATCAAGTCTCATTCTAGCAGAGGTAAAAATTTGACCTGCATGGCCATAATCCCAGCAGGCTTGCAATTTGAGCATTGACAGATCTGGGATACCTTTGAAAGGTGGTCTACCAAATACAGCCTGTGGTCCTCAGCTGAAGCGAGGCTGCGTAAGTACTGAGCCGGAACCATGGGTATGGAGGTGGGAGCCCCAGGACCTGAGGCCCCCTCCCTGGACGAAAGTAGGCCACAGGAAAAGAGGCCAACACCTGACTTGCCTGTGGCTACCTGCCAAGCCGACTGCATAGGACTTCACTCTACAGGGGGAAAGTAGTGGTGAAACACATACACACGCTGTACACACACACCGTACAAACAAACACACACACGCACAGACACACACTAAATCAAGTGTTATTCCCATGTGGATATAGGCAGATAAGAACGCAGGCACACACAAACATGCTTGTGTTTACAGTTTTTCTCAATTGCTAAAACACTAAAACCCAATGGCTGAACAAAGTTCTCAGTTGCCTGGACTCATTTAGCTAATTATGCAGTGTGTTGTCAATACCTTAAACCAATTTGCAGATCTCACTTAGACTTTTCAGCAAAACTCTGAACACATTCTCATTCTCAAAACACATTCTACACTCTAATGCACATGTCATCCATACTGGTAAACACAAGTGGCAACAATCAAATACAAATAGAGAACACATGTCATTGATTGAACACAACCACTCAAAATTGATTTAACCTGTTTCAAATGATTCGACACAACCAATATAAGCCAGTTCAGAGAGCAAACCGGTTGTTAAAGGTGGGAAGGAGAAAGTCTGAGAATGGATAGAAGAAACAATGTACTAGGACGAGTGTGTATGCGAGGTGGGCGACGAGGAGGAAGAGGAGGAAGAGGGCAAGAAAGAGGAAAGGGAGGACGAAGAGGAAGAGGAAAACAAAGAGTGGAAATATCTGATGAAATTTGAGCAACAGTTATAGACCATGTTCTTGTCCATGGACTGACAATGAGGGAAGCAGGACTTAGAGTGCAACCCAATTTGAGCCGAATTTCTGTGTCCACCATAGTAAGGACATTCAGAGAAGAGAACAGGTACAGTATACTACTGTATTTTTGTAATTGCAAATTTACTATACTACACTATATGCAGCTGTTTCAATAGACATTTGTAAAGTTAATCACTGTATGTATTGTACTGCATGAATATGTTTTGTAACTGCACAACTATATTTTGTAGAATTGCAAGGCTGCCACATGCAGGTGGAAGCACAGCTATATTCACTCGGGAGCAAGAGGACGTTATAGTTGGCATGGTACTTCAAGATAATGCAACACGACTCAGAGAAATCCAGAAACGAGTGATACAAGACAACACACACTTCCAGGGAATCGACAGTGTGAGCATTTCCACAATTGACCGTGTCCTCCATCGTAACAGGATGCGAATAAAACAAGTATACAGAGTACTTTTTTGAGCGCAACTCACCAAGGGTGAAAGAACTGCGAGCTCAATATGTGCAAGTAAGTGTACATTCAGAAACATTTACTGTAATCCAGATTGTCTACAGTACTAACACATACTATGTGAATGACATTACTCTTCAGTACATACAATGTATGTGAATCAGAAGCCTAATTGTACTCTACAGTATAGCACTGTCTCTGTACGACTTACAAAATCCTACATGCAGTATATTGTATTTCTGCACAGACAATATTTGACTTGGAATCCTTGGACAGACCCCATGAGTTCATCTTTGTCGATGAAGCAGTCTTCAATCTAACAAAGAGGAGAAGGAGAGGCCGAAACATGATTGGACAGCGGGCCCTGGTCAACGAGGTGGCAATGTCACAATCTGTGCTGCTATCAGCAACCATGGTGTTCTACATCACCATGTTACACTCGGGCCATACAACACCCAGCACCTTCTAAGATGTATTGCCAATCTAAGATATATTTTATTTGAGCAGCAGGGTCAAGAGCTAAATGAGAATTCCATTCCCACCTATGTGATAGTGTGGGACAATGTCAGTTTCCACCGAGCTGCTCAGGTAAGGGAATGGTTTAACATCAATGGCCAGTTTATGAACTTGTACCTCCCTCCATACTCGCCTTTCCTGAATCCGATTGAGGAGTTTTTCTCCTCTTGGAGATGGAAAGTGTATGATAGACATCACTACACCAGAGTAAATCTACTGCAAGCCATGGATTTAGCCTGTGGTGATATAGGTGAGGAATCATGTCAGGGCTGGATACGGCACACAAGAGGATTCTTCCCCCGTTGCCTCAGGAGGGACAATATTGCTTGTGATGTCGACGAAGTGCTCTGGCCTGACCCAGCCCAAAGACAAGAAGAAGCATATTGATTACATGTTTACTCCTTTGATTTTTGTCCCTTTTAGTATTGTATACTGTCGTACAGTGCATTGTAGGCTGTATACTGTACAATGGACTAATTGTATGGCCCGGAACATTGTGCTTTCCATTTATTAACAGTACCGACTGCTCAATAGATTTTGACTGGTTGCAGGTTCATATCAACAAAGAACACAAATTACAGTATCACAGAGACAAAGGACAAGTTTGTGAGATGCAGGGTACAGTACTGTAAAAATAGGGGTACAAGGAGATGGAAGAACAAAAAACAAAATTGCAAAGAGCAAAGCGGAGTAGTAATTTCTGATCGATTTTGAGCTACTATGATAGAACGTGTTTTCGTTCATCAAAAGACATTGACGGAAAAATATTAATATTTTTTTAGATTAAAAATGTACTTCTCCCTGAGAATTGTATGTTTTGAACAATGTGTTTTCTATTTTTCGGTGTATTGTTTACTGACTGCTTGAGAGTGTATATCATTTTGATCACTTTGTTTATGATTTGAGATTAGTGTTTGATTTTGAACACAGGTAAAACTGTTTGGAGGCGAATGTTTCATTTTGCGAGAGGAGTCAGAGGTTATGTAAATAGTGCTTGAAGATGAGGTTTTGTGTTTAATGTTTTCAGGAAATGGAGCAAGGTTTCAGAAATTGTGTTTTAGCAATTGAGAAAAACTGTAATAGCGGGAACAGGGCTACCGAGATTTACAGATTTCCCAACCACACCCACTCCCGTTTCCCGGGATAAATAACTGCGAGAAATGGTAAATTATAATTAATTATTGCTATGAACAGCATGACGTGAAATTAAACTGTTAAATGACATGCAATGTCTAAATCTGGCTCCTTTACAACCTTCTCTGCTATCTGTATGATAGCACATAGACCGCTGCGCCACTCGGGAGTTAAGGCACTTCATCTCAGTGCAAGAGGCGTCATTACAGTCCCTGGATTGAATCCAGGCTGTCTTACATCTGGCCGTGATTGGGAGTCCCGTAGGGCGGCAACACAATTGGCCCAGGGTAGGCCACCATTGTAAAGAAGAATTTGTTCTTAACTGACTTGCATAGTTAAATAAAATAAATAAAAGATCAATCATCATTCAAAGCGCTCCATTTTAGTATGGAGCGCGGTATCATATCATCAGTAGGAAACTGTTTTTCTTGTGACAGGGACATTTGCTGCACTATAGCCTATGCTACAATAATATTAGTACTAATACAGTAAATTTGAATTCATGTCTAATTTATACATCTCCATATTGGCTTTCAGGGGCACCATAACCTTTTTGGCAAAGAAGATTTGCTGCCGCAGTTCTAAAACAGAATATCACATGAAAATTGTTTCTTTAATTGAGTGTGCACGTGAGCACTGTCTCTTTCTATCTTCATCAATTCCATTGAAATTGCATCCAAAGTAGATCATCCTGTTTTGTAGATTGATAGATTGATTGGCCAGTGTATTAGGTACACCACCCCATTCACAAAAATGGATCGCTACTACCAACAGTGAGTCACGTGGCCATGGCTTGTTAAACAAAGCAGGCAGACATGCATGGGCAAAACGAGTGTCCTTAGTGCATTATATGATAAGAGAGGTTGAAGGAGAATGGCAAGAATCGTGCAAGCCACAAACAGACAAGTAACGGAACACATTGGCATCTCAGAATGACCAACGTGTCTACCCTTGGTATGGATGGGCTATTGCAGCAGACGACAGCATCAGGTTCCACTCCTATCAGCTAAAAACAATAAAAAGCAGCTCCAGTGAGCACGCGATCACCAACACTGGACAATTAAGGAGTGGAAAAATATTGCCTGGAACTTGACAGCCATTTCAGTTTAATTGAGTGGCCTGCACATTCCCAAGAACTCAACCCAATAGAGAAACATTGGGATGAGATGATACGGGCTGTTAGCGGCAACTGTGTGATGCCATCGCTACAGCATGGACCAACATCCCTGTGGAATATTTCCAACACGTTGTAGAATGCCATGAAGAATACAGGGTGTTCTGGAGTCAAAGGGAGTCTGACCCAGTATGAGATGGGTGTACCTAATAAACTGACAGGTGAATGTATGTATGTAAATATGTATGTATGTACAGTCGTGACCAAAAGTTTTGAGAATGACACAAATATTAATTTGCACAAAGTTTGCTGCTTCAGTGTCTTTAGATATTTTTGTCAGATGTTACTATGGAATACTAAAGTATAGTTACAAGCATTTCATAAGTGTCAAAGCTTTTATTGACAATTACATTAAGTTAATGTAGAGTCAATATTTGCAGTGTTAATCCTTCTTTTTCAAGACCTCTGCAATCCGCCCTGGAATGCTGTCAATTAACTTCTGGGCCACATCCTGAATGATGATAGCCCATTCTTGCATAAGCAATGCTTGGAGTTTGTCAGAATTTGTGGGTTTTTGTTTGTCCACCCGCCTCTTGAGGATTGACCACAAGTTCTCAATGGGATTAAGGTTTGGGGAGTTTCCTAGCCTTGGACCCAAAATGTCGATGTTTTGTTCCCCGAGCCACTTAGTTATCACTTTTGCCTTATGGCAAGGTGCTCCATCATTCTGGAAAAGGCATTGTTTGTCACCAAACTGTTCCTGGATGGTTGGGAGAAGTTGCTCTCGGTGGATGTGTTGGTACCATTCTTTATTCATGGCTGTGTTCTTAGGCAAAATTGTGAGTGAGCCCACTCCCTTGGCTGAGAAGCAACCCCACACATGAATGGTCTCAGGATGCTTTACTGTTGGCATGACACAGGACTGATGGTAGCGCTCACCTTGTCTTCTCCAGACAAGCTTTTTACCGGATGCTCCAAACAATCAGAAAGGGGATTCATCAATGAAAATTAATATCAGTCTGTCCCTGATGTTTTTGGCTTCTTTGCTGCCCTTCTTGACACCAGGACATCCTCCAAAGGTCTTTGCCTCACTGTGCGTGCAGATGCACTCACACCTGCCTGCTGCCATTCCTGAGCAAGCTCTGTGCTGGTGGTGCCCCGATCCTGCAGCTGAATCAACTTCAGGAGACGGTTCTGGCGCTTGCTGGACTTTCTTGGGCACCCTGAAGCCTTCTTCACAAGAATTGAACCACTCTCCTTGAAGTTCTTGATGATCTGATAAATGGTTGATTTAGGTGCAATCTTACTGGCAGCAATATTCTTGCAGCAATATCCTGTGAAGCCCTGTTTTTGCAAAGCAATGATGACAGAACGTTTTTCCTTGCAGGTAACCATGGTTGACAGAGGAAGAACAATGATTCCAAGCACTACTCTCCTTTTGAAGCTTCCAGTCTGTTATTCGAACTCAATCAGCATGACAGTGATCTCCAGCCTTGTCTTCGTCAACAATCACACCTGTGTTAACTAAGTTACCTACAAAGCATATACCTTAATTAGCTAGCGCAAGCTTGCTTAGTATGTTAGCTAATAAACTCAGCAAAAAAGAAATGTAATCTCACTGCCAACTGTGTTTATTTTCAGTAAATATTTGTATGAACATAAGATGCAACAACTGAGAAATAAGCTGAACAAGATCCACAGACATGTGACTAACAGAAATGGAATAATGAGTCTCTGACGAAGGGGTGTCAAAATCAATATTAACAGTCAGTATCTGGTGTGGCCACCAGCTGCATTAAGTACTGTAGTGCATCTCCTCCTCATGGACTGCACCAGTTTTGTCAGATCTTGCTGTGAGATGTTACCCCACTCTTCCTGAAGGCACCTGCAAGTTCCTGGATATTTCTGGGGGGTATGGCCCTAGCCCTCACCCTCCAATCCAACAGGTCCTAGACGTGCTCAATGGGATTGAGATCCGGGCTCTTCGTTGGCCATGGCAGAACACTGACATTCCTGGCTTGCAGGAAATCATGCACAGAATGAGTAGTATCGCTGGTGGCATTGTCATGCTGGAAGGTCATGTCACAATGAGCCTGCAGGAAGGGTACCACATGAGGGAGGAGGATGTCATCCCTGTAACGCACAGCGTTGAGAATGCCTGCAATTTATTTTATTTGACTTTTTATTTATTCTTATTTTCAATGACGCCTTAGGAACAGTGGGTTAACTGCCTGTTCAGGGGCAGAACGACAGATTTGTACCTTGTCAGCTCGGGGGTTTGAACTTGCAACCTTCCGGTTATTAGTCCAATGCTCTAACCACTAGGCTACCCTGTCGCAATGACAACAAGCTCAGTCCGATGCTGCTGTGACAAACCGCCCCAGACCATGACAGACCGTCCACATCCAAATTGATCCTGCACTATATATAGTACAGGACTCGGTGTAACGCTCATTCCTTCATGGATAAACGCGAATCCGATCATCACCACTGGACAGCCAAGACCTCGACTCGTCATGGAAGAGGACCTTTTGCTAGTCCTGTCTGGTCTAGCGACGGTGGGTTTATGCCCATAGGCGGCATGGTGCCGGTGATATCTGGTGAGGACCAGATATCAGGCCTACAATCCTTCAGTCCAGCCTCTCTCAGCCTATTACAGACAGTCTGAGCACTGATGGAGGGATTGTGCATTCTTGGTGTAACTCGGGCAGATGTTGTTGCCATCCTGTACCTGTCCCGCAGTTGTGAATTTCGGATGTACCGATCCTGTGCAGGTGTTATTACATGTGGTCTGCCACTGCGAGGACGATCAGCTATCCATCCTGTCTCCCTGTAGTGCTGTCTTAGGCGTCTGAAAATGTATTGCCCTGGCCATAGCTGCAGTCCGCATGCGTCCTTGCAGCATGCCTAAGACAGGTTCACGCAGATGAGCAGGGAACCTGGGCATCTTTCTTTGGGTGTTTTTCAGAGACAGTAGAAAGACCTCTTTAGTGTCCTGAGTTTTCATAACTGTGACCTTAATTGCCTAACGTATGTAAGCTGATAGTGTCTTAACGACCGCTCCATACGTGCATATTCATTAATTGTTTATGGTTCACTGAACAAGCATGGGAAACAGTGTTTAAACCCTTTACAATGAAGATCTGTGAAATTACGAATCATCTTTGAAAGACAGGGTCCTGAAAAAGGGCCATTTTTCTTTGCTGAGTTATATACAGTTGAAGTCGGAAGTTTATATACACTTAGGTTGGAGTCATTAAAACTCGTTTTTCAACTACTCCACAAATTTCTTGTGAATAGACTATAGTTTTGGTAAGTCGGTTAGGATATCTACTTTGTCCTTGACATAAGTCATTGTTCCAACAATTGTTTAGAGACAGATTATTTCACTTATAATTCACTGTATCACAATTCCAGTGGGTCAGAAGTTTACATACACTAAGTTGACTGTGCCTTTAAACAGCTTGGAATGATGTCATGGCTTTAGAAGCTTCTGAAAAGCTCATTAACAAAATTTGGTTCAATTGGAGGTGTACCTGTGGATGTATTTCAAGGCCTACCTTCAAACTCAGTGCCTCTTTGCTTGACATCATGGGAAAATAAAAATAATACCTCAGAAAAAGAATTGTAGACCTCCACAAGTCTGGTAGATCTTTGGGAGCCATTTCCAAACGCCTGAAGGTACCACGTTCATCTGTACAAACAAGAGTATGCAAGTATAAACACCATGGGACGACTTAGTCAAACCGCTCAGGAAGGAGACGCGTTCTGTCTCCTAGAAATGAATGTATTTTGGTGTGAAAAGAGAAAAATGAAAATCCACCCCAGAACAACAGCAAAGGAACTTGTGAAGATGCTGGAGGAAACATGTACAAAAGTATATTTATCCACAGTAAAACCTATATTGATGTCCTATATCGACATAACCTGATCGACCGCTCAGCAAGGAAGAAACCACTGCTCCAAAACCGCCATAAAAAAGTCAGACTATAGTTTGCAACTGCACATGGGGACAAAGATCGTACTTTGTGGAGAAATGTCCCCTGGTCTGATAAAACAAAAATAGAACTGTTTGGTCAAAATGACCATCGTTATGTTTGGAGGAAAATGGGGGAGGCTTGCAAGCCAAAGAACACCATCCCAACCATGAAGCACAGGGGTGGCAGCATCATGTTGCGGGGGTGCTTTGCTGCAGGAGGGACTGGTGCACTTCACAAAATAGATGGCATCATGAGGAGGGTTATTATGTGGATATATTGAAGCAACATCTCAAGACATCAGTCAGGAAGTTAAAGATTGGTTAGCAAATGGGTCTTCCAAATGGACAATGACCCCAAGCATTCTTCCAAAGTTGTGGCAAAATGGCTTAAGGACAACAAAGCCAAGGTATTGGAGTGGCCATCACAAAGCCCTGACCTCAATCCCATATAATATTTGTGGGCAGAACTGAAAAAGTGTGTGCTAGCAAGGAGGCCTACAAACCTGACTCAGTTACACCAACTCTATCAGGAGGAATGGGCCAAAATTCACCCAACTTCGTGGGAAGCTTGTGGAAGGCTGCCCGAAACGTTTGACCAAAGTTAAACAATTTAAAGGCAATGCTACCAAATACTAATTGAGTGTATGTAAACGTCTGACCCACTGGGGATGTGATGAAAGAAATAAAAGCTGTAATAAATCATTCTCTCTACTATTATTCTGACATTTCACATTCTTAAAATAAAGTGGTGATCCTAACTGACCTAAGAGAGGGAATTTTACTAGGATTATATGTCAGGAATTGTGAATAAACTCAGTTTAAATGCATTTGTTTATAGGGGTATGTACACTTCCGACTTCAACTGTATACTCTCACACACACACACACACAGACACACATACATACATACATACATACATACATACATACATACATACATACATACATACATACATACATACATACATACATACATACATACATACATACATACATACATACATACATATACAGTACCAGTCAAAAGTTTGGACACATATGGAATCATGTAGTAACCACAAAAGTGTTAAATCAAAATATATTGTAAATATTAAAAAATTGCCTTGATGATAGCTTTGCACACTGTTGGCATTCTCTCAACCAGCTTCACATGGAACGTGAACAGTCTTGAAGGAGTTCCCACATATTTTACATTTACAAAATAGCCTCCAACACTCTACTCAGCAAACTGGATGCAGTCTATCACAGTGCCGTCCGTTTTGTCACCAAAGGCCCTCAATTGGGCTGAGGTCGGATGATTGTGGAGGCTAGGTCATCTGATGCAGCACTCCATCATTCTCCTCCTTGGTCAAATAGCCCTTCACAGCCTGGAGGTGTGTTGGTTCATTGTCCTGTTGAAAAACAGTCCCACTAAGCGCAAAACAGATGGGATGGCGTAGCACTGCAGAATGCTGTGGTAGCCATGCTGGTTAAGTGTGCCTTGAATTCTAATTAAATCATAGACTGTGCACCCCCACACCATCACACATCCTCCTCCATGCTTCACTGTGGGAACCACCCATACAGAAATCACAGTCACATCAATTACAGTTCACGTACTCTCACAAAGACACAGCGGTTGGAGTCAAAAATCTCCAATTTGGACTCATCAGACCAAAGGACAGATTTCTACCTTCTAATGTCCATTGCTCATGTTTCTTCGCCCAAGCAAGTCTCTTCTTATTATTGGTGTCCTTTACTAGTGGTTTCTTTTCAGCAATTTGACCATTAGGGCCTGATTCACTCAGTCACTGAACAGTTAATGTTGAGATGTGTCTGTTACTTGAACTCTGTGAAGCACTTATTTGGGCTACATTTTCTGAGGCTCGTCAATCTAATGACCTTGTCCTCTGCAGCAGAAGTGTCTCTGAGTCTTTCTTTCCTGTGGCAGTGCTCATGAGTGCCAGTTTCATCATAGCGCTTGATGGTTTTTGCGACTGCACTTGATTAAACTTTCAAAGTTATTGACATTTTCCGGATTGATTTATCTTCATGCCTTAAAGTAATGATGGACTGTCGTTTCTCTTTGCTTATTTGAGCTGTTGTTGCCAAATAGGGTTATCTTCTGTATACCACCCCTACCTTGTCACATCACAACTGATTGGCTCAAATGAATTTAGAAGGAAATTCTACAAATTAACAAGGCACACCTGTTAATTGAAATGTATTCCAGATGAACACCTCATGAAGCTGGTTAAGAGAATGCCAAGACTGTGCAAAGCTGTCATCAAGGCAAAGGGTGGCTACTTTGCCAAAAAATACACTTTTTTGGTTATGACATGATTCCATATGTGTTATTTCATAGTTTTGAAGTCTTCACTATTATTCTACAATGTAGAAAATAGTAAAAATAAAGAAAAACCCTTGACATTTTTGCTAATTTATACAAAATGTAATACTGAAATATTCCATTTACCTAAGTATTCAGACCCTTTACTCAGTACTTTGTTGAAGCACCTTTGGCAGCGTTTAAAGCATTTAGTATTTTGGGGTATGATGCTACAAGCTTGGCACACATATATTTGGGGAGTTTCTCCCATTCTTCTCTGCAGATCCTCTCAAGCTCTGTCAGATTGGATGGGGGAGCGTCACTGCACAGCTATTTTCAGGTCTCTCCAAAGATGTGCGATCGGGTTCCAGTCCAGCTCTGGCTGGGCCCCTCAAGGACATTCAGAGATTAGTCCCGAAGCCACTCCTGCATTGTCTTGGATGTGTGCTGTTGGTGCTAACTTCTAAACTTTAAATATGAAATATCCGTATTCATGTTATCATATTAGAACTAACGGTATATAAATCTACTGAGTGAGAAAGGGGAATGCATGAAGTTTACATTCTGTCAGGACATGTTATTGTTAGATATCAAGTATCCTATGGAGAGGAGAAGGGCCACAATCTGGTTCAGGACAGTGGTGAGTTGGGGAGGAGTGAGGAATTTGGGCCGAGATCAGGTCAGATGAAGTGAGAAAGAACAGGCATCATTAAACGCCTGTCTAGCAAAAGAGATGTATTGGCTGTCCAGATGTGCAAGGAGGAGACTCAGCATTGGAGGAAGGTATCTTTGCACCTTTTTGACCCATTGGGTGAATAAACTTGGTTTGAGTTTTGACTATTTGTCAGGTAGGTTCTGACAAACAGAGTGGTAAACTATCAGTGCTTAGGTTCGTTGTCCTGTCTGAGGTCCCGAGCGCACTAGAGCAGGTTTTCTTCAAGGATCTCTCTGTACTTTGCTCTGTTCATCTTTGCCTTGATCCTGACTAGTCTCCCAGTCCCCGATGCTGCCACCACCATGCTTCACCATAGGGATGGTACCAGGTTTCCTCCAGATGTGATGCTTGGCATTCAGGCCAAAGAGTTCAATCTTGGTTTCATCATACCAGATAATCTTGTTATTTTACAACGTTCAAATTATAAACTGATACACAAGGATAAGTTAACACAACGTGCCATTGGAAAGCAGGAGTGATGTTTGCTGATAATGGGCCTCTGTACGCCTATGTCGATTTTCCATTTAAAAATCAGACGTTTCCAGCTACAATAGTCATTTAAACATTAACAATGTCTACACTGTATTTCTGATCAATTTGATGTTATTTTAATGGACAATTTAAAAAAAACTTTTCTTTCAAAAACAAGGACATTTTTAGTGACCCTAAACTTTTGAACGGTAGTGTAGTTATCACCGAAACCTACTGCTTCATATAGTTAAAGACAACCATACATAGCCTAGTCAGTTAGCCAGCTAGCTGGACACTGGTAGCTACAAACAGCAACAATTTCCATCGTTCTAGCCAGTCAACAAGAGATTCTATGCAGCTACAAAAATACACAACATACATTAGTAGAGCGATTTCATGTTTTGAAACGTGTTTTAGTTGACTAGACAGACTATGAGGTTCTTTAATATGCATTTTCCATGATAGCTAGCTAGCTAGCTTCATTAGTTTTGAAAGCATGCTATGACACAAAGACTGTTGGCTAGCCTAGCAAACGGAGACACAGACCCAATCCACTTTCAAAATAGGCTTCTCACTCTAGACAATATCAACATTGTCTCTTACCTTTCGACAGAAGATTACTTTTATGGATGTCCAACACTGGATGAGGCAACACAGTTTTGATATCTCAATCTAGTTTTCTCTGACATCATAACTACTACTAGTTACATTTATGGCACTATTATGGCTGGAGTAATCTTCCTCAATGGCTGGCTAGCTTGAGTGAGTGAGAGAGAGCTGCTACAATCATGTGATCATTAATGTCAACTTGTTTTAACATTATTACATTGTTGTTTTTAGCTGTTTAGATTAGTCAATGTATTTTGGATGATATCAGTGTATTTGTAACGACTTCAGACAATACGATCAAATAAAAAAAGAGCACTAAAATTACAAAAAGTTTGCTGATTTACTCTGACAGCCCTACTTTGGAGTGAAGGGATATGAACATGATGCAAATTCAATAGAAGGATTCCTGATGGTCATACCACTAGATAATGCATTGCTTTTATGAGAAAGAGTTACTGTATATGCCTCCTATATAATATGCATCAGAAGTAGAGTTATTACTGACCACCATTCAAATGCATTTTTGTTGAAGTGGTTATCCCTCCTTATCATGTACCCTGTATCAAGGAACAATCAGCAGCGAATGTTATTTTATTTACTTAACAAGCTGAGTCCCATTGAGATATTAAAGGTGCTATACGTAGAACTTCTTGGAATTGTTCCCCTATGTGGAAGCTAGGTGAATTGCAACATTAGGTTGCATTCAAAACAAATCTCCCCCTCCCCCACGTCCCATTTCCCCATAACATGGTGCTTGAGCCTTTTACTTTCGGTTGTGGTTAAAACAGCTTTGAAACAGCTTTAAAAAATATGATTTTGTTGTTATTGAAAATATATTTCAAAGCAATTTAGATGGTATGATGATTTCCTACACATAAACTGAAATTGAGCAACAGTGTAGAATTTTAGCAACCAGGAAATGACAGTGATTTCTACATTGGCCTCTTGCCCCAGTTTCCACTACATAACACAGCCACATAGTCAAAACAGCTTTCCCATTTGGACAACAGAAGCCACAACACTGGCGGGTAAGTAATGCATAAAACAATATCATTCCTCTATTACCGCAATATATTATGGACATTTTCTGAAATAACATTGCAAAAATTATATGTGTAGCACCTTTAATCTCTTTTTCAAGGGAGCCCTAATCATGACAGCAGTAGCAGTAGTACATAAGCGAAGACCATACAAACATATTACTTGTTCCATTAATAAATATTGTCACAGGGGAATAATAATATTGTCAGGCGATGACAGTGGGGGATGTTACGGTAATGAATGCATATTCGTCTAGTAGGAATTCATTAGCTGGTTTCCTGAAAATAATAATAATAAAAATGGAAAAGAGACTTTTCAAATATTCCATGTAATTGTGAAGTGAAATTAAATGTAGTTATATGCATGGGGACCTGCTGTACTAGTGACTTGGTAATGATTCTATCTAAAATCGTCATCACTCTGTCACGCCCTGGTCTTAGTATTTTGTGTTTTCTTTATTTTGGTCAGGCCAGGGTGTGACATGGGTTTATTATGTGGTGGTTTTTGTCTTGTTTTTTTTTGTAGGTATTGGGATTGTGGTATAGTGGGGTTATCTAGAAGTCTATGGCTGCCTGAAGTGGTTCTCAATCAGAGGCAGGTGTTTATCGTTGTCTCTGATTGGGAACCATATTTAGGCAGCCATATTCTTTGAGTGTTTTGTGGGTGATTGTTCCTGTCTCTGTGTTTGCACCAGATAGGCTGTTTAGGTTTTCACGTTACGTTTCTTGTTTTGTATTGTTCGTGTTTATTCGTTTATTAAACATGTATCAAAATTACCACGCTGCATTTTGGTCCTCCTCTCCTTCGACGGAAGAAAACCGTAACACACTCATTCACACTGCCAATGAGTGCATGAGACACATTTCAGTGGTCTATTCGTGTATTACTGTGTGAGAGACAACTGAGGCATCTCAAGTGCCCTCTCTCTGCAGATAGTAATTTGAATAGAACTTGGATTTTCTCATCCCAGTCTCTCTTTTCGACTTCTTTTTAAATAATTGAAAGCCTTGCAAAGCTGGGCAATTCCGCTCTATTAAATAAGAGGGAATTCTTCGCACTGAGTTCCTACAGAGCAATTGTTAGAAAAGCCAAAACAGCTTAGAGTTGTAATAACTGTATACGGGTGACGTTGTACTATTGTATTGTTCATTTCTGGGTTTTTGCAGAAAGAGTCTTCTTAGAGGCATTGAACTAGTTTGATTTGCACACTGCACACTATTTAACAGCAAGGGATTTGGGCTCAAAGTATAACGCCTCTGATCACAGTTCCCTTTGCGATGTTAAGACTTGCCTTGCTGCTTCCATTTCATCATCCACATTTTAAAGCATGATTAGATTTTTAGAAGTGCTATGCAAATTACTGACGGCTTCTGGTCTTTTTTACATGTTTCCTTAGGTGAGCTAAGAAAACACACATATGATGATTGTGGCTTGTCTGGTCCTAAGTGGTTTACATGTTCATGAATATTTTAGGTGGCAAGCTAGTAATTAACTCAATATTTATATTCAATCTATTGCTTTTTCTTCTTCGACAAAAGGGCCAAATACAGATTAACTAAGGTGCTTGGGGGAGCAGGATTTAACAAGTTTTAAATGAAATGGTGGAACATACTGAACATGTGTTCAATGCTGCTGATTCATAGAAATGTGTGAAGAAAGCTGATTCAAAATATGCTATTTATGTAGCTGGGCTGTGTGTAGCATCCATTGAGGAGATAACAGTTAAGGGTGCTTTGTAATTCATTTAAATCACTGTGATTCATCTGCTCCACTCAGCAGTTGGCTTCTTGGCCTCGTGGTTTTAGTCAGGGCTTGTAAAGCTTACAGGAACTCTAAAAAGCCTGGACTGGGGGTGAGCTACACTGCACAGAGTTTTGTACAACTTCTCCTTTTGAAAGCAGCCTATGTGGAATCAAACATTGCATCAAAGTGTTAATAAGATAATTTTGTTCATAAAGTCTTGTCCAAAACTGAGATTTGCGAGATGATATGAAAAAGGATATGTCAGAGGCTTGTGTTACAGAGTCTAGTTGATAGGTATTTGACTTGCCGGACTGTTCCCCGGACTCCACGTGTAGTGATTTGTACAATGCTTAACAAGGCTATTGAACTTGACATTGGTGTCAGTCTTTATTCCTTTATCTAACATATCATACTGAAACATGGTATCAGAAGTGGCTCGGAAAACACACGTTTGTTATTTTTGTAGCTAAGTACAGTATAGGCGCAGTTATGCTCCATATGCGAACACACGCCGTTTCCTACTCACAACACTGATCACCTCGTTGTTAGCTGGCTAGCTAGCATCACTACCTACCTCTGACTGAAGGCAAAGACATCTCCTATTCCATTGCAATGGCAGCGAACATTCCGCCACCAAATCCCATGGTTCTCACAGGGGACTGGAATACTAATTGGGACAACTTCAGGAATGAATTTGAGGACTATGCGCTGGCGACCGGTCTACATGAGAAACCCAACGAGGTACAAGCGGCAACTTTGAGGAGTTTAATGGGCAGCAAATGCAGGCATATTTACCGGCACAATCTCACCCTCACAGCACGACAACATTGTGATGCAATGGCTATATTGGATGCATTGGAGAATTACTTCAAACAGGAAGAGGGTGAGTCAGTAAACAACTTTGTAACCCGTTTGAGAGAAAAATCCGCCACTTGTGAATATGGGGGATTGAAAAATGAATTGATTCGTGACAAAATAGTACTGGGAATTGCAAATGAGGATACGCGCCTGCGTCTACTGAGAGAGAGAGGCTTAACATTAGTAACTGCCATCGAAATGTGCCGCACTGTTGAAGTCACTGACATGAGAACGAGAGCAATGGAAATCAAAACCACACTCTCCGACGTTGATACTGTTCACGCTGTTGCTAGGCAGACATTCAGACAAAACCAATCGAGGCAGAGTAATTCACCACGAACGGTGAACACAGAGAGTCCCGTAGCATGTAAATACTGTGGGAATACACACACACGTAGCAAAGAGCACTGCCCTGCCTACGCAAAACCATGCAGTGCTTGTGTAACTAATAATCACTTTGCAAAAGTTTGTCTCAAAAACAAAAGAAGGGTGAGTGAGGGCAAGATTCACTGTGTTGATGATGTCACTCAATGTCCAGAGCGGAACAGTAAAAGTGACATTTACATGCATGAATCCATTGGGGCTGTACAGTCAAGAGGGAAGAAATGGTTTGTGACACTACAATTACACAACAAGCAACAACAATGTCAACTGGATTCCGGTGCTACATGCAACGTAATGAGCTACAAAGACTAAATCAATCTGTCACCTGACACATCTATTGTACAGCGATATTAGACTAAAGCTGTACTCAGGAGAGCTAATGAGCTCTATGGGCACCTTTGAGACCGAATATGTTTTTTGGGGACGCAAACACAAGTTAGAGTTTGAGATTGTGAAAACCAGTCTACATCCTCTCCTCTCAGGCTCTACATGCGAACGCTTGGGACTGATGCAGTTCACTGTACCAAATGACCTGCACATTGTGGATCATGTCCAGCATGGACCCCTGTCCGAACAACTATTCAGCAGATATGACTATGTATTCAACATGCCCATTGAATCAGTGCCTGGGGAGTGGACACTTTGAAGTGGATGAGAGCATCACTCTAGTCCAGTGTGCTCCTTGCAATGTGGCTGTGAAGGCCCAGCTGGACAAGTATGAGGCCAATGGCCACATGACATCGGTGACTGAACCAACTGACTGGATCAGCAATATGGTCATAGTGAAAAAACCAAAGAAGCTGAGGGTCTGCATCGACCCAAAGCATCTGAACCAAGCACTGAAACGATCCCACTACATCATGCCGACACTAGAGGATGTCCTCTATAAGCTTCCCAAGGCCAGGATTTTCACCTTGGTGGATGCCCGCGATGCATTCCTTCAATGCAAGCTGGACGAAGAAAGAAGCTTCATGACTACCTTCTGGACCCCCTGGGGTCATGGCTGCAGCACGAGTTACTGGCTGGGCTCAAGGGCATTGAACCCATCGCCGATGATGTCCTGATCGTAGGCTGTGGTGACACACAGACGAAGAAGCAGAACGCGACCACGATGTGAAGCTCCCGGCACTGATGGAGCGCTTCCGATCAGTTAAGCGTCATCTTGGCCTGAAGAACCTGCAGTGCAAGGTGAAAGACGTCCACTTCCATGGCCACGTTCTCTCTGCAAAAGACCTGAAGCTGGAGCCAGACAAGGTCCGAGCGATCCTCGACATGCTAAACCCGGCTGATGCAAAAGGAGTACAGCGTCTCATTGGTTTTGCAAACTATCTTGCAAAGTTCATGCCACACCTATCAGCAGTCTGTGAGCCTCTGTGCCGGTTGCTGGACAAAGATACACCATGGCACTGGCTACCCAAGCACAAGGCCACAGTGCAGGAGATGAAATCTCTGGCTTCATCCATGCCAGTGTTGCGCTACTACGACGTCACGAAGCCTGTCACAATCCAGAGCGACTCCAGCCAAAGGGGACTTGGATGCTGCCTTATGCAGGAAGGCCAGCCCATTGCGTTTGCCTCGAGAGCGCTCACCCCTACCAAACAAAACTATGCACAAATTGAGAAAGAGTGCCTCCGCATCGTCTTCTCCTGCCAGCGATTCCATCACTACTTATATGGTTGAGAGCTGGTCACCGCTGAAACTGACCACAAACCACTCATTGCCATATTCAGTAAACCTCTCCTCAACGTGCCCACGAGGCTTCAAAGTATGCTCCTGACTCTGCAAAACTTCAGCCTGAAGGTAATTTACAAGCCAGGACCAGAGATGTACATCAGCGACACACTGAGCAGGGCAACAGCACAATGTACAGGCAAAGGCACTGTCTATAAGCAGCAGGCCATCTGTTCGCTACAGCAGGAACAACAGGATGTTCAACAGATCAATCAGGTTGAATACTTAAACATCACAGATCACCGCCTAGCCCAGATCAGGCAACACACTGACAAGGACAAACACCTACAGTCACTGAAGTCCATGGCTCTCGCAGGTTGGCCATACCTGAAAGAGGAGACACCTTTCACAGTGAGAGAATACTGGACCTTTCGAGATGAGATCAGCGTGCAAAATGGCGTCTTGTTCAGAGGTCAGAAGGTCATTATTCCCAAATCACTACGTCCAGAGATGCTTACCCGCATACACTCCAGTCACGTTGGAGGTGACGCATGCTACCGCCAGGCTCGTGAAACATTATACTGGCCAGACATGCAAGCAGAAATTAAAGACTTTGTCAGCAACTGTACCACATGCAACGAGAATGCTCATGAACAGCAAAAGGAAACCATTATGTCACATGAACTGCCCACAAGGGCCTGGCAAATCGTCAGCATGGACTTATTCAGCCACAGACAAAAAGACTATCTTCTCATCGTTGATCACTACTCTGACTTTTGGGAAATTGAACTGCTCCCTGATTTGTCTGCAGAAAAGGTCATAAAGCGCTGCAAAGCGCCGTTTGCAAGGCAAGGTCAGCCTGACAAGGTAATCAATGGCCCACAATTCACTGCACAGTTCAAGCGTATCGCCTCAGAATGGGAGTTTGACCACGTGTCCTCCTCTCCAAGACACCCAAAGCAAATGGCAAGGCAGAGTCAGTTGTCAAGATTGCAAAAAACCTGTTAAGCAGGGCCTTTTGCAACAGCAACGAACCATGGAAAGCGATCTTACAGTGGAGGAATACACCCACCGAAAACATGGACAACAGCCTAGCACAACGCCTTCTGTCTAGACGTCTGATGACTACCATCCCCGTAGCTAAGAAGCTACTTGAGCCCTGCGTCATGGTTGGCGTCACGGACAAATTGCATCACAGAAAGCAGCCTGCTAAGTGCTTCTACGACCGGACTGCTCGAGACCTACCAGAGCTGGAGGTGGGTGATACGATAAGGATGAAACCGCTGCCGGAAGACCACACAGGACTTTGGAGTCTGGGCACATGCCTACAGAGAGTTGCACCATGTTCTTACCTGGTGGATGTTGGTGGCTCCCTCTATTGTTGCAATCGGGTGGATCTGCGCATAGCAGAGCAGACAAACCAGAACACGCCATACAGTCCAGGCCTAAGGGTAAGGGGCGCAGAATTGAGACATGAGCCAACTGAAGGTGAGGCTTCTACCCCACCAAGCTCTCCAGCTCGTGGCCCTAATCCTACCCCTGTCAGAGCCAATACCTATTCACGGGTGGGTCGGCTGTGCAAGCCACCGGACAGGCTTACTCTGTAAGCAAGAGACTAAACTTGTCCTTTGTTAATAAAAATGTAAAAAATTAAAAGGAAGATGACAACTGAAGTAAAAAGAAAATGTAATGCTTTTTCAATTGTTATAACTTGACTATTAAGAACTTAATGTCATGCCGTTACGTTTGCACTTTCAATTGAAAAGGATGATGTTACAGATTCTAGTTGATAGGTATTCGACTAGCCGGACTGTTCCCCGGACTCCACGTGTAGTGATTTGTACAATGCTTAACAAGGCTATTGAACTTGACATTGGTGTCGGTCTTTATTCCTTTATCTAACATATCAAACTGAAACAGCTTGGATTACGGATGACCTACATGCCCACTTTTGCCAAATGATGCCCAATTGCCCAGAGACAACACGTTGTGGTCCTCCCCCACCTGCCATGTGAACAATGTTGTCATGCCTGCATAAGGGTGCAACGCACTGTCACGACTTCCACCGAAGTCGGTCCCTCTCCTTGTTCGGGCGACATTCGGCGGTTGACGTCACCGGTCTTCTAGCCATCGCCGATCCACCTTTCATTTTCTATTTGTTTTGTCTTGTCTTCCCACACACCTGGTTTTAATTCCGTCATTACATGTTGTGTATTTAACCCTCTGTTTCCCCCCCATGTCCTTGTCCGGAATTGGTTATTGTAGTGCTTGTGCACGTTATGCTGGTGTGTACCGGTTTTGTTTGCCCATTGATTTATTGTTCTGTTTACAGTGGTTTTGTTTATTAAACTGCGCCATTGTAAATCAGTTTTTGCTCTCCTGCGCCTGACTTCTCTGCCGCCAGTACGCACCCCTTACACGCACGCACATTTTACTTCGGAAATAGGATTGAAAATGTGTTTCCAAAAAGTTGGTGCAATTTCAAATCTTTTCAACAATATTGCCAGATGTCCAGGAATGGATTAAATCTGTCACGTTCACTTCTGTGACTGGTGTTGGTGAGTACGTTAGCTAAGTAGATAGATGGTACTAGCTAGTTAACTATTTAGTAGCTACTTTTGGTTATACACATTTTTTTCACATTGCTAGTGAGCTAGGCTAGCTATGATACCATAGATTAAAGAGGAATGATACTGTAGCTAGCTAAATACATCAAGCTAACGTGTAATATTAGGTAGTATATCAGACGAAGATGTGCATACAGTGCCTTTAGAAAGTATTCACACCCCTTGACTTTTTCCACATTTTGTTGTGTTACAGCCTGAATTTAAAATGGAAGAAATTGTTTGTCACTGATGCATACACAATACCCCATAATGTCAAAGTGGAATTGTGTTTTTAGATTTTTTAAATGTAATTAAATGCAATTAAAAAGGAAAAGCAGAAATATCTTGAGTCAATGAGTATTCAACTCCTTTGTTATGGCACGCCTAAATATGTTCAGGAGTAAACATGTGCTTAACAAGTCACATAAGTTGCATGGACTCATTCTGTGCTCATTCAATAGTGTTTAACATTATATTTTTTTATGACTACCTCATCTTTGTACCCCACTCATACAATTATATGTACGGTCCCACAGTTGAGCAGTGAATTTCAAACACAGATTCAACCACAAAGACCAGGTTTTCAATGCCTCACAAAGAAGGGCACCCATTGGTAGATAGGTAAAACATTTTTTAGCAGAAATGTAATATCCCTTTGAGCATAGTGAAGTTATTAATTACAGTATGTATGGTGTATCAATACACCCTGTCACTGCAAGATACATGCATCCTTCCTAAGTCTTACTGGAGAGGAAGGACACAAACGTAGGCCAATCTTTGCAAAAAATGTATTTTTATTTTATTTCACAGAAAATAAAAGTTGTACACCCTCAATACCCAAGTCTGCCCTGTTTGTTATGGATGATGGATGTGATGGATTTGGATTGGGTCTTCAGTGGCAGTCCCTCACAGTCTGGACCCAAAGTTTTGGTAGTGCTGGTTTGTGATCCACTCCAAACTGTCAGTGCATAAATCTTGTATAAACATTGTGTCAATATTGCAAGAAAATATTGTCATTTCACATAGCCATACCACAAGGTAGCTACTTTACCTGCTTCATTTATGATGATAAAACTAGTTGAAACTAGCCTATTTGCTAGTTAGTTAGCTAGCTAGCTTATATTAACCAGTAATACAAAATATGCCTAAACATTTTAAAATGTTAGCCGTCACCTTGAGGTTTGAATTTGTTATGTGTTCGCTAGCTGGGCTACAAGTTAGCTTTTAACGTTACCATCCTATCAAGCCTAGCTAGCTAGCTCAACTGGCTGTTGGCCACATTAGCTAACGATCTTGATTCTAGTTACTAGGATAAATGAAACATCTCCAATGAGCTACTCACTTTGGTGTTTACTTCTTTGAAGTATTTTCTGTGGACCTTCTCACTTCTTTGTTTCTCCAGTTGTCAGTTCGACCACACACCATTTACACACTCATTTGTCACGCTCAAATAAAATAAATGACAGTTTCAACTCCACAGTAGAAAATACGTGATTCGTGTTGCAAGGCTATCAGTTAGTGCTTTTAGCTTGTGGTTTCACCACACCTTTATACAGAGGGAATACAAAAATGATAGCTAGTGCTTAAAATAATATGGATGTGATATTTGTCCAATTGTTGAGCATGTCCACAAAACTCAAATAAGCATTAGAAATTGTCCTTATTTAACATATAGAAATAGATTTGCAAATCTCGATATGAACCTTAGTCGTGCATTGTATGTGCTAAGAAAATATACTATGTGGGGCTACTGTCAGTATTTGTCATTATATATATAAAATAAGATGTCCACATAGGCCTATCTCAGGACATCGAATGAGTCAATATCTGGAGGGAATCCAAAAATGATTTGTTCTCAAAAGGAAAATATGGATAACATATTTGTCCAATTATTGAGTAGGTGCTGAAACATCAGAAATCAGAAATCGTCCTTATTACAGCATAGCGAGATTCAGATATGGACCTCAGCCAAGAGAAGCCTATCTGGAATCAATATAGCTTTATATCCTGAATGTGCTGAGAAAACACATATGTATACAGTCAGTATTTGTCAACATGAAGAGAGAAAATAGGATATCACATTTCTCAGGATATAGAATGAGTCCATATCCGGCCATAGGAAAATGTCCATACTTGATAATTGGAATAATCCCAATATCATATACAGTATGTCTGACAGACAAATTCTGAATCTAAATGTTTCAGGATACGGTGCATATCCACAAAACTCCAAATATGCATTGGAAAAGGTCTGTAATTCTCTAGAATATCACAAATGTGTCATGTTAAGATATCCCCTGATCTAGACCATTTTCGCGCAGTGCTCTCTATAGGAGTCGTGCACGGCCACGCAGTCGTGGTTGAACAGGGAGTACAGGAGAGGAATAAGCACATCGGTGAGGGGTCCCCGTGTTGATGGTCAGAGTGGGGGATGTGTTGATGCCTACCCTCACCGCCTAGGGGCGGCCCATCGGGAAGTCCAAGATCCAGTTGTAGAGGAATGTGTTCAGGGTCCTGAGCTTGGTGATGAGCTTGGAGGTGACTACGGTGTTGAATGTTGAGCTGTAGTCAAGCACTGCATTCTTACAGAGATATTCCTTTTGTCCAGGTGGGTAAGGACAGTGTGGAGTGCATTAGAGATTGCGTCATGTGTGGATCTGTTGGGGTGCTATACGAATTGGAATAAGTCCAGAGTGTCTGGGATGATGGTGTTGATGTGAGCCATGACCAGCCTTTTAAAACATTTCATGGCTATAGATTTGAGTGCTAGGCAGGTTACCTTGGCACGGGGGACTATGGATTACAGGCCACATCTGCGCTGAGCTAAACACCCATATTCAACCTCTCCCCTAACACAACTCTCGTTTGGCTACAGTCATGGCCGCCAGAATTTCATAATGAGCAAAATGAAAAACGAGGCCAAATCAGGAAGTTCAGCCCTCCTTTAGCTATACTGACTGTAAGATATAATCATAAAATATGTATTTAGTTATGCACTGTCATCTTGATCATCTTCAAACCATACTGACAATAAGATACCTTGAACTTTACCAACAAAAGACAGTCCTCTTGAAAGTTGCCAAGACAGGCAAACAGAAAATATTGGGTAGAAGCCGGACAAAACAATGAAAAATGAAATGCACACTCACATGCAGAAAGAAATCTTGGAACAATGCTGACAAATGAAGTGTCCTTGCAGTGCTGTTTTCATCCAATCACATAATATATCTCCCATCGTCTCTGCCTCAGCTGCACCATCTAATTTCCCCAGCCTGGTGTCCTTGAGGCAAGTAGACTGAAGCCAAATAATTTTGAGGGTGGTTCTACTTCAAGGTGAAACAATCGAGCACTCAATTATTTTGGCATGACATATCCAGGCCTTAGATAAAGCAACGAGAAATAGAACAGAATGGTGGGAGGGGTGTGCCTCTATGTTCCCAATAGGCAGCCTCGTATTTACCTTGATAATAACTGTCCCAATCACAACAGTAATGCATCTTGTGAGGTTAAAACAAACATAGGGACTAGTAAACCACCCATGAGCAAGGCCTCAATTTTAGCGAGTGGCAAATAAGGAGGTTTTAATGACAGACAGATGCAAAATTATGGCTGTCACATTTTTCGAATTGGGAGCTCATTTCTTTTCATTGGGGGTTTTAAATAAATGAACAGGGTAGATTGCATTGCCCAGAGCGAGACAGAGGCTATGGTATGTCCCAGCCAAAATGGGCCTTGGCAGATAGACTTTTTGGACCGAAACCCAGAGCTAGGCTTGGTCATCTTTGACTCGGCCAAAAGAAAGAACAAAAGCAGACAAAAGCAGGCAGTGAAAAGCGAGAGGGGATGCTCTGTTATGGGTTTTTTTGTTTTTGTTTATGGACTATACAGAGCTTAAGGTCATTTCAGATCCGGAGTGTGAGATTCCCTAGGAAGCTGCACCAGACATAAACCCCTGGACCCAGAAAGATGAAAAGTTTCAGAAAGACGGGAGTGCGAACGTTCACCTCTCTGCTAAACTGCTTCAAAATACATTTGAATATTCAGTTGTAGATATAAATAGGGCACCCACCATGGAGTGACTCCCTCCACTGATCACATGATGATTAGATGTGGAGAGGGGATATTTAAAGGCAACGCATAGGGGAATGATGCTATTTGGAGTCTCTCAGGGAGACTAATTTACCCATATTTACTTCATACACAAATGGCTGCTCAGCTTTCTATTTACAGTGCCTTAATTAAAATAAGTTGATAATTAATTTGAGCATATACTATATACAATAGCCACAGCGAACCGTGGCTATTGGACCTAGGCCTGATTTTATTTTCCCAAAGCGTTGTACCAAACTCAAATCAAAAAGAACATAGAGACAGCACCCACACTAATGTTACCAGCAACAACAACCACACTGCTTAACACAACCTTTGGTAGCCTAACGCCATCAATATCACACTATCACCAAAAGTGACAACAGTGACATCAAAGGATGTGAGTTTGACAAGCTTATGATGCTGAAGGGACCCTAATACCTGCGCACTCCATGTAAAATAAAATATTAGTCTTATTGAACGTCGCTGATCCACAGACAATGGTGCTTTACCCAGTGGTGTTCTCTTGTAATATAATATGCCTATTGAGTAGGATAGGTAGAAAGATCCCTCTGTGGATAGGGTTCTACATGGAACCAAAAAGGGTTCTTCAAAAGGGTTATCCTATGGGGACAGCTGGAGAAGCCTTTTTAGGTTTTATACTGCATGTTTCCCATGTTTCATGAGCTAAAATACAACATCACAGAAATGTTCCATATGCACAAAAAGCTTTTTTCTCTCAAATTTGTTTACATACCTGTTTGTGAGCATTGTCAAAAAAATCCATCCACCTGACAGGCGTGGCATATCAAGAAGCTGATCATTACACAGGCAACTCTAAAATGTGCAGTTTTGTCACACAACACAATGCCACAGATGTCTCAAGTTTTGAGTGAGTGTGCAATCTGCATGCAGACTGTGGGAATGTCCAACAGAGCTGTTGCCATAGATTTGAAGGTTCATTTCTCTAACATAAGCTGCCTACAATGTTGTTTTAGCGAATTTGGCAGTATATCCAGCTGGCCTCACAACCGCAGGCCACGTTTAACCACGCCAGCCCAGGACCTTCACATCTGGCTTCTTCACCTGCAGGATTGTCTGAGGAGGAGATGCGGGTGCTGAGGCGATATGTCTGTAATAAAGCACTTTGTTTGGAAAAACTCATTCTGATTGGCTGGATCTGGCTCCCTAGTGGGTGAGCCTGGCTCCCAAGTGGGTGGGCCTATGCCCTCCGACACCTCATATGCTGCCATATGAATGGAATAAATGAAATATTCATATTTAGTTTGGCACTTGGGAGCCACAGTCAGTCATGTCAAATTCTTGCATGTTGCATTTATATTTTTGTTCAGAATAGATAGGCTAAGCGTTTCCAAATCGAAATGTACAACTATTACTTCCCATTGCAAACATCGTTATCATGTTCTGCACACAAAGTAACCAGTGATCTAAAGATTAAATGCAACAATGTTTCACATGCATAACGCATTATTATAGATAGCTACAAGAGCAAGCGAGCTGCCATAAAAAAAATGTTCCACTCACCAGATGATGATCGTTTGAAACTTAACTTGAAAGTTAATCTTGAATAGTGCTAAGCGAAGAAATTAGCATCAACATCCTCTTCAATAGCATCTGCTACTGCAGCCACTGTCGCAACCTAGCCTACAACAAAAATTAGCTAGCATAAACCGTCGGAAAACTACTGCTCGCTATTGCCCAGTGACCTGTCGGCTTTTGAGAAGGTGGAAGTTTCCATACATTTTTGTAAAAATGTGATTGGTTGATTCCACTGTCACTCCAAAATTCTGCTCTAATACAGTTGAATGGAAGATGCCTTCTACCAGAGAGGAAGAAGCGAAACGACAGGGATAACTGGGCGTTTTTTTTTCCGCTCACCAGGCGAGGAGGTTTTGTATGGAGGTCAATGAGAGAGTGTCGAATTTGGTTAACAATGAATTGAATGGCTTATTTGCTTCTGTTCTTTTTTTATCAAATATAAGATTCATAATGATTAGGCTGTTATACAGGTGTACTTTCCAACACAAACTGAAGAGATTGAATCAGAATGACATTGAAAAGAAGAATATAATCCAAAATATAATTTAAATAATATTGAAAAGATAAAATATATTTTTTTTAAATTGAACAATTATTTTATAAATCATTGGGCCTTCTCTGAAGGGATAGAAGGCCTTGACAGTTCTCCACTGGTAGTATCCATACTTTAACAACCAAAATAATAATGATCACTTTTGTAAACACTATAAAAATTACATTTTTAACATTACTTTTCTTGGCATGCACATAGTAATTGGGGGTGAAAAAACAGAAGAAGCAATTTTCATCTGGAAAGTGTCCAAATAACATACCACTGGGATTGGGGTTGGGTCAGGGAGTTAATTGGGGTCCAGGATATACATTGAGCTCCACAAGTACTGGGACAGTGACACATTTATCAGCGACACATTTATCATACAAATATCATACCCCAAAGACATGCTAACCTCTCACCACTACAATAACACAGGAGGTTAGCATTTTGTGGGGGTATGATATTTATGCCTCTGTATCTTTCTCACTCATCATTCATGATTCATTCAGGATTATCCGTAATCATGGCAGCATCCACATTAATGTAATAGTGTATAGAAACACATTCTATTCTTATTTACAATAAAATAGACTCCAAAATGACATTCAACTATTGGGCACTAAATAATCTATGAATATGGGACCAAATTACTTAATATTTGACTACTTTAATACACAAGTTAATTTGGTCCCCTATAATAGGGGACTATATACAAAAATGGCTGTAATTTAAAATTAAAGCTGACAGTCTGCACTTTAACCTCTGCGTGATTGTATCATTTAAAATCCAGTGCTGGAGTACAGAGCCAAAACAACAAAAAATGTGTCCCTGTGCAAATACTTTTGGAGCTCACTTTATATCAGTAAAACAATGCCCCTGCAGCATTATTTAACAGGTACTTACCACACAGCTCTTGCCATGCCTGTATGGCAGATAGCCAACTCTAACCTCTCCACAGTAAGAGTCATAGATTTCAGTGGGTACAGCCATTGTCTACAGTTTTCCAGTTTCCATGATCTTGTCATTAATGTATTTCAGCTACTACAACAGTAAAGTACTTCAGGTCTATTATGTGTACTCACTGTGTTAGTCATAGTTTATTCGATTAATGGGAGTCCTCTGCTCTGTTTTTAAATGTAAAAGCAATTACATTTGCTGCAAGTCTAAAAGAAGTGATATCAAACCCTAAACTGTTTGAGCCCATAAGATTCCTATAATCATCTTAGTCCCTCTTGCTCTCGTTTTGTCGAGTGCTGCTCATATGTAGTGAATGTGATATCTCAGTGCATTGAGATGTATATTTTCACATGATGTAATTGACTATTGGAATCTGTGGTAAATATGTAGTGATAATGTAGAACTTGGATTATATTGTGGTATGCTAAATGGCACTGAAATGCTAACAAGCAACTGTTACTTAGAATTACATAAAAAATGACTGTATGACTTACATGCATCCCAGATCATATAATGTCCTTGAGATGGAGGCGATTATTTATATAGATCTAAAGTAAACATTTCAGATCTACAGTAAACATACTCAATGCAATCTCAAACTGAAGTATACCATACTCATTTTGGATGAAGAGGAACCATTCCAACCTTCAGGCTATTCTCAAACAATATACAACCCAAGTACTCCATTCTGCCACCTCTGGTCTCTTGGCCCTGCTCAGCCCAGTCCAAGCTCTTCTCTGTCCTGGCACCCCAATTTTCCAAAAACTTCTTAAACCCTACCTCTTCAAAGAGTATCTTAAATAATCTGATAGCTACTTTATTGAGGAAAAATGTACTTACTATGGCTGTGATACAGTATGTAGTTTACCCACCTAGCTATCTTAAGATGAATGCAATAACTGTAAACCACTCTGGACAAGAGCAGCTAAATTACTAAAATGTAATGTAAATGTAAGAGCCTGACAGTACAGTCTATTTGACATGTTAGTTATTTTTAAACAGTTCAAAGATTCAGGGACAAAACAATGGGACTCAATGGGTAGGATCAATAGCTAGTTTAGTTGAATAAACCAGACTTAGTTGAATAAACTAAATAAACTGAAGTAACAGTATTTTGAAGCACTGTTTTCAAAACTGGCTGTAAATACAGTAAATTACAGAATGTTATGATGACAGTAGCCTCTACAATGCTTTTACCTCACATTTTGTATGAAAGCCTGTGGATGTTCTTGTCAGAAAAAGACTAAAAGAAGGTGGAGGGTATCCAAGCTGTCCTCCCCTTCCAACAATTGGAAAAGGCACATAGAAATATAGGTAGAAATTTGAAACCAAAAGCCAATAATTTTCAAATGGTCCCCACATGGGAGTGTCATTACAACCAAATTATATAAAACATTTAATAAAAACGATTTCTGAAATATCAATTAAAAAACTATAGACTGCTAGAAATGCAAGCACCGTAAATGGAGATAATAATTAATTAATTTGCGCTTCTGAAGATGGATGGAAGGGGTGGTTGTTTTAAAAAAAACGGTCTACTTACAGCCAATCATCCAGCAGCCTCTTGAAATCAGCGCTCCACTCATACCTACTTTTCCAATATAAACTTCCAAAGGCTCTTGAGAACAACTTGAGCGAGGCCTGGAAGCTGAGGCTATGATGACAGCAATGTGAGGTAACATGTAGGTGGATCAAAGGTGTGGATGCTTCCATATGCAGATTTCTATGTGTGGCACCGTGAGAGGCATGGGCATAGGTGTTGCGGAAAGACTCCCAGTGCAGCACCATGGACAGAGCCAACACAGCACAGTAGACAGGTGCGCTAATTTCAGCGTCATGGACAGCGGAACTCAGTTCAGCACTGTGGAAGGCTGCGCAACTATCAGACCCAGGCCAGCCGAAGACAGCGACGCACCTGTGCAGGATTACTAGTCAGCACACCTGCAAGGCATTCCCTAATCAATTTACTGGCACAAAAGGGCAGGCTGTACCTCACTCAAGTGCAGCAGTTAGGATGGGACAACGTGCTTACCCTCCCACTGTGTTTCGTGCACCTTCCACAGAATCATCAATAAGGAGAGTTACGGACTCTTTAACCACTCTCGTGCTTAGACGCTAAAGTAAAAGCATCTGAAACTTCAACGTTTACTCATTGCAGCTTGTGTAGTCGGGCACAACCCACTGTTCCTGACAGTATGAAAAATAAAGCTATATATGTCAGCCATGTTAAATTGAATCATCACAGATACATATGGCCACATGGGATTTTTGGTATGGTAATGCTATGTGGAGCCATGGCTATGTGGAGCCATGAGTTCAAGATTCTACATATACAGTTGAAGTCGGAAGTTTACATCCACCTTCGCCAAATCAATTTCATCTCAGTCTTAAGTCATTTAGGATCACCACTTTATTTTAAGATTATGAAATGTCAGAATAATAGTTGAGTGATTTATTTCAGCTTTTATTTCTTTAATCACATTCCCAGTGGGTCAGAAGTTTACATACACTCAATTAGTATTTGGTAGCATTACCTTTAAATTGTTTAACATTGGTCAAACGTTTCGGGTAGCCCTTCCATTTTGGGCCATTCAGGTCAGGGCTTTGTGATGGCCACTCCAATACCTTGACTTTGTTGTCCTTAAGCCATTTTGCAACAACTTTGGAAGTATGCTTGGGGTCATTGTTCATTTGGAAGAGCCATTTGCTTACCAAGCTTTATCTTCCTGACTGATGTCTTGAGATGTTGCTTCAATATATCCACATAATTATCCTTCCACACGATGCAATCTATTTTGTGAAGTACACCAGTCCCTCCTGCAGCAAAGCACCCCCGCAACATGATGCGGCCACCCCTGTGCTTCATGGTTGGGATGGTTTTCTTCGGCTTGCAAGCCTCCCCCTTTTTCCTCCAAACATAATGATGGTCATTATGGCCAAACAGTTCTATTTTTGTTTCATCAGACCAGAGGACATTTCTACACAAAGTGTGATCTTTGTCCCCATGTGTAGTTGCAAACTGTAGTCTGGCATTTTTATGGTGGTTTTGGAGAAGTGGCTTCTTCCTTGCTGAGCGACCTTTCAGGTTATTTCAATATAGGACTCATTTTACTGTGGATATAGATACTTTTGTACCATCTTCACAAGGTCAGTTGCTGTTGTTCTTGGATTGATTTGCACTTTTCGCACCAATGTACGTTCATCTCTAGGAGACAGAACGTGTCTCCTTCCTGAGCGGTATGACAGCTGCGTGGTCCCATGGTGTTTATACTTGCGTACAGATGAATGTGGTACCTTCAGGCATTTGGAAATTGCTCCCAAAGATGGACCAGACTTGTGGAGGTCTTGGCTGATTTCTTTTGATTTTCCCATGATGTCAAGCAAAGAGGCACTGAGATTGAAGGTAGGCCTTGAAATACATCCACATGTACACTTCCAATTGACTCAAATGATGTCAATTAGCCTATCAGAAGCTTCTAAAGCCATGACATCATTATCTGGAATTTTCCAAGCTGTTTAAAGGCATAGTCTAATTAGTGTATGTTAACTTCTTACCCACTGGAATTGTGATACAATGAATTATATGTGAAATAATCTGTCTGTAAACAATTGTTGGAAAAATGACTTGTGTCATGTCCTAACCGACTTTCCAAAACTATAGTTTGTTAACAAGAAAATTGTGGAGTGGTTGAAAGATGAATTTTAATGACTCCAACCTAAGTGTATGTAAACTTCCAACTTCAACTGTACATATGAATCTGATGACATGCGTTTATCTATCTAAACATTGTGTAAATTCCTATTTTCTGCTATTTTTTTTTACTGTATATCACTAGTTGGTCTAGTTCATTGAGCCAATTGTAGGAAAATCACAAGTATATTTTATCCCTTACAAGTTTGTGTTTCAGAGTTATCCTTTGGTTCAAAAGGGGAATACGGATTGTGTGCTTTCATCAAGAAAAACTTGATAAACACAAGCGTAGAAGGGTAGCAATATAATAGCCATTTCTAACATTAAAACGGTACAATCTGCAATATTTACTGCCATTCAATAGTAATTTAAATTAACGCATTGATTCTTGAACATTACCCTGAAAATATGCCTCTCATATGCCTCGTATAACTCTTCATTTAAAAATGTCTCCAGCCTTATCCTGCATAGACCTCATAGCAAACAAAGTCCAGGGCTGCCATTTGGATGTAAAACAAATGCAGGATTGTGGCTTTAATGTCTAATTTTCTTAATATTCCATGGTCCTTGATCTATTAGTGATAGAGAATGATTAACATTCAAGGGGGCAGGAAGCATAGCAAGGATTATGCTTCCCTGTAAACAGGAAATTAGCTAGCTTTAAAGCATCTGAATATCCCTGCTACAGTATAGCTAATTGGCTATAATGAGGAGTAGAAAGCAAAACCCCCAACCCCCCTTGGTAATCTACATCCGCCAGATCTGAAAGTCCTTTTCTTACATTTTTAGTGGTAGTTAGAAATAAATAAATGCTTTGAGTTTTAAATCAAGATAGGACTATTATCTGTTTAAAAAACTCCATAGATTGTTTAATACAACATACCATTTTTCAACAATTTAACATCAAGAAAAAAACTTACATAAAAAAAAATCTGCATATTACCTTTATTGCACAGAACAATTTTAATGGATTTTTTTTTTCATGGATTTTTAAATATATTTTCATATAAAGTTGGCTGGGACTACATGTTCAACATAGTCCTGGGTCAAAATAAAAAAAGGAACAAGAGAAAGAAATGAGGTTCCCATGAATCTCTGACTCGACCGGGACCAAAAGACTAAGTACAGTTGCCACACTTTGAACAAAGCGAGCATTCATAATCAGCCAGGGAGGGAACCATGGTTTTCAGCAAAAAGGATTACTCCAAAGCTGCTTGCTTCAGACCACTCCATGGGTGAAACCATCTGTGTCGATGCACCATCTGCATATTCAGTCCATACTTCCAACCCGTTACTGTGTGTCGTTGTCTGGAATGTCATCCATCATCAATAACATAGCCTTTATCCTGCACATATCCGCAAAGCCCAGCTGTCCACAGTGTGTAGTTGAAAAGATAAGGGCATTCATTACACATACTGTATATCCAGGAGGATCAGCAGGAAGTTACTTTTTTAAAATTCTTTACACCCTTTTTTGGGACATCATATTGTAAAATAAACCTGCAAAGGAATTTTTGTATGGGGGTGTGGTTGCGGAGGGTCGAGAAATTCAAACAATAATATTTCTGACAACCAAAGCTCCCTAACATGGGATTAAGTGTTTTACAGGTTGCTGAGCACATTAGTAACAAAGTAGAGCATCCCAACTTTTATTCTCCATAAAAATGTTAAGCACAACATAAGCCCATTATGTAAGACTCTTTAGAGTGCACTGTAACATAATTCAAAAGGCAGCAGATAAACAGATACCAAGGTATTCATGCAATAATATGCAATGGAATATACCATCAGTTGTTGTCATATAGAGTGTAATCAACAGTAGCATCCAAACATTTTTTTGCTGGATTATCTTCTGAACAGAGAGAAGTGTGTGTGTGTGTGTATAATGTGTCATTTCTGTTATTTGTGTCATTGTTCATTGTTTGCGTATAGACTATGTTTAAAAACACCACATTTTCGATTAGGCTGATTTTAGCTCCCCAGAGGAAAACAAAAATAAATAGATAATATAATAAAATTACTGTGCCTTCAGAAAGTATTTACGCCCCTAGACTTTTTCGACATTTTGTTGTGTTACAAAGTAGGGTTTAAATGGATTTAATTGGCTTTTACATTTTTCCCCCCATCAATCTACACAAAAAATAAATACAATTTACTAATGAAAATTAAAACACCCAATACTTATCTAATCAAGATGTATTAGTAAGTCTAAGAGCTTTGCATACCTGGATTGTGGAATATTTGCACATATTCTTTTGAAAATTCTTCAAGCTCTGTCAAGTTGGTTGTTGATCATTGCTAGACAGATTTGTCAAGTCTTGCCATAAATTTTGAGGCAGATTTAAGTCAAAACTCTAAGTACGCCACTCAGGAACATTCAATGACGTCTTGGTAAGCAACTCGTATAGATTTGGTTTTGTGTTTTAGGTTTATTGTTCTGCTGCAAGGTGAACTAGTTTCTAAGTGTATGTTAGAAAGCAGACAGAACCAGGTTTTCCTCTAGGATTGTGCCTGTGCTTAGCTACATTCCTTTTCTTTTTATCCTGGAAAAACTTTGCAGTCCTTTCTGACGACAAGCATACCCATATTATGATGCAGCCACCCCCACGATTGAAAATATTGAGAATGGTACCCAGTGATTCAGGACAAAAATGGAATTCCTATGCCACATTTTTTGCAGTATTTTGCAGTTGCAGATGCATGTTTTGGAATATTGTTTTATTCTGTACAGGCATCGCTCTTTTCACTCTGTTATTTAGGTTAGTATTTTGAAGTAACCACAATGTTGTTGAGCCATCCTCAGGTTTGTCATATCACAGCCATCAAACTCTGTTACTGTTTTATAATCACCATGGCCTCATGGTGAAATCCCTGAGCGGTTTTCTTTCTCTCCGGCAACTCAGTTCGGAAGGAAGTCTGTATCTTTGTAGTACCTGGGTGTATTCATACACCATCCAAAGCCTAATAAACAGCTTCACCATGCTCAAACGGATATTCAGTGTCTGCTTCATTATATTTACCAATCGGTTCCGTTCCTTTGTCAGGCATTGGAAAACTTCCCTGGTCTTTGTGGTTAAATCTGTGCTTGAAATTCACTGCTCGACTAAGGGACCTTACAGACAATTGTATGTGTGGGTTACTATTATTGCACACAGATTGAGTGCATGCAATTTATTAAGCAAATGTTTACTCCTGAACTTATTTAGGCTTGCCATAAAAGGGATTGAATACCTTTTTTTCAATTTGAAATAATTTGTATTTGACATTATGTGGTATTATGTGTAGATCAGTGACCATTTTATATTCAGGCTGTCACAACAAAATGTGGAGAAAGTTAAGGGGTGTGAATGCACTGTATATTATCATTATATTTTATGAAATATGATAAAATAATGCAATGTTTATGGCCAATAAACATTGTGTGCCACAGTGTCTAGCACAAGAAAACAGAGATAATAAGATCTAATCTCGATAAATTAATTAATACATTTAGAGGGGTTTTGAGAAGAATCATGTTCGAACCAAAAGCCGCTATAGAGCAATGACCCAGCTAACCTTATTTACAATAAAACTATGCCAACAAAATTACGTATTTGAAACTCCCTTGGTAACAGTTTACATTAAGTTGCTATTTTACATTTGTAGTAATGCTTCAATTACTCTACTAACAACATCAGTAACATGTTATAGTAATTGTAAAAAGTTGTCTTTGCTTTGTAAATGCATAGTAATGGAATTGTGCATTGTTTGTTATGACACAATAAAGAGTAGACTAAGAAACAGTAACTCAAATACTATACCATTACAATGCAATTACTAAATAATTATGTAACATTGTTACTCCACTAAAAACAATGTGTTTACTAGAGGAATTACATTGCGCTCCACAGGTATAAAAACAACTTAATGTAAAGTGTACAGTCGTAGCCAAAAGTTTTGAGAATGACACAAATATTAATTTTCGTAAAGTCTACTGCCTCAGCTTGTATGATGGCAATTTGCATATACTCCAGAATGTTATGAAGAGTGATCAGATGAATTGCAATTAATTGCAAAGTCCCTCTTTGCCATGCAAATGAACTGAATCCCCCAAAAACATTTCCACTGCATCTCAGCCCTGCCACAAAAGGACCAGCTGACATCATGTCAGGGATTCTCTCGTTAACACAGGTGTGAGTGTTGACGAGGACAAACAAAAACCCACAAATTCTGACAAACTCCAAGCATTGATTATGCAAGAATGGGCTGTCATCAGTCAGGATGAGGCCCAGAATTTAATTGACAGCATGCCAGGGCAGATTGCAGAGGACTTGAAAAAGAAGGGTCAACACTGCAAATATTGACTCTGCATCAACTTCATGCAATTGTCAATAAAATGCTTTGACACTTATGAAATACTTGTAACTATACTTCAGTATTCCATAGTAAAAACTGACAAAAATATCTAAAGACACTGAAGCAGCAAACTTTGTGGAAATTAATATTTCTGTAATTCTCAAAACTTTCGGCCACGACTGTAGTGAATGATATGGACGAGATACAGAACACATATATAAACACATACATTGTAGAATTTTAGTGAAGACATCAAAACTATGTAGTAACCAGAAAAAGTGTTAAACAAATCAAAATTATTTTATATTTGAGATTCTTCAAAGTAGCCACCCTTTGCCTTGAAGACACCTTTGCACACTCTTGGCATTCTCTCAATCAGCTTCATGAGGTAGTCACCTGGAATGCATTTCAATTAACAGGTGTGTCTTGTTAAAAGCTCATTTGTGGAATGTCTTTCCTTCTTAATGCATTTGAGCCAAACAGTTCTGTTGTGACAAGGTAGGGGTGTTATACAGAAGATAGCCCTATTAGGTAAAAGACCAAGTCCATATTATGATAAGAACAGCTCAAATAAGCAAAGAGAAACAACAGTCCATCATTACTTTAAGACATGAAGGTCAGTCAACCTGGAAAATTTCAAGAACTTTGGCTCGCATGAGGACCGCCACAAGAAAGGAAAGACCCAGAGTTACCTCTGCTGCAGAGGATAACTTCATTAGAGTTACCAGCCTCAGAAATTGCAGCCCAAATAAATGCTTCACAGAGTTCAAGTAACAGACACATCTCAACATCAACTGTTCAGAAGAGATGGAGAGAATCAGGCCTTCATGGTCGAATTGCTGCAAAGAAACCACTACTAAAGAACACCAATAAGAAGAAGAGACATGATTGAGCCAAGAAACATGAGTAATGGACATTAGACCGGTGCAAATCTGTCCTTTGCTCTGATGAGTCCAAATTGGAGATTTTTGGTTCCAACAGCTGTGTCTTTGTGAGACGCAGAGTAGGTGAACGGATGATCTCTGCATGTGTGGTTCCCACCGTGAAGCATGGAGGAGTTGTGATGGGATTGGGGTGCTTTGCTGGTGACACTGTCATTGATTTATTTACACTTAACCGGCATGGCTACCACAGCATTCTGCAGTGATACGCCATCCCTTCTGGTTTGTGCTTTGTCGGTCTATCATTTGTTTTTCAACAGGACAATGACCCAAAACACTTCCAGGCTGTGTAAGGGCTATTTGACCAAGAAGGAGAGTGATGGAAAGCTGCATCAAGATGACCTTGTCTCCACAATCACCCGACCATAACCCAATTGAGATGGTTTGGGATGAGTTGTACAGCAGAGTGAAGGAAAAGCAGCCAACAAGTGCTCTGCATATGTGGAACTCCTTCAAGACTGTTGGAAAAGTATTCCAGGTGACGCTGTTTGAGAGAATGAAAATAGTGTGGTACGCTGTCATTAAGGCAAATGGTGGCTACTTTGAAGAATCTAAAATCTAAAATATATTTTGATTTGTTTAACACTTTTTTGGTTACTACATGATTCCATATGTGTTATTTCATAGTTTTGATGTCTTCATTATTACTCTACAACGTAGAAAAAAAAATAAATAAAGAAAGACCCTTGAATGAGTAGGTGTGTCCAAACCTTTGACTGGTACTGTATATTCTGACTGACAAAGTACCAGAAGGGATTGTTTAAATGTGCTCATCAACCCATACAATCTACTCTTAACATTTTGGTAAACAAATATTTAAATTTCTGTAAAAAATCTATAAACTAAGAACACAGGCAAAAGGACAGTGAAGGCAGGTTATTACATACATAGAGAAGGGTTCATCTCTTTTTTTCTATAATTTCTTCCCAATATAAATCCACAAGAATATGAATCGCACACAACAAAATTAGCTTTCGAACAAACGTACCTAAAGGCCTTGCAGAAATTGCCAACGCTGTGGAGCGTCTGCTTTGCTATCATCCCCCTCATATACTCAACATATTACGAAAGCAAGGAACTTCTCTCTCTCCATCTCCAACAGTTAAGTCAGGGAAAACAGATTACTTCATGATTACATCCCAGGATCCACAGATTTGTAAGGGAGGATTTGACGTTTTTTTTTTTTACAATTTCAAGTTAAGAGTCTGTTTGCTCCCTAGGTCCCGTTAAATCATTTTCATGTTAAACTTGCGAGGGGCGTCTGCGTTGCTGCTGCTCATCCCAGCGTCTGACTTGCGTGGCACATACTCAATCTCTATGTTGTGCTTTGTGGCCCCTTTACCTCTACTCCACAGAAAGAGTAGCACCAGACAAAACAGGACGACACCAAGGAAAGATATGAAACCCATAGTGGTGGCGATGATTAAGGTCTTGATGTCGAAGGGGAACGGGACGTTGGTTCGCGTCCCATTGCCACCATTCTCATTGGGCTGGTTGGAGATGAATGCAAAGGTCTTGTTGGGTTGGTGAGGCCAGTCTGGAGAGTAGCTATGGACGTGCAGGTGGGCGAGAGATGTGTCATTGCCACCGGCGTTGCTGGCTATACACACATACGTTCCATTATCCTGAATCTGCGCGTAGCGCACCTCAAGGGTGCCATCTGGGAATACTGTGAGCCGTCCGATGGTTTTGGTCGTGATGAACTGCTTCTGGGGTGAGAGCCACATGATGACTGGGGCGGGATCACCGTCCGCCTGGCATACAAAATGAACAGTAGTTCCCTCGTCCACAAATTTCTGCTGCGCCTTGCGGTCCCGGATCCTGGACTTGCGACACGTGAAGTAGTTGGGCTGCAGGACATCCGGGAAATCTTTAAACTCTTTTCCCTGTACGAACTCAGGTGAAGCGCAGGTGGGTTGCTGCCGGTTGAAGTTGAGCCTCCAGCGTCTCCGGAACACCCACAGCAGCCGGCAGTCACATGCCAAGGGGTTATCGTAAAGTGCCAGAGTCTCCAGATTCCCTACCGAGTGGAACGCAGACTCCTCCAAGGTGCTCAAGGCATTGCCAGACACATTGAAGATCTTCAGATAGTTTAGGCCCCGGAACGAGTAGGGCTCGATCATAGCCAGCCTGCCCCCAACCAGGTGAAACTCCTGGAGCCTCAGAAGGTCATGGAGCTTATTCCCCTCAATGGTGTGGATGGGGTTATAGGACAGATTCAGAAACCGTAGGTAGACCAAGTGCCGGAGAGCCACGTATGGGATGGAGGTCAGGTTGCCATTGGTGATGGTCAGCGAGGTGAGGTTCAGTCCATAGAGACAATTGGAGGTCATGGTGTCCAGGTAGGGCCAGTTGGCGATCTCTAGCACTTTCAGCCGGTACAGTCTTTTGAAGGAGTAATCCTTAATAACATAGATGTTGAGGTGGCGCAGCCTGAGAAAGATCAAACTGTGAAGGTGGGTGAAGGCCTCGGTGGGCACCGAGGTCAGGTTGCACTTCTCCAAAGTCAGCTGCTCCAGGCTGCTGAGACCATGGAAGGCCCGGTGGGAGATGAATACCAAGTCATTGTCACCCACCTCCATTGAGCGCAGGTTGTACAGGTCTTGGAACATATAGTCCAGCAGGATGACTATCTTGTTCTCACTGATGTCCAACTGGGTGAGGTTGCTGAGGCCCGTGAACACACCCAGCTGGATGAGTTTGAGCTTGTTGCTGCGCAGCCCCAATGTCCGGAGACCGTACAGGTTGTTGAAGGCGCCGGGCTCAATAGCGGAGATGGTGTTTTCGTTGAGCTCCAGCTCCTCCAGGTTGGGGTAGGTTGCGAACTCGTCCATGTTGATGGTCTTGATGCGGTTCTTGCTGAGGTCCAGCAACCGCGTTTCTGTGGGGATGCCCTCAGGGACGGACATAAGCTTCTTGCGGTGGCATATGACTGAGCGCTCCTGGGCATTGCACTCGCAGCGGGACGGGCAACCTGTGGTGGAACCGGACAGTACGGTGCCCAGCATCAGAATCAGAATGGGCTGCCAGCAAGCCACCAGGTAGCTGTGCCCACTCGCTTCCCTGGCCCCCATCCTATCGGTTACCTATGGAGACACAAGAGAGACAGAGAAAGGACATGTCAGAAAAACAATCACTGATTAGATACTCTAAATAACACTGGGCTATTTCCTTATCATTAAAATTGGTGAAAAGTGAGATCCCTTTTGTATTGTGTTTTGAAGCCACATTCTGCAGTATTGCTGCATATACAATGATTTGAAGTGTGGGAAAAGGAGTGTCCTATGAAAACATATTATACTGTTTGTTCTCTTTTGAAAAATAGTGACTACTACAGGCATTTTGACGCCAACAATGAAAAGCAATAAAATGTAAAGCGATGCCATCCTCATGTGACACAATTTGAAATTGAGTGTAAAAGATTTGCTGCAATATTAATGGCACAAAGGAAATAGGAATGGGGGTGAGGGGTTACTAGGAATAAGGTATGTATTTGCATAATGGAGAAAACTGACATATATGAATCCTGCAATGCTCACTACTCTACACAGAGCTTCAAAGGCATTTCAGATGCAGGAGGCTTCTGTGAACTGATGGAACAGTGTTAGCTGAAGGATTTGCATGCAATGGTTACATCAGCACCATATTAGACTCATTCATGATCCATAAGAGGAAATGTTGAGCTCGGACAGACAGTAGATGTATCACAAAGAATTTGAATCAATTCCTGGCATTCGGGTGTGATGCTGCCTGGTTATGTTTTGTGTGTGTGCGCCGTATACCCACTTATTTTTCAGTGGGCATTGCGTATACTCACTTCTTAAATCTCCACTGCCGTTTCAATTAATAAGGCTGATGGAACAGATCCGAATGCTTAGCTTAAAATGTTGATATACTATTAATTCTTCACATTTTAGATGGGGCAATGTACCTTCGCGTGAATGTTCTAAAATGAAATTTGCAGGAAAAGGGCATTCTAAAATGTGCATAGACAGAGATGGAAATATCCACGGGAAATGTAGAAAGAGGGGGGTGAGGGGGTTTAAATATGCAACAATTATCATGGGTTGCTAATATGACCAAGATAATGTCGTTTCCTAATAGACAATGAAAGAAAATTGAAAGAAAATCAATAGAACAGGATAAAGCATATGAGTAAGTCTTCATAAAAAATAATTGCCTTCACATTTCTGTGGTGGGATTTTGTCCATAGGCTACTTTCAAGTAAGGTGAGACATACCTCATAATATGAAGTAAAATGTCCTGGTTTCAAACAAATATTTTATTTATTTTTATTTGAACCTTTATTTAAGTAGGGCAAGTCAGTTAAGAACAAATTCTTACTTACAATGACGGCCTAGGAACAGTGGGTTAACTGCCTTGTTCAGGGTAGAACGACAGATTTTTACCCCTGTCAGCTCGGGGATTTGATTTAGCAACCTTTTGGTTACTGGCCCAATGCTTTAACCACTAGGCTACCTTGCACAGTACAGCTTGGGTTGGCCTGACTGTGAAAGACCAATACAGGATTTATAATTTTAGGTCGTTCAGAGTGTATGTCACTGTTTTTCATATAATTTTTTCCTTCGTCGGGCGGGGCGTTTTGATTTTTTGGGGGGAAAATTCTTCAGGCACCATTACACCACTGTGTGTATGGCTTGCATGCATGCATAGCACCTTGCTCAAGATCAATCAGTCATTGCGAGCTCCCTAGTATTAAGTTATGGCATTTCAAAAGGGGCCAGGTGCAGCTTGAATTAACCAATTTGGAGAAGGTTATCCAATTCATGCTGTTTCAGAGACACGTATGCTGAGCACATCTTTAGAGTGTACCGTTAGCATAAAATATTTATTTTTTCTTCTTCACCCTGTATTTCTAGCGTGAATGTGCTGTGTGAGTTAAAACAGAGTGGGGAGTGGGGCAGCAGTAGCAGTCAAAGACAAATGGTGTCAAGTCTGATGTATGTGCTATGGCTAACATTCAGCTGGAGCAATCTTTTACAATACAATATAGACCATGCAGAGCCAGGGCGGTGGCTTCAGAAAGATAGATACTGATCTTAAAATCGTAATAACAAACAATATTTAACTTCTATCTTATCCGTCAGTGTTTTCCCCCTCCACTAACCCCGATCCCACACCTTACTCTAAATCGGGTTCATATCCAAATCCCAACCCTAACCTCTCACTGATACATTATACTCTTTCCCTTCCTTGAGCCACCCTCTCTTCATTCATGGTTTTGTTTAGTGTGATTTTTATATTTCTACAATTGTAAAGCGACTTTGGGTCCTTGAAAAGCACTGACCAGGTTGCCTGCTGCTAGCTAGGCAAAATGCTATGCTAGGCTATCGATAAACTTACACAAATGCTTGTCTTGCTTTGTCTGTAAAGCATATTTTCAAAATCTGAGATGACAGGGTGATTAACAAAAGGCTAAACTGTGTTTCAATATATTTCACTTGTGATTTCATGAATCTGAATATTTTCTAGTAAAATTTATGTCCGTTGCGTTATGCTAATTAGTGTCAGATGATGATTACGCTACTGGATCCGGGATGGGTAGTTACAACAGACCAATAAGAAAGAGAGTTCCAAACCTATCTGCCAACAACAGCTAGTTTTCAGTTTCCCCCTCCCAACTTAGACCACTCTGAGACAAAATGCTTGCTTGAGAAATTGGTCTTTGGTAAGAATCTATTTGACCATTTTAATTGAAAACAATCACAGTAAGGTACTTAATTGTTACCCAGAAATGATTTGATATCGATACAAAAGGGGACATAATTCATGATATTCTCTCAAATTCTTCCCAAATTTCAGCCTTGTATTCTAACAATATACAGCATAATTCTGTATAACAAATATGTTTCTCTTGTAAGTATGCAGAGACCTGTAACCCAATTTCATAGGTGGTGTATTGTTGGGTTTGTACACCCTATTTTTCAGGATGTGGAGCAGAACCCTCAAATGTCCTTAATAATCTTGTAATCTGGCCTTGCACACAAGTCAAGCAATACACAAAAATCTATCTTAAATACAATGTCACAAATTAAGATCCTAAACATTGACATTCACCTCCATTCTCTGTGTTTTGTGTCTCAATAGCATCCATTAGCAACTATCAGTTAACCTTATAATTGGTTCTGGGTGGCACATACATCAAACTTGCATGAACACTGATGACAAAAACATTCCTCATGTCCAAGTCATTGTTAGAAAAAAGTTTGGTCCAATTCAGATGTTAGGTACTATATTTATTGTATTTTATGAGTCCTATAAATTAAAATGGCAAATCTGGGTGCAATCAATTAGATTAATTTCGCAGATAAAGTTATATTTCAACAAAATCATTTCGCAGGAACGCTTTTCTGTTTCAAAACAATCAGATGATGGGTGTCAAAATCCTCTTTCTTGTGATTTTTTGTACAAGAGAAGATAGAAATATCCCCCATTCCTCTCTGAATTGTTAACAGACTTCATGTCTGTGACTGAGATGCCTATGTAGTTGATTGTGCATAGCCCTATCAAATTTGTGACTGTCTGAAGAGCCACAATGACAGCTGAAAGAGGCACACATTCTTCTATAGGCTATACTGTAGGGGTTTCCTGTAGAGTTTATTAACTGAAATTGGGTCGCGTGTGCAGTGTCAATATGCACATGCAGTGCTTTGAATTATGGAGATTTTGTGTGAAGTAAATACACTAAACTAAAGGCTTCCATGCAACAATCTGATAAATAATGTGCTATTTTTTTAATTTTATATTGTTATGGTAGACAGTTAATTAAATTGTGACATATAACTACCATTGTCAATAATTATTTCTGCAAAGCTCCAAACTGACATTAGATGAATTAGAGGGGTTTATGTTTTTTTCCCTCACTCTCAATTTAATTTGATTCTTCTCGGGGGTCAAGGGTCAGACGGAGATTTTTTATTTATTTGAACCTTTATTTAACTAGGCAAGTCAGTTAAGAACAAATTATTGTTTACAATGATGGCCTAGGAACAGTGGGCTAACTGCCTTGTTCAGGGGCAAAATGGCAGATTTTTACCTTGTCAGCTCGGGATTCGATCTAGCAACCTTTTGGTTACTGGCCCAACACTCTAACCACGAAGCTACTTGTCACCCCGCATGTCAATACCATCTCAAACCAATGAGAAAAGGTTTAAAGAAAAAGTTTATAGGCACCATCTCTGCTGGATAGTGAATTGGGGTCAATGAGTCTGAGTTGAAGAACTGCCCATATGTCCCAGAGCAGACATTGCGGCCTCCGAAGTAACTCAATTCTCCTTCTCCTGTTTGTATTACATAAAAGGTGCGCTATGCAGAAATCGCTCCGACATTTCCTGGTTGCTAAAATGCTAATAGTTTGCAACAAAACAAGCAAGTATAGTATAGAGAATCATTGTACCATCTAAACAGCTGTGATATATATTTTCATCTATTTGAAGATGGTGTACAAAACCAGAAAGTATAAGACTCAAAACCAAAACGTAACCGGAAGCATAGATATAACGCGCATAGAAATGGTCTACCACTTCTTAGACTTGCTTTCAATGAGAATGACATGTCTATATCTCACATTTCTATGTGACCTTGGTCAGGTCGCATAAAAATATATACATTGCAGCTTTAGCCTAAATTGATCCAAGTTAAAGCAGTCTGATGAGGGAGCCATACAGGATGGATGGCTTAAGCAGCTGGTGGAACATCTGACAGGGGAGAGGAAGTGCAGCTGCCAATCCTTATTTTCCGCTCCACCTTTTTGCCTTTGCTGTGTGTGCCTATTACACATTGGATATCGCTCTCTGAGATGCTATTATGTCCCACTCCTTCCTCATTGACACCAAAACCTAATCAAGGAAGCGCTCAACTGTAATCCCTTGCTGGTAAAGCTACATGGCTGCATTATTCGGAGTCTAGGACCACAGTAGGGTATTAGGATGGTAATGAGTACAGGCAGTCCTTCAACGCAAAACTGGGGTCAAAATCCAGATGAAATAATACAGGTCTGATTATTTCATTCTAGCACCTGATTTTCCGAGCCTCATATGAAACAAAAATTCCCTATTTCATTTCGTTCAAATGAAATGAAAGCAGTTTCACATCTTTTTCAAGACTGTTTTAAATAAGGATATGTTGGCAGCTAATGCTCCATTGCAATTACATAAGAAGACAGATAGAGGGAAAGATGCAGAGGACATGGCTATATGAAATGCTAGCCATGTTTAAACATTTATGGCTAATGGTTAACAATCCTGTATTATCTGTCCCTTGCAGGCATGGCAATCCGAATGCAATTCCTCACTCCAATCAACTCGCCATTGAAGAAATACATTAATTTCAGCAGTAGTGAGAAGAGACCTTATTATTGGACCAAGCAAGACCAATGATAATATCAACGAACGGCTAGATGAACGTGTAAGTGACAGCAAACTGGAGAGCTGTGGAAATGCTGCGTGAGATCATGCACAGAGGGTGTGGCTAATGCTATGTGCAATTGACAAGTTCTAGAGAAGTGTCACTTGTCGTGATTATATTCCCTGTTTACAAGATAATTATAGAGGACTGAGATTCTTATTCCAAACCACCAGGAATGGGTGATTGGCAGCTTCATAATTATGATTGCAATACATTATTGGCATGAGCAAAACAAATACTAATGATGCAGTGCTGTCACACAGACATATCACGGGTAAACAATGAATGTATACAATTTCAGGACTTATTCACCTTTAGTGACCCTAGCCTGAAATTATGTCAATATAATGTAAAAGCTAACAGAAAATAAAGGTTCTCATTAAATGTTCTCATTTCTGGGGAAATGGAAGTCTCGGATTTATCATCTACAAATTGACCCAAAGAATTATCTGCCTATTCATTCTTAGAACAATCAGATAGATACATAGAAATGCTCATATTTGAAGACAGTGTGGTAATATACTATATACTCTCTATATACTATATATTATTTCACTTATTCCCTGTATCACAATTCTAGTGGGTCAGAAGTTTACATACACTAAGTTGACCGTGCCTTTAAACAGCTTGGAAAATTCCAGAAAATTATGTCATGGCTTTAGAAGCTTCTGATAGGCTAATTGACATCATTTGAGTCAATTGGAGGTGGATGTGGATGTATTTCCTTCAAATGTAGTGCCTCTTTTCTTGACATCATGGGACAATCAAAAGAATTCAGCCAAGAGCTTAGAAAAAAAATTGTAGACCTTGACAAGTCTGGTTCATCCTTGGGATGAAGGTACCACGTTCATCTGTACAAACAAGATCACGCAAATGGGACCACACAGCTATCATACCGCTCAGGAAGGAGATGCGTTCTGTCTCCAAGAGATGAACGTACTTTGGTGCAAAAAGTTTGAATCAATCCCAGAACAACAGCAAAGGACCTTGTGAAGATGCTGGAGGAAACAGGTACAAAAGTATCTATATCCACAGTAAAACGAGTCCTATATCGACATAACCTGAAAGGCCGCTCAGCAAGGAAGAAGCCACTGCTCCAAAACCGCTGTAAAAAAGCCAGACTACGGTTTGCAACTGCACATGGGGACAAAGATCTAACTTTTTGGAGAAATTTCCTCTGGTCTGATGAAAAAAAATAGAACTGTTTGGCCATAATGACCATCATTATGTTTGGAGGAAAAAGGGGGAGGCTTGCAAGCCGAAGAACACCATCCCAACCGTGAGGCACGGGGGTGGCAGCGTCATGTTGTGGGGGTGCTTTGCTGCAGGAGGAACAAGTGCGCTTCACAAAATAGATGGCATCATGAAGAGGGAAATTATGTGGATATATTGAAGCAACATCTCAAGATATCAGTCAGGAAGCTTGGTCGCAAATGGGTCTTCCAAATGGACAATGACCCCAAGCATACTTCCAAAGTTGTGGCAAAATGGCTTAAGGACAACAAAGTCAAGGTATTGGAGTCGCCATCACAAAGCCCTTATCTCAATCCAATAGACAATTTGTGGGCAGAACTGAAAAAGCATGTGCGAGCAAGGAGGCCTACAAACCTGACTCAGTTACACCAGCTCTGTCAGGAGGAATGGGCCAAAATTCACCCAGCTTATTGTGGGAAGCTTGTGGAAGGCTACCCAAAACGTTTGACCCAAGTTAACCCCTTGAAGCTAGGGGGCACTATTTTTATTTGAGGAAAAATAACGTTCCCGAAGTATTTCTCAGGACCAGATGCTAGAATATGCATATAATTGACAGCTTAGGATAGAAAACACTCTAAAGTTTCCAAATCTGTAAAAATATTGTCTGTGAGTATAACAGAACTGATATTGCAGGCGAAAGCCTGAGAAAAATCCAATCAGGAAGTGACTCTTATTTTGAAAGCTCTGTGTTCCTATGCATCCCTATTGACCATTGAAAGGGATATCAACCATATTCCTTTTTCTATGGCTTTCCTAAGGTGTCTACAGCGTTTAGACATAGTTTCAGGCCTTCATTTTGAAGAATGAGCGTGAACACATTACGTAAGTGGTCAGGTGGGGGCTCTCAGAGTGATTTTTGCACAAAAGAAAGAGGCGGCCATTGTTCCTCCCGGTCCTAGTGAAAAGGTAACTGTCCCGGTTGATATATTATCGAATAGATATTTGAAAAACACCTTGAGGTTTGATTATAAAAAACGTTAGACATGTTTCTGTTGACATTATGGATATAATTTGGTATTTTTGTCTGCGTTGTCGTGACTGCTATTTCTGGTGGATTCCTGGGCATAACACACCGAACTAACGGAGGTATTTGGATATAAAAAATATCTTTATGGAACAAAAGGAACATTTGCTGTCTAACTGGGAGTCTCGTCAGTGAAAACATCCAAAGATCATCAAAGGTAAATGGTTAATTTGATTGCTTTTCTGATTTTCTTGACCAAGCTTCCTGATGCTAAGTGTACATAATGCTATGTTAGGCTATCGATAAACTTACACAAACGCTTGTATTGCTTTCGCTGTAAAGCATAATTTCAAAATCTGAGACGACAGGGTGATTAACAAAAGGTTAAGCTGTGTTTCGCTATATTTCACTTGTGATTTCATGGATATGAATATTTTCTAGTAATATTTTTTGAGTGTATTTTTTGATGCTAATCAGCGTTGCTGATGACAAATATACCGGAACCGGGATGGGTAGTTCTGGGTAGTTCTAAATTTAAAGGCAATGCTACCAAATACTAATTGAGTGTATGTAAACTTCTGACCCACTGGGAATGTGATGAAAGAAATAAAAGCTGAAATAAATCACTCTCTACTATTATTCTGACATTTCACATTCTTAAAATAATGTGGTGATCCTAACTGACCTAAAACAGGGAATTTTTAATAGGATTAAATGTTAGGGATTGTGAAAAATTGAGTTGAAATGTATTTGGCTAAGGTGTATGTAAACTTCCAACTTCAACTATATATATATACACTGCTCAAAAAAATAACTAAAATACACTAAAATAACACATCCTAAATCTGAATGAATGAAATATTCTTATTAAATACTCTTTTCTTTACATAGTTGAATGTGCTGACAACAAAATCACACAAATATTATCAATGGAAATCAAATTTATCAACCCATGGAGGTCTGGATTTGGAGTGACACTCAAAATTAAAGTGGAAAACCACACTACAGGCTGATCCAACTTTGATGTAATGTCCTTAAAACAAATCAAAATGAGGCTCAGTAGTGTGTGTGATCTCCACGTGCCTGTATGACCTCCCTACAACGCCTGGGCATGCTCCTGATGAGGTGGCGGATGGTCTCCTGAGGGATCTCCTCCCAGACCTGGACTAAAGCATCCGCCAACTCCTGGACAGTCTGTGGTGCAACGTGGCGTGGGTGGATGGAGCAAGACATGATGTCCCAATTGGATTAAGGTCTGGGGAACGGGCGGGCCAGTACATAGCATCAATGCCTTCCTCTTGCAGGAACTGCTGACACACTCCAGCCACATGAGGTCTAGCATTGTCTTGCATTAGGAGGAACCCAGGGCCAACCGCACCAGCATATGGTCTCACAAGGGGTCTGAGGATCTCATCTCAGTACCTAATGGCAGTCAGGCTACCTCTGGAGAGCACATGGAGGGCTGTGCGTCCCCCCCAAACAAATGCCACCCCACACCATGACTGACCCACCGACAAACCGGTCATGCTGGAGGATGTTGCAGGCAGCAGAACGTTCTCCACGCCGTCTCCAGACTCTGTCACCTCTGTCATGTGCTTAGTGTGAACCTGCTTTCATCTGTGAAGAGCACAGGGCGCCAGTGGCGAATTTGCCAATCTTGGTGTTCTCTGGCAAATGCCAAACGTCCTGCACGGTGTTGGGCTGTAAGCACAACGCCCACCTGTGGACGTCGGGCTCTCATACCACCCTCATGGAGTCTGTTTCTGACCGTTTGAGCAGACACATGCACATTTGTGGTCTGCTGGAGGTCATTTTGCAGGGCTCTGGCAGTGTTCCTCCTTGCACAAATGCGGAGGTAGCGGTCCTGCTGCTGGGTTGTTGCCCTCCTACGGCCTCCTCCACGTCTCCTGATGTACTGGCCTGTCTCCTGTTTGCGCCTCCATGCTCTGGACACTACGCTGACAGACACAGCAAACCTTCTTGCCACAGCTCGCATTGATGTCCGACCCTGGATGAGCTGCACTACCTGAGCCACTTGTGTGGGTTGTAGACTCTCATGCTACCACTAGAGTGAAAGCACCGCCAGCATTCAAAAGTGACCAAAACATCAGCCAGGAAGCATAGGAACTGAGAAGTGGTCTATGGTCACCAACTGCAGAACCACTCCTTTATTGGGGGTGTCTTGCTAATTGCCTATAATTTCCACCTGTTGTCTATTCCATTTGCACAACAGCATGTGAAATGTATTGTCAATCAGTGTTGCTTCCTAAGTGGACGGTTTAATTTCACAGAAGTGTGATTGACTTGGAGTTACATTGTGTTGTTTAAGTATTCCCTTTATTTTTTTGAGCAGTGTATAAGTGTCAAAACAAGATGTACAATTATTATCACAGTAACACCATTGTACAGTACAAATGATCCACCACAACCAGCACATCCACAAAGATGAGCAGAGGGGCTGCTGGGTGTTTAGCTACAGCTGGAACATGTATTCTACCTGTCACATTATCTCAGTGCCAAACCAATCCCTCTTAACTACTCTGGTTAAATACCTGTGAGCCTGAGGAAAATCCTTCTGATGATGCTGACAGTGTCTGTCCCACAAAGTGTTAAAAGAAAGCCCTAAGCCAACGCCAAGACAAACTGCTCACTCAGCTCCCAGTCTAATCCTGAGGGCCCCCCTCCTCTCCTTTTTATTAGTATTCTATTTTCATGACTTTGCTAGTATACAACCATCTGCAATATGTAGAGTGGGATTCTAAATTGACACCCTTTGGACAGTCTCTAGCGCATCTACAGATGGACTATCAGTACAATTTCAACTATCAATCTACTAACATTAACCCTTAACCCTAAAATTAAACCTAACCCTAACCTTAGCAAACAGTTGCTTATCAACAGATGGTCATAATATCAACAAATCTGTAGAGCATCTAGCATTTAAGTCCGTAGACAGATGGCCATTGCAACATTTCGATTTTTGTGGCCATTTAACCATTTCTTTGTGGATTTTGATGTGTGCTTGGGTTATTGTCTTGCTGGACGATACACTTGCAGCCAAGTTTCAGCCTCCTGGCAGACGCAACAATGTTTTTGGCTAAAATGTCCTGGTAGTGGGTAAAGTTCATGATGCCGTTGACCTTTACAAGGGCCCCAGGACCAGTGGAAGCAAAATAGCTCCATAACATCAAAGATCCACCACTGTATTTTATAGTAGGTATGTGGTATGTGTTACTTTCTGGTATGTGTTACTTTCTGCTCATGCATTCTCATGTCATCTGTCCAAAGCACTGTTTCCAATCCAATCCATTTAGCAAATGAATGTTTTGTATTTGCTCCCTAAATAGGATTGATACAGTTACATATCGGGATATTATTTTTGGTGATATATCATATCATTTTGACAATATAGCAAGACTATCGAAATATTTTTGCGCTAGTTGGCAGAACCTGGACCAAAGCTCTAGTATCTTTCCTTCATAGATTGTTCTCCATTTAAATAGGGATTCAATTTGTTTTAAGCACTTATATTTCTATGACTGATCAAAACTCGTTCTCATGGCTTTCTCTTGTCCCTCTGCAGCAGACATATGGTGAGCAATATGTTTGGAAAATCAGATTCAGTATTGAACCAGCACATTGTGAGAATTGCACAACATATTGTATCGCCACCTATGTATCATGATAATATCGTATCGTGAGGTCCCTGGCAATTACTAGCCCTAGCATGTTTCCTGTAAAAACAATTGGGCAATGTTTATATGATGCCTTTTCAAAACAGTCCCATCTTTACCTCATGTCGGCCTTCTATATTGCCATTGATTTGGCGGCAACTGAGCAAGAGACATTCAACTTTGACCCTGTTGTTGCGACCCTTGTCATGGTAACCTGCAAATAGCAGCGTTGATCAAGTTCTAAGTTACGCCAAAAAGACAGAATGCAATGCACTGCTTTAATTTCTTCACATTCCTACCAGTAAGTTACCAGTTCGCCATACTTAACTACCTTGTAATGTATCTCCAGTTAATCTCAAAACATTGTCAGATATGTTTTGGTAATTTATATGAGATGGCTATAGCCAAGTTAGCTAACAAGCTAGCACTAAATAGTCTTGGGTGGTATACCGTATTCTGGGCTTGGAAATAGCCATGGGATGGTTTTTTAATACCGCCAAAACAATTTCTTTAAAGTTTTTTTGATCAAAAGTAGAAACAAATATTCAAATGTTAAGTAAATACCTGCAGTGAACCTGTGCAATATGTTAGGAGATAAATAAAATTGCATTCTTTATTAAACCTGTCAAATAATTGTTTGTTTACAAGTCATTCACTGTTGTGCAGCATGTGGCAGGTGACCTAGTTGGAGTACGGAATTCACAACTAAATATTTGCCAACTAGATATCTTATCACTATTAAGTTAACGGTCTAAATACTCTGCAGTTGTGCATTTGGTTAGCTAACTAGCTACGGTTAGCTTCTTCCAAAATTAAGTTTTGCTTGCCGGTAAAAGCACAGAATCCCCTACTGGATCAAGAACCTTGCTGTGTAGTATTTGAGTAACATTTTTTTGTTACTTGTGTAACTTCATGAGCTGGGATGTCTGTCCTGAAAATAGTTTAGGTCACAGACTGTATAAAATGTTCGCAATGTGGTCATTAGCTCATTCTCTATGGGACTTTCATGTACATGTACCTGTTAGCATTGCTAACCTTTGGGTTACAAAGGCTCAGTGGGGTTTTGTTATTTAAACATAATACCTCATGACCATGTCGGCTGGCGGAAAAAAAGTTACAGCTTTGTTGCCGGCAATACCTTTTAGACAAAGAAAAGTCTACATGCTAAAGCTGACGGAAAAACCTTTTGGTTTGAAAGGTGTATAAGTCCCACATTTCCTCACCTATCCTCACTTCTCTGACAGAATCTGAAGGCAAAGGTGACCCTCTGTGTCATTGTGATGCTCAGCCAAGTGGTAGGACATCTCTGGCTGCCCTTGATATGGCAAGGCTTAGATTTGAGTTGACGCCAGACAGATGGGTCGCAAAGCTTTAATCCTGCAGAAAGAAGCAGGTCGGTGCAACAAGGTACAGAATTCCAACAGTGGCCAGCTGTTCCCCACCGACTCAGACTGTCGACACACACGTCCTGAACCCGACCTCCAGCAGGGTCGGAGACTCACCACCTCCCTCCACCTTACTGAGGCCCAACAACGCTGAAAACTCATACATGCAAGTATTTTGAATCGAGTGACCAGATGTTTCGCAGAAGACCGGCAAAATGTTTCACTTCTTTGCTAGACACTTTTGGAGCTTTGAGAATAACAAGTGTATCCCAATTGCTTAGTAGGATGAAAATATATAAAAACACACTGTGACTCTGTGTTTTTGCCATGCTGCATCTCACTAAGCACAGAGTTTGGATGCTGACCTGAAATGCCTTAGTATACAGTGCAATCGGAAAGTATTCAGACCCCTTGACTTCTTCCACATTTTGTTACGTTACAGCTTTATTCTAAAATGTATTAAATTGTTATTTCCCTCAATCTACACACAATATCCTATAATGACAAAGAAAAACTAATTTCATATCACATTTACATGGATCTCTTTCTACTTTGCTCTGTTCATCTGTCATGTGCCTTTTACTAAGGAGTGGCTTCCGTCTGGCCACCTCTACCATAAAGACCTGATTGGTGGAGTGCTACAGTGATGCTTGTCATTCTGGAAGATTCTCCCATCTCCACAGAGGAACTCCGGAGCTCTGTCAGAGTGACCATCATGTTCTTGGTCACCTTTGCGCAGATTGGCTGGGCGGCAAGCTCTAGGAAGAGTCTTGGTGGTTCCTAGGGTTGCAAAGGGTCAGAATTTTCCAGGAAATTTTCCATGGGAAGTTAAGCCCGGAAATCTGGGGTATTATGCTTAAATTCATCAAAAACGTTAGTTTATAACAGTGAACATTTTGTGGGATATAATTAAGGCAATTCTAGGTCTCAAGATCTTGCACACTAATGAGATGCTATTGAGCCCACACTACCACATTGTCTGAGTCATGGACTACATGCTTTCTGGTAAGTTTGATTACAATACTGGTTGGGGTGAATATATTTTAAATGACATACAGTGGGGCAAAAACGTATTTAGTCAGCCAGCAATTGTGCAAGTTCTCCCACTTAAAAAGATGAGAGAGGCCTGTAATTTTCATCATAGGTACACTTCAACTATGACAGACAAAATGAGGAAAAAAATCCAGAAAATCACATTGTAGGATTTTTTATGAATTTATTTGCAAATGATGGTATACTGTGCCAAATCATAAGTGAAGAATGCAACAAAGAAAAATAATCATCTGGCCAAGAGCATAAAGTTCCCTTAACTCTCACAACAAGCAACCTCTGACAAAAGTTCCTCTACTTCTATTCGAGGTGAAAATTATGAATCAGGCACCTTATCGATAGTAACAGCTCATGGTCCTCCTGGAATCAGAAGTTTTTTTGACTCAATGGGGAACCTAGTCAGAGAAATGCTGATGAATGTCTTGCTCGAGCTGTGTATGCAACTGGTTCACCCCTGATGCTCACAGGCAATGTGTATTGGAAGATATTTTTTAATGTTCTTCGCCCAGTATACACACCTCCAACCAGACATGCCTTATCTACATCATGGCACTGAAAACAATGGATACACTCTACAAGAGAGCCAAGGAAATGGTTAGGTATGTGAAGGGTCATCCAATCATAGCAGTAATCTACCTCACCAAGCAAAGTGAGAAGAATAAGAGCACCACATTGAAGCTGCAGTCTATCACAGTGCCATCCGTTTTGTCACCAAAGCCCCATATACCACCCACCACTGTGACCTGTATATTCTCGTTGGCTGGCCCACGCTTCATATTCGTCGACAAACCCACTGGCTCCAGGTCATCTGTAAGTCTTTGGTAGGTAAAGCACCGCCTTATCTCAGCTCACTGGTCACCATGGCAGCACCCACTCGTAGCACGCGCTCCAGCAGGTATATTTCACTGGTCATCCCCAACGCCAACTCCTCCTTTGGCCGCCAATGACTGGAACGAATTCCAAAAATCAATGAAGCTGGAGTCTTATATCTCCCTCTCTAACTTTAAGCATCAGCTGTCAGAGCAGCTTACCGATAATTGCAGCTGTACACAGCCCATCTGTAAATAGCCCACCCAACTACCTCATCCCCATAATGTTATTTATTTTTTGCTCCTTTGCACCCCAGTATCTCTACTTGCACATTCATCTTCTGCACATCTATCACTCCAGTGATTAATTGCTAAATTGTAATTATTTCACCACTATGGCCTATTTATTGTCTTACCTCCCTGATCTTGCTACATTTGCACACACTTTTCTATTGTGTTATTGACTGTACGTTTGTTTATCCCATGTGTAACTGTGTTGTTAAAAAATCATGTCTGATGTTCAGACTCTGCTTGCAGATGTAAAGAGAAGAAATATGTACTGCCCTGCCCACTTCACTGTTGCTCCAAGCAGAGGAAACTGCAGTTCTGAAATACATCAAAAAGCGTGAAGACTTCTGCCTGAAGCCCATACATGCCACAGCGTACATGCTGAACCTCAAGTATGCTGGCAAGAGCATCCTGTCTGGTGCAGAGATCAACAAGGCCTATGGTGTTATCACTACTGTGTCTCGCCACCTTGGCCTAGATGAGCACAAGGTTCTTAGCAGTCTGGCGAAGTACACTTCCAAGCAAGGGCTTTGGGATGGAGATGCAATATGGCAGTCGTGCCAACATATCTCATCAGCTACCTGGTAGAAGTGACTTTGTGGATCTGAGGCTCTTTCCCGTTGCCTCCATCATCCTCCAAATCCCACCAACATCAGCCTCCTCAGAGCGCAACTGGTCCTTGTTTGGGAACACACACACCAAAGCACGCAACATACTGACCAATAAAAGGGTTGAGAAATTGGTGGCCATCAGGACAAATTTGAGAATTTTTGATCCTGACAACAAGCCATCCTCAACAAGGTTGCAAAGTGACAGTGAAGATAAGGCCTCAGAGACTGATGTTCAAGAGATGGACATTGAGGAGGTCCAGGGAGAAGACATGGAAGCCTGACAAGAAGACAACCAAAGCTTTAGTTTCTAGACTATAATTTTACAGATGCTTGTTAAAAAAGTTTTTGGGGGGAGCTATGATGGAACACTTGGGATCATTCAATATTCCCTTTCTTTGGTTGTTCAGTGAAATCTTCCCACGTGAAGAGTCAAATAATTTACTTAAAGTTCAATTCGTAACTAAATTGTTTTTTAAATTTATTTTGGAAGGATTTAATAATTTGCAAGTATGTCTACTTATGATAAGGTAAAAGGTTTATGTTTCTGTCTAAATTTGATATGGTAAAAAAGAAAAGTCCTCTAACTGTCAACTGCGTTTATTTTCAGAAAACTTAATGTGTTAATATTTGTATGAACATAACAAGATTAAACAACTGAGACACTGAACAATTTCCACAGACGTGATGAACAGAAATAGAATAATGTGTCCCTGAACAAAGGTGGGGTTCAAAATCAAAAGTAAGTCAGTATCTGGTGTGGTAACAAGCTGCATTAAGTACAGCAGTGCATCTCCTCCTCATGCACTGGACTGCACCAGATTTGCCAGTTCTTGCTGTGAGATGTTACCCCACTCTTCCACCAAGGCACCTGCAAGTTCCCGGCCATTTCTGGGGGGAATGGCCCTAGCCCTCACCCATGCAACAGGTCCCAGACGTGCTCAATGGGTTTGAGATCCGGGCTCTTCGCTGGCCATGGCAGAACACTGACATTCCTGTCTTGCAGGAAATCACACACAGAACGAGCAGTATGGCTGGTGGCATTGTCATGCTGGACAGTCATGTCAGGATGAGCCTGCAGGAAGGGTACCACATGAGGGAGGAGGATGTCTTCCCTGCAATGACAACAAGCTCAGTCCAATGATGCTGTGACACACCGCCGAAGAGCATGACGGACCCTCCACCTTCAAATCGATCCCGCTCCAAGCCCTCAGTCCAGCCTCTCAGCCTATTGCGGACAGTCTGAGCATTGTGTGTTCCTGGTGTAACTCTGGCAGATGCTGCCATCCTGTACCTGTCCCGCAGGTGTGATGTTTGGATGTACCAATTCTGTGCAGGTGATGTTACACGTGGTGTGCCACTGCGAGGACGATCAGCTGTCCGTCCTGTCTCCCTGTAGTGCTGTCAATAGGCGCCTCACATTGCAATTTATTGCCCTGGCCACATCTGCAGTCCTCATATCACGTTCACGCAGATGAGCAGGGCAACTTTCTTTTGGTGTTTTTCAGTCAGTAGAAAGGCCTCTTTAGTGTCCTAAGTTTTCATAAGTGTGACCTTAATTGCCTACCGTCTGTAAGCTGTTGTGTCTTAACAACCGTTCCACAGGTGCATGTTCATTCATTGTTTAAGGTTCATTGAACAAGCATGTGAAACATGTGTTTAAACCCTTTGTGTTTTTACAAATTACCTTTGAAAGACAGGGTCCTGAAAAAGGGACATTTCTTTTTTTGCTGAGATTAGACCCAATGCAAAAAACATCTACATTTCAATGGTATTAATTTTAATTTGCATATATTTCCATTAATTCCCACAGGAAGTTTCCACCTCTGAATATTCCCCAAAATGTGCAACGCTAGTGGTTCCAAACTTATTCCATTTAAGAATTGGACACTGTGTTCTTGGGGACCTTCAAAGCTGCAGAAATGCGTTGGTTTCCATTAGGTTTGGTTTTTCCAATACCGTCAAAACCCTTGAAACTATTTCTTTGAAGATTTTAATAAAGTGTTAATATTGGTAGCTACTTCATAAGTAAACACATGCAGTCAACTTGTGCAATTCGTTAGGAGATAAAGCAGATCACAGCCACGTGTTTGTTTGTAAATAGCACAACGCACAACGGCCTCCACCGATCTACATTTCTTTATCCATTTGTTTTGTCTGTCCTGTACCTTGTACACACCAGGTTCCCATTACGTTTAAATTATTTACCTATTTAACCCTCTGGAGCCATCATGGTTTTGTGCGTGTTTATTGTTGTCAGTTGTCTCGTTTATGTGGTTCTGGATTTTCGTTCTCTTTGTTGGAAGATTATTTTTGAGTAAAGTTACAATTATTACCCATCTCTGTGTCCTGCGCCTGACTCCGCCTTACCCACATCACCTAGACTCTGACAACAACTATAGATTTCCTTCACAGAAAATGTATTAGTTAAACACATTTGTCAGGAAAATACAGTAGGTTCATTTTCATAAGATACATATATACTACAGAAGTACAACTCTGTCTGTTTGGGAACCATACAAGTTAATGAACTTACAATGAAAAAGCAAGGTATGGTCATTATATTTTGAATGCTTTTCATAGAAAGAATGTAGCCAGCTACGTTTGCTAAAATTAATCTTGCATTTTACCAGAGAAAAGTAAGCAACACTAGAAAGTACCAGAGAAAAGTAGAAACATATCAGGCAAGAGCAATGTCTGCTGATAGAATGACCGTGTGAATTCACATCCGAGTGGGGAAGTGTAACTGAAGCAGAAAATTAGTCTGATGCCAAGCAGATACAACGCTGCGTTTTATGATGCTTATGTTGTAGTATTTTTTTTCTCCTTGAAAAATGCAGAATTCTGCATTAACGAGACCCATAAGTTTAACTCGCTAGTTATTTACTAAGTAACCGGCTGAATTAATAAGGAGACGAGGCATCATATAGTGATAGCTTTCTGCCATGTTTGAGAAATTTGTACAGCTCCCCCTGCTATCTTGATTTCCTTGTTTTTTTCTCCTCTTTGTTCTCGGCCCGTCTGATCCTCTCTCCCTCTTCGATGAGCAGATAAGGCAGGCCTGTTCCCTAGCGACTCCAGACTAAAAACAGACACAGAGTGTACACATGATGCTCCAGAGCCAATACTGTTCTTCCTTCAGACAAGCATGCCTCAAAACTTTGTTCAGTTGCACAATGTCTCTCGTTCACAATCGCTTGCAAAGGTCCAAAATCACCAAAAATGACATTCAGTGGCCCCTTCCTATATACAGCGCCTTCGGAAAGTATTCAAACCCATTGACTTTATCCACATTTTGTTACGTTACAGCGGTATTCTAAAAAGGACCTAAAACAATTATCCTCAGCAATCTACACACAATACCTCATAATGGCAAAGCTATAAAAAAAACTGCAATACATTTTTACATAAGACTCCAAATTGAGTTCAGGTACATTCTGTTTCCATTTATGATCCTTGAGATGTTTCTACAACTTGGAGTCCACCTGTGGTAAATTAAATTGATAGGACATGATTTGGAAAGGCACACACCTGTCTATATAAAGTTCTCAATGTTGACAGCACACTTAAGAGCAAAAACCAAGCCATGAGGTTGAAGGAATTGTCTGTAGAGCTCTGAGACAGGATTGTGTCAAGGCACAGATCTGGGGAAGGGTACTAAAACATTTCTGCAGTATTGAAGGTCCCCAAGAACAGTGGCCTTGATCATTCTTAAAATGGAAGAAGTTTGGAACCACCTAGACTCTTCGTAGACCTGGCTGCCTGGTCAAACGGAGCAATCGGGGGAGAAGGCCTTGGTCAGGAAGGTGACCAAGAACACAATGGTCTACACTTTGACAAAGCTCTAGAGTTCCTCTGTGGAGATGGGAGAATCTTCCAGAAGAACAATGTCTGCAGCACTCTACCAATCAGGCCTTTATGGTAGAGTGGCCAGACGGAAGCCACTCCTCAGTAAAAGGCACATGACAGCCCGCTTGGAGTTTGCCAAAAGGCACTCAGACCATGAGAAACAAGATTATCTGGTCTGATGAAACCAAGATTGAACTATTTGGCCTGAATGCCAAGCGTCATGTCTACAATGAAGCATGGTGTTGGCCGCATTATGCGGTGGGTATGTTTTTCAGCGGCAGGGACTAGGAGACTAGTCACGATCGAGGCAAAGATCAACAGAGCAAAGTACAGAGAGATCCTTGATGAAAACCTGCTCAAGACCTCAGACTGGGCTGAAGGTTCCCCTTCCAACAGGACAACAACCCTAAGCCCACAGCCAAGACAAAGCAGGAGTGGCTTCAGGATAAGTCTCTGAATGTCGAGTGGCCCAGCCAGAGCCGGGACTTGAACCCGATCAAACATCTGTGGAAAGACCTGAAAATAGCTGTGCACCGACGTTCCCCATTCAACTTGACAGAGCTTGAGAGGATCTGCAGAGAAGAATGGGAGAACCTCCCCAAAATACAGGTGTGCCAAGCTTGTAGCGTTATACCTAAGAAGACTTGACGCTGTAATCGCTCCCAAAAGGTGCTTCAACTGAGTACTGTGAAGGGTCTGAATACTTCTGAAAATATAATATTTCATTTTGCAACAACAAAAAATATGTTTTTGCTTTGTCATTATGAGATATTGTGTGTAGATTGAGGGGGGGAAAAACAATTTAATCAACTTTAGAATAAGGCTGTAACCTAACACAATATGGAAAAGTCAAGGGGTCTCAACACCTTCCCGAAGGCACTGTATGTATAACTTCATGAACTGGATTACCTGTCTTTGCAATTTGTTTATATTCGTTTGCGCTTGTTAGCATATTCAGCTAGCAGTTTACATAGAAATTCGCTATTACTTGTGCAATTTTTTTTAGCATTCTGATAGTAGACACCCAATGGGCTTTTTAAAATGTTTGGGTCCCTCCTTGTGTACTCAACTGTTAATACCGTAAATCCTGGGATGAGAGAAAGACGATATGGAAGTCTGGATACCACCCAACCCTAATTTACATCACAGAGTAGTCCACAAAGTAGTCTAACTAGACCCGTTGCCTCAAAGGACTTTGTCTGCTGTCTCCCCAGTAGAGCAACATTAGCACTCCGAAATGGGTGATGAAGCCAGTGCACAGTTAGGATCTGTTACGCTTTATGATCATACCTTTTCTAGATTATAGCAGAAAGTTATATTCTGTTACTCCCAAGCCCTCAAGTCCTAATTAACACATTGTTTCTCAGATAGTGGAGGGTTTGTTCCTACTGAAGAGGTAGGGTCTCCATGCTCACGATTCCCTCATTAGGTCTGAAGTAGCTCATTATCCTCCTACCCAAACTCTTTGAATGAATCAGAATTAGCCACAAATTGTTATGGTGCATCGTTTCAAAGGCGAAGCAGCAGAGTATGACGAGGCATTAAGGGCTATCACCCCAAAAAACGTGTGCTCCTCTTTTGATATCGCACTCCAGTGTTCCAATCAAAACATTAATTGACCAAAAAACAGGGGTGAACGCAAATCAATTAAACTTGGCACCTGCCCTACATTGAAGTTTCAATGTTGGGAGGGAGGGAGGAAACGCGATGACAAGAATAACTTGATTACAGATGAAAGATTGAAGTCCTGCTGAGCCACTGAGCTGTGGGGACTGACTATTCCAGTTACTTTAGTCTCATAAAATGTTTTCCAGGCGGGAGGTCTGTTTTTCACACATAAAAACACACAACCTTGGAAATACAGCTCAGTTCAATGTTTGTACAATAATACAATACATTCCCCACCGGGAACCAACTTATTTCAGGGTGGAACAATCTCCCTAGACTTATAGCTGCAAAACTCCCCACACTCTGTCAGTTCTCCTGCCTCCCCAGGAGCAGGCGACCTTCATAGCTCCTTAGTGCCACTTGCTTCTAAACTGGCGAAAATGAAAACTGCGCAGCCATGGATAAAGAAAATAGGTAATTGATTCAAAGGTCACCTTGTCTCATATTTCACACACCACTGCCGCTGCTTATTTAGCAGGGAGGATTCACAGTGGTAACAAGGCCCCCAAGGTGCTCTACAGAATTCTGTTTTAAAACGTGGGGGCCACAGAGTCTTGGACATGTGGTTAGTCATTCCATTCACACTTGCAGTAAGCAGGCAGAGTATGACCTTTTTCTCAGTGACTACCCACACAACAAAGTCCAGAAATTGGGCTCATTACAGAACCAACCAAGCAAAATGACAAATAGTTATGGCACTCCTGGTACAACAGGGCTTGTACAAATTTTTTTGTCTTACAGGAATGACACACACTACATGACCAAGAGTATCTGGACATTAGGCCAGTCAAGTTCTTCCACACTGATCTCGACAAACTATTTCTGTATGCACCACGCTTTGTGCACGGGGGCATTGTCATGCTGAAACAGGAAAGGGCATTCCCCAAATGGTCAAAATGTCCTTGTATGCTGTAACTTTAAGATTTCCCTTCACTGAAACTAAGGGGCCTAGCCCGTACCATGAAAAACAGCCCCAGACCATTATTCCTCCTCCGCAAAACTTTATAGTTTTACACCACTCCAGCCGAGGCTTGGCTTTGCACATGTTGATCTTAGGCTTGTGTGCGGCTGCTTGGCCATGGAAACCCATTTCATGAAGCTCCAGACAAACAGTTGGTGTGCTGACGTTCCTTCCAGAGGCAGTTTGGAAAAGATGTGCTACAACACTTGGCTGTCCCATTCTGTGAGCTTGTGTGGCCTACTACTTCGTGGCTGAGCCGTTGTTGCTCCGTTGTTGCTCCTAGACATTTCCACTTCACAATAACAGCACTGACTGGGGCAATGCTAGCAGGGCAGAAATAAATACAGTTGAAGTCGGAAGTTTACATACACTTAGGTTAGAGGTTGGAGTCATAGGTTGGAGTCATTAAAACTTGTTTTTCAACCACTCCACAAATTTCTTGTTAACAAACTATAGTTTTGGCATGTCGGTTAGGACATCTACTTTGTGCATGACACAAGTGATATTTACAATAATTGTTTACAGACAGATTATGTAACTTATAATTCACTGTATCACAATTCCAGTGGGTCAGACGTTTACATACACTAAGTTGACTGTGCCTTTAAACAGCTTGGAAAATTCCAGAAAATTATGTCATGGCTTTAGAAGCTTCTGATAGGCTAATTGACATTATTTGAGTATAATAAAGATGTACCTGTGGATGTATTTCAAGTCCTACCTTCAAACTCAGTGCCTCTTTGCTTGATATCAACGAAAAATCAAAAGAAATCAGCCAAGACCTCGGAAAAAAAATTGTAGACCTCAACAAGTTTGGTCCATCCTTGGGAGCAATTTCCAAACGCCTGAAGGTACCACGTTCATCTGTACAAACAATAGTACGCAAGTAAAAACACTATGGGACCACACAGCCATCACACCGCTCAGGAAGGAGATACGTTCTCCATCCTAGAGATGAACGTACTTTGGTGCGAAAAGTGCAAATCAATCGCAGAACAACAGCAATTGACCCTGTGAAGATGTTGGAGGAAACAGGTACAAAAGTATCTATATCCACAGTAAAACGAGTCCTATATCGACATAACCTGAAAAGCCACTCAGCAAGGAAGAAGCCACTGCTCCAAAACTGCCATAAAAAAAGCCAGACTACGGTTTGCAACTGCATATGGGGACAAAGATCGTACTTTGTGGAGAAATGTACTCTGGTCTGATGAAACAAAAATATAACTGTTTGGCCATAATGACCATGTTATGTTATGTTTGGAGGAAGAACACCATCCCAACCGTGAAGCACGGGGGTGGCAGCATCATGTTGTGGGGTTGCTTTGCTGCAGGAGGGACTGGTGCACTTCACAAAATAGATGGCATCATGAGGGTGGAAAAGTATGTGGATATATTGAAGCAACATCTCAAGACACCAGTCAGGAAGATAAAGCTTGGTTGCAAATGGGTCTTCCAAATGGACAATGACGCCAAGCAGACTTCCAAAGTTGTTGCAAAATGGCTTAAGGACAACAAAGTCAAGGTATTGGAGTGGCCATCACAAAGCCCTGACCTCAATCCTATAGAAAATTTGTGGGCAGAACTGAAAAAGCATGTGCGAGCAAGGAGACCTTCAAACCTGACTCAGTTACACCAGCTCTGTCAGGAGGAATACTGGGAATGTGATGAAATAAATAAAAGCTAAAATAAATCATTCTCTCTACTATTATTCTGACATTTCACATTCTTAAAATAAAGTGGCGATCCTAACTGACCTAAGACAGAGAATTTTTACAAAAGATTAAATCTGCAGGAGCCATGAAGTTACGCTGCCATTACGGCGCAATGCTGACCAAAGCATACAGTGAGGTCCTAAATGATTCACACCCTTGATAAAGATGAGCAAAAATGAGCAAAAATTACTGTATAAAAGAAATAATTCAAATACTGAGCTTTATTGTATGCTAAAAAAATTGAGACAAATATTTGTTTTACAAGTAATACATATTGACACCCCCTGTTTTCAATACCTCACCTTGCAAGGATAAAGGAACTGAGCCTTTTTCCTAAAAAAAAATTATGAGTGTGGAGGGATCTTATACCATTCCTCCATGCAGAATCCTTCCATATCCTTGATATCCTTCATCTGTGCTTATGGACTGCCCTTTTCAATTCAACCACAGGTTTTGGGCAATATTGACTTTAATCACGGCTGGCATTTAAAGTCTTCCTCCCACTGCAGCAAAAAAATGTCCCAATCGCTTTGCTGGCCTGCAGCTCACAAAGACACATTTAGGAAATTAGCTGTAATTCATGCGGGGAGGAGTGACCCTGTGCTAGAAAATGGCACAGCTCCTCCAGGCTCCTAGTAGAGGCTATATCCCCACTGGATATAGCCTAATGAATTTATTTCAATTGATTGATTTCCTTATATGAACTGTAACTCAGTAAAATCTTTTAAATTGTTGCATGTTGCGTTTATATTTTTGTTCAGTATAGTTGATTTGATTAAACCACATAGGATGTGTCTATATATGGAAAAATACACATTTAAAAATGTTGACCAATCAATTGAAAGCCCTAGTGACTAATAAACTGGATATACACATTGTATGGTCTAGAGTCCTCAAATTCAAATCTGGACATTGAACTCAGTTTTTTTAATTCTTTCCCTCTAATCAGGGACTGACTTGGACCTGGGACACCAGGTGGGTACAATTATATATCAGGTAGAACCAGCAGTGGTCTAGACCTCATAGGGTAAGATTAGAATACCCCTGGGCTAAAGAATTCAGATTACAAGCCAGTCTTTGTGGAACAGTTAACAGCCTTGCAATAATTTAATCAGCATTTAAGGCCTTCCTCCCACACCCATAGTACTACATTATCAAACTCTGCCATTGGCTATCAATAGTTCTGGCGTACAACTCACAGGAAATGCATTCAAAAGAGAGCTAGGCTTTATATTTGAAGAGGCAAGTTATTTACCAACAGTAATACTTTTTAAAAAGGATATACTTTCAGAAGGTTTACCCCAACTCTGTGAGATATTAATCTTAAATTAAGAGTTTCCAAGAGACTCCAACTTCGTCCTCACCTTCAAACAAGTCTACAAACAGTGAAAGATTCAAGAGATGCAATTTCATCTCAGCGCGATCCATAAAGGAGGAAAAATGCCGTTGTTTTTCCAAAACAGTTCTTGATTTAGGGCCCTTAAATGCCCACGCTCTTGAATGATATATAAATAAATAAAACTGCCTCGGCAGTCACTTCGGTTTACTCATTAATAATTTATCTTCTCAAATGCCAATGCAGTGACTTGAGAAAACAATTTATCATAAGTGCTTTATCAAAAAACGGCGGCAAATTTAAAAACACAGACATGAACCAACACATTAACACACGGTGGGGGGGAAAAAGCGTAGTTTTTTTCCACAACCCAGAATTAGCTTACCTCCTCGCAATACTAGCAAAGTCAAAGGGCTTCATTAAACCACCCACATAATCATAAACAGGTTGCCAGAATATAATATCGAGCTAGGGAAAGTTCTGCCTCTTAAGTCACCATTTAAAAGGCTCTGCTATGCTAGGTTTTAATGGGTGTCGAGCCCATCCTGTTGACTTTGGCCCACTACAAAGAGAGAGAACTCAGGACAACAGGCTGTTTAAAATTCAGGGACTGATGCCTCTGCCTAGCCAGTGAGTCAGTGTCCACGCCGCAACTACATTCTTAGAAAAAAAGTGCTATCTAGAACATAAAAGGGTTCTTTGTCCATCCCCATAGGAGAACCATTTGAAGAACCCTTTTGGGTTCCATGTAGAACACCTTCCACAGAGGGTTCCTAATGGAACCAAAAAAGGTTCTACCTGAAACCAAAAAAGGGTTATGCTATGAGGACAGCCGAAGAACCCTTTTTTTCTAAGAGTGTAGAATGAATCTCCTGATTTAAAAATGCTCCAAAACATGGCCGCTTGGCAAGGCATCTGTATAATAGGCTACGGTCTAGTGGGTTATGGATTATATGGGTTAAAAGGAGAATTCAGACCTACCGGGGGTGTGATGTGAATGGTAAGACATTATGGAGTGAAATTCTTGACATTATCAGTTCACTGGTTGAAAATAAAAAATAACAATGGCAAATTCTTAACTTAAAGACAGTTCGCCTACAAAACAAATACCAATACTTTCAAATGCAAGCCTAAAACATCTCAAACCCACATTTTGGGTTGTTGACAACCTAGACTACTTTGAAGGGTTCAAACACACCTCATCAATAGTATCATCTTCCTAGTACACACATAGTCAAACCCTATCTACAAAACACACTAAACTTCAACTTCCATATAAGCCATGCATTGACGTTCATGGAATATATGCACAAATATCTAGTTACACAAGCCTATATCTCAAGGATTTGGCCGGACTGCAGGAGGTCCATATTTCTCAATTTCCTGATCAGGTCTTTTCTCATTGCAAAAGAGAACAAACAAGGCCAGCAGGCCAGAGAGACTCCATCTTGGAGATAGCAGAGCCTAATCCCAGTCCTTGGAGAGAACGCATAGAAAGATGAAGCCTTAATTAGTCAGATAAAAACCCACTCAATGGCGATATTGATACTGACTTAGAAATGGAAACTAAGCAGAATGAAGACTGGGCTGAGGGGTGGATGGTGGATGAAAAAGAAGCTGTCCACCCTTCACTCTGGTGTAGGCCCCCCCTCGAGCAATCCCCACCTTCTCCAGTTCTACCTAAAAGGCTTATGGGAAAGAATTCAGACCTTCACATAATCAAAGATTATATGGGAAGAAAACAACAAACAATTTCAAAGTGTTTAAAAGTGGGGAGCTCATGGGAATTCGGTGTAATTAAAATACAAAATTACTTGTCTAAGCTGTCCTCCCATCCTTGTTTTCACCGCCTTTGTTTTCCTGCTATTGTGTGGGCTTAGGTCGTGAAGAAGATACCGAATGGAAGAAACCAAATCTTGGAAGCTCTGCTAATCCTAGGAGTTCATGAGGAGGCAGAATACTCCTGGCAGGGAAATCTATTTCAAACGTTATGGCTAGGTCAATGACAAGGTGACCCTGTGTGGATACACAATGACAATGCCTTTTTAACACCGCAAACCCTTTGTCAACACTTGTGACCCTCAACAAGGAAATTAAAAAAATAAAACAATCACGAGGCCTCTTCTCAGCTCTCACTCACCCAAAAAAACATCTCCATGGCAATTTCAAAGCAATGAAAGATCTGACACTGTATCTCAGGTGGCTCATACGCATGTGAATTTACAGATCTCTTTGTGTTGGGAAATCTAATTAGGTCCCAAAAACATTTCAGATCAAAACAAATCAAAACCTATCTGCATGTTGAGATCTGTGATGCATTCTGCAACTCAGCCATTAATTTATGAGAATGACTTGTCTCTTGCTTTTGTTTCCTGGGAAATGAAAGTGTCTTCTATGAGAGGATTCCTTTATAAGCCAAGCACACACTCGCTGTTTGAGATGTGTTATCAAATACACCCTGTGGAAGGGCATCTTGCCTCCTTGTCAGAATAGTATCAATATGAAGCACTGTATTTGAACTGTGAGCTATAGCCAAGCTAGCCCCTGAGTGTGGTCTTTCTCCTATACCATTACATAGGTGGAGCACCCTTGCCCCAGTCCTAGATATTGAACAGTAATATACCATGGCAATGCATCATCTGTTGATATCAAACCATTTTGGAGACACTTTTAGAGATGCTTATCTCCATTGTGTAGTGTTGGTTTCCACATTGGTAGTGAATATGACATGGGACTTTTATACAGTAGTTTCTTATTTAAATTAGTTTAAATTGAATATCCAACATGTAAAAATATTAAACTAGGGAAAATACTAAAATAGCAGGTTTCTTGACAAGGCAGATTCCTGAACGCGTGCCCAGGATTGCCCCAAGGCATGAGACTTCAATTTGTCCACAGAGCCAACACTCGAGGCTGGCCGAGCAGCCAAGGTGAATGGCACTGACTGCCGGCATTCCTTATCTGCGCTCCTTATTAAAAACATATCAGGAGACAGCTCCATGAACGGCAAAGAATCTGAATAATTTATTTTACATTTGCATATCTACCAAATGCTCAGGCTGGGGGAAACTGCATTAGTGGGGGGAAATTAATTCCAAGGCTGCTTTTTAGGCATAGCCTAACACCGGCTTCACCAATTTACCAAGCCCATTACTTGTCATCTTAAGTAAAAAATTGAATGCATATCGGGAGTCGTATTACAGTTCAGTACAAGACACACCGGAGGAAAGTCATTTCTGCACTTTAGACTCTCAATGTCTTCCTGAATTGATTTCCCTTTTTTTCAGTCCCACCTGCCGATCATCCCTAATGAGATAGAGTTGAGTTCACTTTGGCCCCCCTTCTTGCATCTTGGGGCCCCCAAAACCTGTTCTTTCCCCTTCCCAGTCCCGCAGGTACCCAACGACTTTGAGCTTCACAGACCGACAAGGTCAAATGGCATTTCATGTTCTCGTCTTTGATCGTCACTTTTACTCTTTCATCAATCTTGCCACTCTCCTCCAACTCTCCCGTTAAACTCGGTGTGCTCATCCCATTAACATTACATCATTTGATGGGAAGCAGGCGAGGGAAAATCCATCACTAAAGCCAATGCATAGAACATCTGCATGGACGTGTACAGTTGAAGTCGGAAGTTTACATACAGTGGGGCAAAAAAGTATTTAGTCAGCCACCAATTGTGCAAGTTCTCCCACTTAAAAAGATGAGAGAGGCCTGTCATTTTCATCATAGGTACACTTCAACTATGACAGACAAAATGAGAAAATAAAATCCAGAAAATCACATTGTAGGATTTTTAATGAATTTATTTGCAAATTATGGTGGACAGTAGTCCAATATCAGCAACCATCACTCCTGTGTTCCAATGGCACGTTGTGTTAGCTAATCCAAGTTTATCATTTTAAAAGGCTAATTTATCAATAGAAAACCCTTTTGCAATTATCTTAGCACAGCTGAAAACTGTTGCTGATTAAAGAAGCAATACAACTGGCCTTTTTTAGACTAGTTGAGTATCTGGAGCATCAGCATTTGTGGGTTTGATTACAGGCTCAAAATGGCCAGAAACAAAGACCTTTCTTCTGAAACTCGTCAGTCTAATTCTTGTTCTGAGAAATTTAGGCTATTCCAAGCGAGAAACTGCCAAGAAACTGAGGATCTCGTACAACGCTGTGTACTACTCTCCTCACAGAACAGCTCAAACTATCTCTAACCAGAATAGAAAGACGAGTGGGAGGCCCCGGTGCACAACTGAGCAAGAGGACAAGTACATTAGAGTGTCTAGTTTGAGAAACAGATGCCTCAAGTCCTCAACTGGCAGCTTCATTAAATAGTACACACAAAATACCAGTCTCAACATCAACAGTGAAGAGGCGTCTCCGGGATGCTGGCCTTCTAGGCAGAGTTGCAAAGAAAAAGCCATATCTCAGACTGGTCAATAAAAATAAAAGATTAAGATGAGCAAAAGAACACAGACACTGGACAGAGGAAGATTGTAAAAAAAAAAAGTGTTATGGACAGACAAATCTTAGATTGAGGTGTTCGGATCACAAAAAAGAACAGAGAAGCAGAAAAAATGAAGATGCTAGAGGAGTGCTTGACGCCATCTGTCAAGCATGGTGGAGGCAATGTGATGGTCTGGGGGTGCGTTGGTGGTGGTAAAGTGAGAGATTTGTACAGGGTAAAAGGGATCTTGAAGAAGGAAGGCTATCACTCAATTTTACAAAGCAATGCCATATCCTGTGAATGGCACTTAATTGGAGCCAATTTCCTCCTACAACAGGACAATAATCCAAAGCACAGCTCCAAACTATGCAAGAACTATTTAAGAAGCAGTCAGCTGTCTATAATGGAGTGGCCAGCACAGTCACCGGATCTCAATCCTATTGAGCTGTTGTGGGAGCAGCTTGACCTTATGCTACGTAAGAAGTGCCCATCAAGCCAATCCAACTTGTGGGAGGTGCTTCAGGAAGCATAGGGTGAAATCTCTTCAGATTACCTCAACAAATTGACAACTATTTTGTTACATGGCAAAAGCCCTATTCGGACAGGATTCGTTTTTACTTAGGTCAGGTAATGTAATTAAGTGTATGAGCACAAAACAACACATCTGTAATTTTTGTCAAATCTGCTATGTCAATAATTTTCACATTGTGGTAGTGTAATAATCCCAGCCCGAATAACCTACTTTTTTTGTCAACCTCCCAGGTCTTCTAATAATTCTTATCCCGTGTGAACTGACATTCCTGTGTTTTGAGGGATATTACTGTTTAAAAGGTGCTAAACATAGTTTTTGGAAACAAAATGATGCTTAAAACATAACTGACGCTCTATAGTAATACAAGTCCCGTACGAATAGGGCTTTAGACGACACATTATGGGTTATTACTCATTTGCTGGAAAACAGAGATTAGCAGTCAGTTTCAATTACCTAAAAGAAGATTGAAACAATTATGATATCCCTCATGCTCTTTAGGAATATTGGATGTTGGCGTATCAAATGTATCATTACTCAATTAATTAAATTATTTCCTCAAATCTTATTACATTCATACAATTAGCTATTAAGAGAATTTGGGTGGAGAGTGGCAGAGAAGTCTTCTTCTATGGTGCATTCAAGAGTTGAATTGCAGGAGGTCTTATAGTTTAGAAACTCAGAGAGCAATAACACTTGACTGCAGTAAGTCAAATTAAAACAAGCATCAAATCAAATGTATTTATATAGCCCTTCTTACATCAGCTGATATCTCAAAGTGCTGTACAGAAACCCAGCCTAAAACCCCAAACAGCAAGCAATGCAGGTGTAGAAGCACGGTGGCTAGGAAAAACTCCCTATAAAGGCCAAAACCTAGGAAGAAACCTAGAGAGGAACCAGGCTATGAGGGGTGGCCAGTCCTCTTCTGGCTGTGCCGGGTGGAGATTATAACAGAACCTGGCCAAGATGTTCAAATGTTCATAAATGACCAGCATGGTAAAATAATAATAATCACATTAGTTGTCGAGGGTGCAGCAAGTCAGCACCTCAGGAGTAAATGTCAGTTTGCTTTTCATAGCCGATCATTAAACCTCTTGAAACTCTGGGGGCAGTATTTCATTTTTGGATAAAAAACGTTCCCGTTTTAAACGGGATATTTTGTCACGACAAGATGCTCGACTATGCATATAATTGACAGCTTTGGATAGAAAACACTCTGACGTTTCCAAAACTGCAAATATATTGTCTATGAGTGCAACAGAACTGATGTTACAGGCGAAACCCAGATAAAAATCCAATCAGGAAGTGACCCATATTTTGAAAGCGCTGCATGCCAATGACTCCTTATATGGCTGTGAATGGGCTACGAATGAGCTTACGCTTTCTACGTATTCCCCAAGGTGTCTACAGCATTGTGATGTCTTTTTACGCATTTCTGTTGAAGAATAGCCGTAAGGGACCACATTGAGCAAGTGGTCACACGATGGCTCCCGCAGAAAATCTTGCGTAAAGTACACAAGTAGCCATTTTTCCAATCGCTTCTAATGAGAAACCAATGTCCCGGTGGATATATTATCGAATAGATATGTGAAAAACACCTTGAGGATTGATTCTAAACAACGTTTGCCATGTTTATGTCGATATTATGGAGCTAATTTGGAAAAAAGTTTGGCGTTGTAGTGACCGCATTTTCCGGTCGATTTCTCAGCCAAACGTGAAGAACAAACGGAGCTATTTCGCCTACAAAAATAATATTTTGGGAAAAAAGGAACATTTGCTATCTAACTGGGAGTCTCGTGAGTGAAAACATCCAAAGTTCTTCAAAGGTAAATTATTTAATTTGATTGCTTTTCTTATTTTCGTGAAAATGTTGCCTGCTGCTAGCAGGGCATAATGCTATGCTAGGCTATGATAAACTTACACAAATGCTTGTCTAGAGTTGGCTGTAAAGCATATTTTGAAAATCTGAGATGACAGTGTGATTACCAAAAGGCTAAACTGTGTCTCAATATATTTCATTTGTGATTTTCATGAATAGGAACATTTTCTAGGGATATTTATGTCCGCTGCGTTATACTAATTAGTTTCAGGCGATGATTACGCTCCCGGATCCGGGATGGGTAGTATCAAGAGTATCTCTACCACTCCTGCTGTCTCAAGAGCATGAACCAACCATCTTCCCATCTCCTCTCTGCCGACTGGCATTACACCAACCTCTCCAAAAATCAAATATTGAATGCTCTTTTATTTTTTGAGATAAAAATTGTTCTGCAAGGGCTCTTAATTTCGAAGGAAGAACTGTTGTTTTCATGATTTCCTTAATCGAAAATGTTAGATACCCCTATAGACCAACACTGAACAACCAGAGACTTCTCCCCGCCCTTTCAGGGCTGGGCGTCTCAGGTTCTGGACACTCTTGCATCCTACCTGGCTAGGCCGTTCCTACTAGAGGTCGACCGATTATGATTTTTCAACGCTGATACCGATACCCATTATTGGATGACCAAAAAAAGGCCGATACCGATTAATCGGACGTTTTTTTACTTGTAATAATGACAATTACAACAATACTGAATGAACACTTATTTTAACTTAATATAATACATCAATAAAATAAATTTAGCCTCAAATAAATAATGAAACATGTTCAATTTGGTTTAAATAATGCAAAAACAATGTGTTGGAGAAGAAAGTGCAATATGTGCCATGCAAGAAAGCTAACGTTTAAGTTCCTTGCTGAGAACATATGAAAGCTGGTGGTTCCTTTTAACATCTGCGCACGGAACCCGGTAGCGGGCTGAAATTCGACAACATACGGTGATCGCTACATAAATAGTCATATTAAACATTCATGAAATTACAAGTGTCTCACATGTTTTCGAAAGCCTAGAATCTTGCTAATCCAACTGCGTTGTCAGATTTAAAAAAGGATTTACTGCGAAAGAGTACGATGCGATTATCTGAGGATAGAGCCCCATAAAAAACAACTATTTCAACCAGCACAGTCTGGCCGGGCAGCCAGCTCTATGAAGAGTCTTGGTTGTTTCAAACTTCTTCCATTTAAGAATATGGAGGCCACTGTGTTCTTAGGGACCTTCAATGCTGCAGACATTTGTTGGTACCCCTCCCCAGATTTGTTTCTCAACACAATCCTGTCTCAGAGCTCTACGTACAATTCTTTCAACCTCATAGCTTGGTTTTTGCTCTGACATGCACTGTCGACAGGTGTGTGCCTTTCCAAATCATGTCCAATCAATTGAATTTATCATAGGTGGACTCCAAGTTGTAGAAACATCTCAAGGTTGCGCAATGGAAACAGGATGCACCTGAGCTCAATTTCAAGTCTCATAGCAAAGGGTCTGAATATAAAAAAATAAAAAAATGTTTCTAAAAACCTGTTTTCGCTTTGTCATTGTGGTGTATTGTGCGCAGATTTAAAAAAACATCTTTATTTTTAACTAGGCAAGTCAGTTAAGAACAAATTATTATTTACAATGACGGCCTACCCCGGCCAAACCCGGACGACACTGGGCCAATTGTGAACTGCCCTATGGGACTCCCAATCACGGCCGGATGTGATACTCAGATTGATGAGGAAATTGTTTAATTTAATCTATTTTAGAATAAGTCTGTAACGTAACAAAATGTGGAAAAGGGGAAGGGGTCTGAATACTTTCCTAATGCACTGTACACTAGATATCTCCTCATGGAAGCATGCCTCCCTACTGGTCGATAAACTGAAATCTGACCTCTTGTTTCCTCCTGCACTTTCCCCTCCATCGATAGCTTTATCACTCTGTTTTGAATCCCTCTCCATCTCTTCCACTATGTCTCAATCCATTCCTCTCTCCTTCCCTCTCTTTCTGACCGTCCCTTATTAGAAGCCTGTTAAGAAAGCACAGGTTGTTTCTTTTGTTTAAGACATTGGAAAAAATATGTTTCTTAGAGAACACACACAACTGCTTTTCTTGGCTTGCTCATTCCACAAAGCCACAGACTTATGAAAGGCTATGAACACTATTCTAATTCAGCTCTTTTAGAGTACTAAAAATCAAGATTTTCCTTTGTTCCACTGGAAAAGGCCACATTATTGCAGACCATGAATACACTGGCTGTGGCTGTTGACAGACCGATTAAAAGCAACCACATTGATCCCGTAAATTGAAAAGACAATGGGCTTGAAACACATTCAAATATTAGAATTATCTGAGAAGCTGTAATTCGAGCATCAGGGAGGGCCCATTTCCATGCAGTGGTTGAATGCAGAGAGCACGTCTTTAATGAATTCTAATGTGATTAACTGACATTAATGTCTCTCTGAGTCGGGGCAACAAAAAAAGGGGCCTCTGTTAGACGTCTGGATCTTATTGACAATGTGTTCACTTTAAAGAGATGGGCACCCATTAAAATGTTAGATCTGGTTAAAAATGTATTGGCTTTGAGAGTATGCATTAAGAGCCTGTGGATATTTTTTTATATCCAGCAAAAGCTTTTCCATCAATCCAAAGCTGGTAACCAAAGGGCCTGCATCAATGTCGCTTTTGTAGGATAAAAAAAATCTTTGCTTTGACAATACTGTGAACTGTTCTTAGTGATTTAATAAAAAATAACAAATGAAATTATTCTGATCTGAATTTGTCATTCAAGTCGAAATTGAAGGGTGTTGGGTTCCATGGGGTCGTGTGAACGCTCTGACTTTCTTTCTCATCAGTCGAAGGGGTAAGCTAACCGTAGGCAGATGAGAGTGTGGAGAAGAGCACTCATATTGAAACGTTGCACCAACTGTCTCAAAAGGGTATTTTCACAGCCATTATTTCTGGGATTTAGTACACAACTCTAGCCCTTATCCCCTACTTATTATCATTGAAAAATGCATGTCACACTGGAGTGTCACACTAGTAGTAACCATTGAAAACTCACTTATGCCTATGCATCTGTTTTACACCTGGATCAAAGTACAGTTTATCTCAAACAGAAATGGGCCACTAAAACCCTAAACTGTCGAAACGTAATGAATAATGAACCCTGTCACAGCTCCATAACATATACTGCTGAGTATACAAAACATTAAGAACACCTCTTCTTTCCATGACAGACTGACCAAGTGAATCTAATTTTATTTGTCAAATGCCCCGAATACAACAGGTATACAACCTTACTGTGTAATGCTTACTTACAAGCTCTTACCAAACATTGCAGTTCAAGAAAAAGAGTTAAGAAAATATTAACTAAACAAACTAAGGTAAAAAATGTAAAGTAACACAATAACGAGGCTAATATACAGGGGGTACCGGTACTGAGTCAATGTGTGGGGGTACAGGTTAGTCAACGTAATTTGCACATGTAGATAGGGGTAAAGTGACAATGCATAGATAATAAACTGTGAGTAAAAACAAAGGGGGGAGGAGTGGGGGAGTCAATGTAAATAGTCCAGGTGGCTATTTGATAAATTGTTCAGCAGTCTTATGGTTTGGGAATCCAAGTGATAGCTCCTTATTGATGTCACTTGTTAAATCCACTTCAATCAGTGTCGATGAAAGGGAGGATACAGGTTAAATGATACATTTTAAGCCTTGAGACAAGGATTACGTATGTGTACCATTCAGAATGTCAAGACAAGTACCTTTGAAAGGGGTATGGTAGTAGGTGCCAGGCACACTGGTTTGTGCTGCAACACTGCTGGGTTTTCCACGCTCAACAGTTTCCTGTGTGTATCAAGAATGGTCCACCACAGAAAGGTCATCCCGGCCAACTTGACACAACTGTGGGAAGCATTGGAGTCAACATGGACCAGCATCCCTGTGGAACACTTTCAACACCTTCCATGCCCCCAAACAAATTGAGGCTGTTCTGAGGGCAAAAGGGGAGGGTGCAACTAAATATTAGAATGGTGTTCCTAATGTTTTATAAACTCAGTGTATATCAATATGGCCGCCATAGAAAATAAACAAACCCAAATTACAGAACTGCTTTTGGGCGCTGCTTACCTCAGCTACTTCTATTATTTTACCCAGGTGGTGCTAGCTGATGCTGGTTGTCTCTGCTCTCACAGCGAGGCAGGAAACCCTACGGAGACCCCACGCTGGGCCGTTAACCGCCCATCTTAATGCAATTTATACAGCTCCCCCCATTTGGCGAGTGACACGCATGTCCATCATCACATCCTTCCAATGATGGGAGATGCAGTTTAATTTGTTCCCGGCAATGCCGGCGCCGGCCGAGGCACTGATTGCCCCATGTGCACTGAATACTGATTTCCCCCCATGGAGGGCCACAGTAAGCACAATCACACCTCCAAAGCCCTTGACCCAAGACCTCGCCCAACACCACCACAACAGCCTTTTACAATAATGCATCCTCCTGTGCGCTGTATGACAGGCTGTTATTCCTACCACCGACCGAGATGACAGAGTGAACGTCAATGATGCATTTTACATGGCACAGGACGTGGAGGATGTTGGATGTGCACAGGCAGCTGCTTCCCACAGTTGTGTCAAGTTGGCTGGATGTCCTTTGGGTGGTGGACCATTCTTGAAATGTGCGCGAAAGACCCAGCAGCAATGCAGTTCTTGACACACACAAACCGATGCGCCTGGCACCTACTACCATACCCCGCTCAAAGGCACTTAATTATTTTTCCTAGCCCATTCACTCTCTGAACGGCACACATACACAAAAAAAACATGAAAATGTATGCACTCACAACTGTAAATTGCTCTGGATAAGAGCGTCTGCTAAATTAATAAAATGTCAAATGTAAATGTCATGGAAAGAGCCTAATGTTTTGTACACTCAGTGTATCTCAAGTATTTTCTAATCCAATGTGAGTGAATGCTCTCTACAGTTCCCTATTTACGCAACAGGGAGAAAAAAGTTGAGCTTGGAATGAAGTTGCTTGCTTTAATCCTAATGGCAGAATAAATGAGGCAAGGAACAGCTTCTGGAAATATCACTGTCGAAGTGAACGTCAGGCATCCAATTCTGGTGGCTATTGCCATTTTAAGACACGCAGCTATTGTTTCTGTTACCTCAGGGTTCACAATGTGTATGGGCAGTAACTCTGAACTTCATAAATGCCCACTGGCATTTCTCAAGGATCCAATCAGTCAGTGCATGGTCCATTTCAATTATCATTTGGTTCTTACAGACCTGCTTCTCTCCTTTGGTTCTTACGGACAACTCTCAGGGTTTAACACAGATGATTAAACTGGGTATGTCATTTCCAATTCATCGCATAGCAAAGTACCACATGGGGATTGAGCGGTGAACTGCAGTTGTGATCGATTACAACACTGCATTACTATGTTGTTAAAGCAGAAGTCCAAGGTTTGGTTTATTTTTTCAATTCACCAACATAATGTGCCTATCGGTGTAATAAAATGGAGAGTAATGGTAAATATCATAAGTGTAAGACATTTGGAGTGTACAATGGTATGTCCATGAATAGATAACAGTTAATGTGGCCAACAAAGCCTCAGATTGCAACCTACCACCATTGTCTTGTAATACCCTCATGATCACCCATGAAGTATGTCCTGTCCTTTATGCAAGATGTAACCCTTTTCTCCGGTCTTAAAACTGTCCTTTCATTTTAAGGCACCTCGGCAAATCAAATAGAGAAAATAGTGATTCAACATGGCTCTTACCACTGAAGTGGAACATTTTATTTAAAGATTAGTGCTTGTTATATTTAGCGGCTGTTCTATTTTTGCCAGTCTCAATGACAATACACCTGATTTGTTCTGAAAGTGGTTATGCACGAGCCATACTTCAGCTTTCTGAAAATCTGAAACGCACAGTCATTATGCCAGAGCTTTTAGATCCACAACATGGTCTCCAAATGTGAATATGGCAACATGCACTCCATCTGACCAACTGTGACAGAGATATGTAGTGTGGGCCTTTGTTTAGTGGATCTGGGTCTTGTTTCCTCGATCTCGAAAAAAAAAAAAAAATCTGTTACGGGTCTCAGGCTAAGATTCCATATACCGATGTAGAAACTATTATCCCATATGGAGATATAGAAACTATTATCCCATATGGAGATATAGAAACTATTATCCCATATGGAGATATAGAAACTATTATCCCATATGGAGATATAGAAACTATTATCCCATCCCATTTACAGATTTTAAAACAATTATCTGTAAATGGGGCCTCAGCCCAAGGCCTGTAAAACCTCCATAGCGTTAAGTAAGAACCTGAATTACAAAAAAGTGCAATGAATCCCATTTCTACTGCATTGTTTGCATCTGAGTTGTTTCCCAAAAAAACACTGTTGCAACTAGTGCTGAGCGATTGACGGAAATATCAGATATTTTCGGTTTTTAAATAACTAATTGACCAATGTGCAGATTATGTAGAGAGAAATCAGATCAAGCCTAAATTGTGCGATTTAGTAGGGACTTGTAGTTTCCAACAAGCCAATATTCTACATAGTTTAGCGCAGAACTTTTGGGGTAATTTGGTAATTAACTACAATGACCGTAATCCAATGTGCAACACAGAGACTGAGAGAAGAGAGAACACTCAATCGAGAGGGATAAAAAGCAGTTGCTTCGCAAGCCTAAAAATATATTCTCTAAGTGATAGATAGTTTGAAATAAAGTTATCAAATTAAACAAATATTTTATTAAAGTAAAGTCATGTGAATAAATGGTTAATACGAGATAAACAACTTTACCTGGGTATGGGGTAAATTGAGCATACACTCTGAATTCTGGCTAAACTTGGAATATTGTTAATTATCAGGTATCCTATTGAAATATTGAGTGCTATAGTCTATTGTCTACACCAGAGGTTAATGGTTATCTGTATGAGGAATATATATGGGAGGCAATTAAGCTTGGAATGTATTGAGTAAAGGAAGGGCAATCACATGTGGAAGGCACTGATAAGGATGGAAAGATGTGGTTTAGTGAGGAAGGGGGCAAAGGTCAGGTCACCTTAAGGGAGAATAAACAGTTTATTGCCCGTATCCCTTAACTTCCTGCCTAGCAATAAAGATGTAATGTTTACAGAGAAGGAGGAGACTCCACACAAATTGGGGTATATATATACAGTTGAAGTCGGAAAATTAAATACACTTAGGTTAGAGTCATTAAAACTTGTTATTCAACCACTCCACACATTTCTTGTTAACTTCTGCAGCATTTTCACTTTTGGATAAATAGCATGCCCAATTTCAACTTCCTACTACTCATGCCAAGAATAAAAGATATGCATATTATTAGTAGATTTAGATAGAAAACACTCTGAAGTTTCTAAAACTGTTTGAATCATGTCTGTGAGTATAGCAGAACTTATGTAGTAGCAGGCAAAACCCCAAGGACTAACCAGTTTTTTTTTTGGTCTCTGTCTGTTCACTGATTTCTCATTGGGAAACTATATTTCTTAGGAACTTGTTTTCAGTTCCTACCGCTTCCACTGGATGTCACCAGTCTTTGGAATTTGGTTGAGGTTATTCCTTTGTGCAATGAAGAAGTATGGCCATCTAGGAACTGCCAACAACACTGTTGAGAGTTGCGCAAGACTTGAAAAGTAGCTTGGTTTGTTGTCTTCCTGTATTGAACACAGACAGACCCGTCTTCAATTTGATCAATTATTAACGTTTAAAAATACCTAAAGTTGTATTACAAAAGTAGTTTGAAATGTTTTGGCAAAGTTTACAGGCAACTTTTGAAATATTTTGTAGTGACGTTGCGCAATTTGGAAGCTGTTTTTTTCTGGCTCAAACTCGCCAAGTAAATGGACATTTTGGATATATATAGACGGAATTAATGGAACAAAAGGACCAATTGTAATGTTTATGGGATATATTGGAGTGCCAACAAAAGAAGCTCGTCAAAGGTAAGGCATGTTTTATATTTTATTTCTGCGTTTTGTGTAGCGCCTGCAGGGTTGAAATATGCTACCCTCTTTTGTTTACTGTTGTGCTATCATCAGATAATAGCTTCTTATGCTTTCGCCGAAAATACCTTTTAAAATCTGACATGTTGGCTGGATTCACAACGAGTGTAGCTTTAATTTAGTATCTTACATGTGTGATTTAATGAAAGTTAGATTTTTATATCATTTTATTTGAATTTGCCGCGCTGCATTTTCCCTGGCTTTTGGCCAAGTGGGACACAAGCGTCCCCTATACCATAAGAAGTTAACAAACTATAGTTTTGACAAGTCGGTTAGGACATCTACTTTGTGCATGACACAAGTAATTTTTCCAACAATTTTTTACAGACAGATTATTTCACTTATAATACACTAATTTGACTGTGCCTTTAAGTAGCTTAGAAAATTCCCGAAAATTATGTCATGGCTTTAGAAGCTTCTGATAGGCTAATTGACATCTATTGATTCAATTGGAGGTGAACCAGTGGATGTATTTCAAGGCCTACCTTCAAACTCAGAGCCTCTTTGCTTGACATTATGGGAAAATCAAAACTCAGCCAAATTGTAGACCTCCACAAGTCTGGTTCATCCTTGGGAGCAATTTCCAAAAACGTGAAGGTACCACATTCATCTGTACAAACAATAGTACGCAAGTATAAACACCATGGGACCACACAGCCTTCCTACCGCTCAGGAAGGAGATGCGTTCTGTCTCCTAGAGATGAACATACTTTGGTGCAAAAAGTGCAAATCAATCCCAGAACAACAGCAAAGGACCTGGTGAAGATGCTGGAGGAAAAAGGTACAAAAGTATCTATATCCACAGTAAAACGAGTTCTATATCAACATAACCTGAAATGCTACTCGGCAAGGAAGAAGCCACTGCTCCAAAACCGCTGTAAAAAAAGCCAGACTAAAGTTTACAACTGCACATGGGGACAAAAATCGTTCTTTTTGGAGAAATGTCCTCTGGTCTGATGAAACAAAACTAGAAATGTTTGGCCATAATGACCATTGTTAAGTTTGGAGGGAAAAGGGGGAGGCTTTCAAGCCGAAAAACACCATCCCAACCGAGAATTACGGGGGTGGCAGCATCATGTTGTGGGGGTGCTTTGCTGCAGGAGGGACCATATCTGACATTTAATCCATGTAAAAATGTCCTGTTTGAGGTCAGTTAGGATCGCCACTTTATTTTAAGAATGTGAAATGTCAGAATAATAGTAGAGAGAATGATTTATTTCAGCTTTTATTTCTTTCATCACATTCTCAGTGGGTCAGAAGTTTACATACACTCAATTAGCATTTGGTAGCATTGCCATTAACTTGTTTAACTAGCTTCCCACAATAAGTTGGGTGAATTTTGGCCCATTCCTCCTAACAGAGCTGGTGTAACTGAGTCAGGTTTGTAGGCCTCCTTGCTCGCACACGCTTTTTCAGTTCTGCCCACAAATGTCCTATAAGATTGAGGTCAGGGCTTTGTGATGGCCACTCCAATACCTTGACTTTGTTGTCCTTAAGCCATTTTGCCACAACTTTGGAAGCATGCATGGGGTCATTGTCCATTTGGAAGACCCATTTGCGACCAACCTTTAACTTCTTGAGATGTTTGTTCAATATATTCACATACTTTTTCCCTCTTCATGATGCAATCTACTTTGCGAAGTGCACCAGTCCCTCCTGCAGCAAAGCACCCCCACAACATGATTCTGCTACCCTCGTAATTCACGGTTGGGATAGTGTTTTTCGGCTTGAAAGCCACCCCCCTTTTCCTCCAAACATAACGATGGTCATTATGGCCAAACAGTTCAATTTTTGTTTCATCAGACCAGAGGACATTTCTCCAAAAAGTATGATCTTTGTCCCCTCCAATCCACTCAAATTATGTCAATTAGCCTATCAGAAGCTTCTAAAGCCATGACATAATTTTATGGAATTTTCCATGCTGTTCAAAGGCACAGTCAACTTAGAGTACATAAACTTCTGGCCCACTGGAATTGTTGGAAAACTTACTTGTGTCATGCACAAAGTAGATGTCCTAACCGACTTGCCAAAACTATAGTTTGTTAACAAGAAATTTGTGGAGTGGTTGAAAAAAAGAGTTTTAATGACTCCAACCTAAGTGTATGTAAACTTCCGACTTCAATTGTACATGTCTTTGCAAGTAATCATTTCACTGTACCGTTTACACCTTCTGTATCCTGTGCATGTGACAAATAAATATCAAAAAGATTTGATATAGTATGTGTTTACCAGAGATGGTAATGTGAAAAACAACATGACCTGCATGCACCAAAGTCAAATTAGAATATAACATTATGCCAACGAGACAGTGTCCAAGTTTTACAATTCTCTGGTAGAATGCCCTGCTTTTATTTCATCACACTCACAACCGTAAGCTATTTTCTGTAATTATCTTGCAAATAAGGATCTTGTTACGAGTTTATTGTCCTGGAATAATGAATACAAACTAAGACCTTGTCAGCTATATGATATGGTCATTTCTTTGTCATAACGACAACAACTAGTTTGATGTTGGACAACAATAGTGTCACAGTGACATCGTGAATATTCTATCTACAAACATGTCGATAGACGTAGTATAAACTAGCTTTAAGTCTTAATCTTTGGTTGTTTAGCACATGCCTCACATGTGAATCCTAAAAGAGATGGTCGGGGCTAAGGCTTAAGATGGTGTGAATGATGCTGAATGGGTGTAGACAAAGAGGAGCTCTCCAGTACGTGCAGCAAAATATTTAAGGGCCATTTTCTCCATATGTGTTGATCAAAGCAGAATTACTTTCCAATTGTTCCTCAAATGTAGTATATTATATACAATTTTCTACCACTGAGTCTCTACTTTTATCCTATGTAACAAAGACCATTTAACATTTTGCTACATAAGATCGAAACGAGCCAGTCGGCCACAAATTGCAATACTACTATGCATATTGGGCCCGATTCCGACTTAGGAAATCACACTTTTCCTACGCACTTCTGAGTAGGTAGTATTCAGACTTACCTTAAGAAGGTGCGTAACGGGCTTTGCAGGTGTGGTTCCCTTGAACAGGCTGAATAGATTAAATTAAACCGCTGAAAACCATACCACTTGCTGGCCAACAGATTTTCTTATGGAGTTTTCATTCAATAGGCTTTTCAGTACATTTATCTTTAGCCGTACCTTTAATTAGAATGTTGGCGACAGACGAGAGAACGGGTTCATGTATTAGGCATCAATGAAAGAAAGAAATATGCATATTCGTCTCCGTTTCAACACCAAGTGGTAGCTTTAAAAATACTCAGATCTTGTAGATTATTTAGGCAGATTTTAGTGTTAGGAAAGTATGTATGAATAAAAAAGAACAGGTTTGGAGAACCTTTATGCACTAAATATATTGATGAATAAAAAAATGGTGGTTTGATTCAGTCTGAAAATTGCCACAATTCAGTTCTTTAACCCATGGTACTGTTGGAAGATTAGTGTACACAGAATTATGATAGGGAGAATAGTGTACAATAGTAGGCTATACCCTGATCTATTGCCTGCACTAACCGTGGAACTGTGTGATGCACACAGCCAAGTATTGGGGTAAGTTGCCACTATACCCCATACCAATAATGATTACATTTGGTCAGTTTTATGCATAATGGCCATGTGTCAGGTTCAAACTGTTAATGTTTGGTCTGCGCTCCATAATGTTTTAATTAGCCTACATGTCTTTTTTATATCATCACTTGTTACTAATAATCCTTAGCAACAACCACAAGGCTGTGACGCCATTTACAGAGGAGGTGAATGAAGGTAAACAAAACAATGGAATGATAATGTAGGCTATACCAACTGAAGGGAACTAACAGTAAATTGGCAGTTCAATATGTGTTATTATGCTTACTGATGGTCGACACTGATAGTGGCTAATATTTAACATGATAGAAATAGGAAACAGAGAAAGTTCGCCTTTACTGAAGACATTAGAGTGCCCATCCCTGCAAGTTAAAAGGCAGTACAATTTAAATTCTGCATAATGGCATAGCATTTCATAAACTTTTCTGTGGGAAGGTTGATATGTTGATATACTTCAGTTTGCTGCCGTATGACTGTTTTACATTTGTTGCCAGCGATTATAAAGTAAATGTACCTAAAACAAGTGTAATTTATATTTACAATTCCCTTATCCAAACAGATTACTAATTTACCTAGCTCTTATCAATAGCTCTTATCACATTGACTAGTAAATTACAGTGCAAGGAGACTGGTGTGATTTCTATCTAAAAACAAATTAAGTAGATGCTTTTCCACTTGGAACCAGTAGGTTCGCTAGACCTTATTCATGGTTTCCTTGCGTGTGAAGGTGGTGGAATGAAGTCAAGGTCAGAATAGTATCTGTAGACACACCTCCGCCACACTTTAATTTATTAGATCTCCACCCAAAACAGAATCAGGGCCATTATGCATAAAACTGACCAAATGTAATCATTATTGGTGTGGGGTATAGTGGCAACTTACCCCATGGCCATTGGCTCAACTTACAACAAGGCAAACATTTTCACTATATTAGCCCACACTGCTATAAGGACAGAATTGCAAGCTAGGTTTACCACTGTATATTGTAGCAAACACCAACTGATGTCCAAAACAATCTACTTTTTGTTTAGATATAATAATCATGAAACCTATAATACAAATTCACTTGACTTTGTGAAAATCCGTTTTTTTGGACCTAAATATTTAGTCAAGATACATTTTGTGTATGGTTTCCTAAACACACTGGGTGGCTCAACAAACCAATTTGGCTCAACTTACCCCATTCTCCCCTACATGAAGAACACAGTATTAACATTGTAAGTTAGTTACGACGCCTCATAAACACCATCAAATGTGAAGAGGGGGGGAACTAGGCTTTGGCTGTTTTACATGTCACTGAGTTTTATCTCAGGGCCATGGAAGGAAACAATAAATGTCATCATACGGAGGTTCAACCCTGACTGAGCGGAGAGAAGAGGAGAGAGGGATAAGGCAATGTAAAACAACTGTTCCCCAAGTGACACATTTGAAGACAAACCATCCACATCAAGCTGCTCGGGAGGATTTCACACCAGAAGGAGAAATGCAGCTCACTGCTGGAGTCCACGACTGAGGCAACATGAAACACTGCAACACAGCATCTTAACAAACACTGCCACCGCCACTCCAGCAGACCTTGAAAAATTGCATATGGCTGTCCTGGAATGAATCACACAGAGGAGACTGCTGCTACGAAAATTCAAAGGAGGACTACCAAGGACAAACACGGAGGTACAGAGGAGATTGGAAACCAAATCAAAAAGACACCTCCCGCTAACAAACTCAGTGCCAGCCTCGAACTGTCCTTTGAACAATGCATTTGCCTTGAGGCATTACACTGACAACATTGAGGTAGCATCGGGTGAAAAGGGCCAAGTAAACAACTTAATTGGTCTCCCCTATGTCAACTGAAAATAATGTGCTATGTCATCACAGAAATTACCAAATGACAGCCTCACAACGGGGACTAATAAACACCTTGTCAACACAGCAGAAGGTGTCAGCGTTACACCAAGGATGAGTGTCTCTCAGCGACACTGGAACACATCATAAGCCAATATTAGACTCACTGGCACGGCTGGTCATTTGGTGGAACTAAGTACTGCACTGTAGGTTGTCAAGCCTTCAGTCATGTTGTCTTATTTACACGCTTTACTTATTTCCCAACCTTGAGGTTATGTGGCGTAGGTAAGTACTTTAGGTTGTACTGTCTGGTTTTTCGTTTTTTTCCCAACCTCAAACGTGGCTATGTACTAGACACAGGTTACATATTGAATATTGAATTGCAACCAGTCAAAATGCTAAATCTGATGAAGGTGATTATAATGCAGCAATAATCCCCTCTTGATGTTGGGATTATGTATGGTTTACTGCACGCATGACATGGGAATATCGGACAGTATTTGATCAAATAAAGACAATGTAACCATCAAATATGTCAAAACCTAATGGTATTAAGTGTAAGCTTTGCATTTGTCACAACAAATATACTATAGGGAAAATTCCTTTATTGCCGGTTGCTAAGTGCCTACCCATGTATATCACAATATATTGAGATACAGTATATATGGGTAGGCATAAGCAACCAGTAATATATTATAACATCTGCTCTGGGGTTGGGTTGCCCCAGTATCTGTACATTAGAGATGTCGACAATGCGTATGACGTGTCTCCTCTCTAACGCCCAGGAAGCTCCGATTCAAACTCCCATTAGACAGCTCTGCAAGCATTATGTTGTCAAAATAAGTTTGTTACTCACTAAAGATGGAGTTTCACTGAGCAACTACCTTCATTTACTCCCATTACGTCCGGTGTGTTCTTCCTTATGATATAAAAATATTTCAACCTTTTTTGGAAGTACATAACGGCCGTAACGGGTGTAAAAGAAGATAGTTGGGTGCTCAGCGAAACTACACATATTTTGACATTATAATGCTTGCAAAGCTGTTTAATGGGAGTTTGAATCAGAGCTTCCTGGGCATTAAGGCTTGCACACTTCGCACCTAATGTGAATCTAGAGTTGGTCTGCCAATCGTTCAGCGCCCTGTGTTTTAGGTACCACCCGCTGTTGATCGTTGCGCACTCGGTTCTCAAATTACGTTCAGAATTGCTAAGTACTCTCCGACAGCAAACGCTATTGGTGTGTCTGAGCCCTTACTGAGGAGAAATGTTATACTCATCATCGACATCTTACACACAGATACTGGGGCATTTAATCTGCATCTGTCTATCCTTCATCGGGGGTGAAAAGGTGAACGCCATTGACAGGCAGTGCAACAGCAAGGTTGCCAAGCTTTAATTTGTTTAATGAAGGCAGGGTGATTGGATAAAGCGGATAACACTTAGCCTACTATCAGCTGCGGTTAGCAGCAGCCCCCTTGATTTAATGCCCAGATAGGCATACAACCAAAAGCTCTTACGGAACAAACAACAACAATATCGGTGAAAACAATGAGAATACACACTGCCACACCCTTGCAGATGTTAAGCTGTCTCCAACATCTCCAGAGTTCAAGCATCCATCATCTACATGGCTTGTGTTTCACAGATAGCAGGGATGCTGCTTTATTATCCGAGATGACATCTACAGTGAAGCTGCTCTCCCTGTTTCTCTCCTCCCTTAGGCTAATTATAACCCAAAATACATCAGTTTATGAATGTCAGAAGGGCACCAGCATCGCACAGTCTTATGATATAATATGTATATGATGTATAGTTATGACAATAAGAAACTAGTATTTGTTTTTTTAAAAAGGGGACAGACATTGGAATCCAGGTAGGCTACAACAAAGGAACAATGTAGCATTATGCTCAAGTTAAATATGCAAGATATGGTCTTGGATAAAAACACATTTTAGTTGCATACTTGATCAACTAACATTATGGCAACCAGCATTGAGACTAATTTTGGATGCACATTATTCCAACCAAATCAACAACATAAGAACAATGAGTGGTTGTTATGCTGCACATGTAGTGAGAGCCATCTGCCTCTTTTCAAATACTCTTTTCCCTATAAATAAAATATGACTGATCACAAAGCTCACTCCTGCGTCAGTGTGACTGAGTTGTAATCCATACATTTTCACGGACATAGGCGAGAAACCTTTTATGATACTGAATATACTCATCCTTCACCATCCTCACTGATAACACACACGCCACACAGAAAGATCACACACACACATACACTATCATGGCACACACACACACACAGAGAACAGAAAGAGAGGAGGGAGAGAGAGAAATACATGTCCTGAATCACCAACTGGTACCCCTTTTTCAGTAGTCTATCTAGAGGGTATAGTCTTAATGATCTCAATCATACTTACAAGTACACAGGATGAATTAGAAAAGGTTACTACACTTGAATTAGCACATTCATGGTTTGATAATTCACCTGAAGAGGATGTGAATATTTCTATTATTTATACTGCCTACTGCCTATTCAAATTCCTTACTATTGTCAGTGAAACTTACAACATTCAGCTTTCAGTCTCTATAAATCAGGTACATAATAAATATTGTATTGGAACATTATTAAAGGCAATTTAATTAATCATAGTCAGGTGTACGTTTTCACAATGACCACACATTTTAATGCATTGTGGTAATAAGAAAACGGAGGCATTTACGCATCTAAATTGTTTGAAATACATTCTGTATTTGGATACCGATTTGGATAGGCTACAATACATATTTCGAAACCCACGCACCAGTCTAGTAAACCGGAGCCCGCCCTGCTCTCTCTCCCCTTGCACCGTCTGTAACACGACTTTTGGCCGACACTGAGTAATGGTTACATGCACACAATAATACGATAATTGTGAATAGTAATGTAATAGTTCGATGTAAACATCTACTACATGCGTTGCAAGAATAACGATTTCTCAAAAAAAACTGTTTACATGCACGCATCTGAAATCAGACTAGCTGATGGGACTTTGATACATGCAGAAAATCGCCAATCAAAATAAACGTTCTACCACAGCGACCATGTTATTTTTGTGAAAAACAATTGATTCTGAGTTCGGACGTATAACGTTTGTATGGGAAAACTATTTCTAAAATGCATACTTTCCATTTTTCCGAACTCACTTCACTGGGGCAAAAGAAGGAGGCTCGCGCTGCTCTTTCTAGCACATGCGCAAATCAAATACACCACTGAAACGTAACGTTACACGTCTTAATAATTCGAAAGATTGCTCAGAAACCAATGTGTTTTAATTGGTATATGCTTGCATCAAATATGACTTTACGCCGATTAAGATAAACAAATGAATAATGCCATACTCGGCCTACTGCAATAATCCGTTTAATATCGAGTTATTAATATGCATGTAAACGTACTCATTATTGACATCAATCGAACATTAATACAAATGGTATCCATTTCGAGTGTCCTTTCTAAATTGATCAGGTTGGTACCACCGCAACAATACTAGCAGCGGGCGAGTCTAAAGGGATACTCACCTACTACTGCTGTTTCCAAACATCCTTACGCATATCTCCCAACGGCAACTCCCTGTCAAGAAAGAGGCAAATTGAGACCCCCTATCTCGAGTCCATTGCTTTGAAAGACACGATAAAAATATTTAAAAAACACGGTTCCCCCAGATTCCGATACCGCCTGTGACTTAATAGAAATGGATAGTCCGGAGGAACTGCCTTGTTCTTCTGTCTACCGACGACGCACTGGTTCCTCTCTCCGCCAGCTCGCTATCCCTCCGTCGGAAAGGGGCTCCCAATGCGCCTTCAATCGTCCACTAGGAAAAGGATGCGAGTGAAGTGAGCAACTCCCACGCATTCGTTCCTAAGAACACTGTTCTCTCTCCTTGAGGCAAGTCTGCACGGTCAGACTCGAGATGGATATTGTGTGACTGTCGTCTGTAGCTGCAGTTCGCTTTCTTGTCCTCAGAGTTGAGGGAGGCACAAAACTGATGCATGCACCTTGTTCGGACCACAGTCAGTGTATGTAGATTAGTGTTCTCACGCATGTTTGACGCATATTAATTTGCACGTGATTTAGCCTATTCATCCCACACACACTTATTTTAGAGCGACCAGAATGATGCATCGATTGGATGATTAAACACAAAACTCCCTACTTAGTAATGCAGTTTTCATTAAATGAGATTATAAAGACATAGCCTATAGGGCAATTCAACCCAATGGTCTTCAATAAACCTTCATCACTTGAAGACTGAGGGATGCTAGTCCATGAACCTGCATGTAGTGTATTTGATTTAAATACAGTTAAGATAATTAAGGCTTTAACATATAGGTTTCTAAAAAATAGCGCCTGTGCCTTTTCTGTAAAGAAAGCAGTACTTATTTTGAAGACCTGGTGGCACTGTCTGCCTCAAATAATCCACACACTCTGACTCCTCAACATTTACAGGGATTTTGGAAATGCCATGACACATGCTCTCAGATAATGTTGAGAAGGACGATATAATAGCTCATTGGTCTCTGCAATTGAAATAAATGTTATGTATCTATATATTGATCAAAGTATACCTCACCATTCCACTTAATGCAAGTACCTTTGCTTTTTCAGATAATACTGAAAAAGCCTTACAACATTGCCTCACCCACACTTTGTGATTTATATTCATGTTGAGAGTGCACTACCATTTTGGATGTATCTAATGTACTTGTCTCATGGTGTTAAAATACTTTTCCTCCACTCCATGTGTTCCCCAGCCTCTTGCATGGAATCTGTGGACCCCTCAGTGCAACTTTTGCCACCAAGGCATCCCAGCTACATGTGAATGTCATCAGCATCAGTTCACGCATGGGCAAGAGGCCCTGGCTTTGAGGACAAGGTGTTTTTTAAGGCATTGGCCTATGTGTTCAACCACTCCGTGGGGAAACATCCCTCAGCTTTCCGGAGCAATACATTGACTGGACATAATTGCACCGTCATATCACCAGCTCTCCCAGCCATATGGGAATCGAAAATCAGTGAGGGAGACAGAAACAGTCAACTTTAGTACGAGGGAAGAGTTTGTGAATGGTCCAAGTGAAATGTAAAGCCAGTTCTATGATTTTGTTCCTGTCTTCCTCAATATAATGTATTTTATTTCTTTCTTTCTTCGCAGACTAAATGTTTTTTAGATTTTTCCAAACTTTGACCCCAATTTTTTTATCCCTAATTTCAAATCAAATATTATTAGTCACATGCGCCAAATTCAATAGGTGTAGACCTTACAGTGAAATGCTTACTTACGAGCTCCTAACCAACAATGCAGTTTATAAAAATAAGAAATAAGTAAGTAAAGAGCAGTAGCAAAACAACAATAGCGAGACTATATACAGGGGTGTACCGGTACAGAGTCAATGTGCGGGGGCACCGGTTAGTTGAGGTAATATGTACGTGTAGGTAGAGTTATTAAAGTGACTACGCATAGATGACAACACCAGACATAGCAGCAGTGTAAAAGAGGGGGAGGGGGGGGCAATGCAAATAGTCTGGGTAGCCATTTGACTAGATGTTCAGGAGTCTTATGGCTTGGGGGTAGAAGCTATTTAGAAGCCTCTTGGACCTAGACTTGGCGCTCCGGTACCGCTTGCCTTGCGGTAGCAGAGAGAACAGTCTATGACTAGGGTGGCTGCAGTCTTTGACAATTTTTAGGTTCTTCCTAACACCGCCTGATATAGAGATCCTGGATGGCAGAAAGCTTGGCCCCAGTGATGTACTGGGCCGTTCGCCCTACCCTCTGTAGTGTTTTGCAGTCAGAGGCCGAGCAGTTGCCATACCAGGCAATGATGCAACCAGTCAGAATGCTCTCGATGGTGCAGCTGTAGAAGCTTGTGAGGATTTGAGGACCCATGCCAAATCTTTTCAGTCTCCTGAGGGTTAATAGGTTTTGTTGTGCCCTCTTGGGTTCTCTTTTTCCTGTAGTCCACAATCATCTCCTTTGTCTTGATCACGTTGAGGGCGAGGTTGTTGTCCTGGCACCACATGACAAGGTTTCTGACCTCCTCCCTATAGGCTGTCTCATTGTTGTTGGTGATCAGGACTACCACTGTTGTGTCATCAGCAAATTTAATGATGGTGTTGGAGTCGTGCATGGCCGTGCAGTCATGAATGAACAGGGAGTACAGGAGGGGACTGAGCACGCACTCCTGAGGGTCCCCTGTGTTGAGGATCAGCGTGGGGGATGTGTTGTTACCTACCCTTACTACCTAGGGGAGACCCGTCCATTAGCAGAGGGAGGTGTTTAGTCCCAGGGTCCTTAGTTTATTGATGAGCTTTGAGGGCACTATGGTGTTGAACGCTGAGCTGTAGTCAATGAATAGCATTCTCACATAGGTGTTCCTTTTGTCCAGGTGGGAAAGGGCAGTGTGGAGTGCAATAGAGATTGCATCATCTGTAGATCTTTTAGGGCGGTATGCAAATTGGAGTGGATCTAGGGTTTCTGGGATCTGTAGTCAATGAATAGCATTCTCACATAGGTGTTCCTTTTGTCCAGGTGGGAAAGGGCAGTGTGGAGTGCAATAGAGATTGCATCATCTGTAGATCTTTTAGGGCGGTATGCAAATTGGAGTGGGTTTCTGGGATAATAGTGTTGATGTGAGCCATGACCAGCCTTTCAAAGCACAAAGCACAAAGTTCTACAGTTCGGTAGTCATTTAGGCAGGTTACCTTAGTGTTCTTGGGCACAGGCACTATGGTGGTCTGCTTAAAACATGTTGGTATTACAGACTCGGACAGGGAGAGGTTGAAAATGTCAGTGAAGACACTTGCCAGTTGGTCAGCGCATGCCCGCAGTACATGTCCTGGTAATCCATCTGACCCTGCGGCCTTGTGAATGTTGTCCTGTTTAAAGGTCTTACTCAAGTTAGCTGCGGAGAGCGTGATCACAAAGTCTTCCCAGAACAGCTGATGCTTTCAAGTATGTTTCAGTGTTATTTGCCTCAAAGCGAGCATATAAGTAGTTTAGCTCGTCTGGGGTAGGCTCGTGTCACATGGCAGCTCTCGGCTGTGCTTCCCTTTGTAGTCTGTAATGGTTTGCAAGCCCTGCCACATCCGATGAACGTCAGCGCCGGTGTAGTATGATTCAATCTTCGTCCTGTATTGACACTTTGCCCGTTTGATGGTTCATCGGAGGGCATAGCGGGATTTTTTTATACACTTCCAGGTTAGAGTCCTGCTCTTTGAAAGTGACAGCTCTAGCCTTTAGCTCATTGCGGATGTTGCCTGTAATCCATGGCTTCTGGTTGGGGTATGTACGTACGGTTAATGTGGGGATGACGTCATCAATGCAGTTATTGATGAAGCCAATGACTGATGTGGTGTACTCCTCAATGCCATCAGAGGAATCCCAGAACATATTCCAGTCTGTGCTAGCAAAACAGTCCTGTAGCTTAGCATCTGCTTCATCTGACCAATTTTTTATTGATCTAGTCACTGGTGCTTCCTGCTTTAATTTTAGCTTGTGAGCAGGAATCAGAAGAATAGAATTATGGTGGATTTGCCAAATGCAGGTCAAGGGAAAGGTTTGCATACGTCTTTGTGTGTGGAGTAAAGATAAAGAGTAAAGAGTTTTTATGCTGATAGAAATTTGGTAAATAGGATTTAAGTTTCCCTGCATTAAAGTCCCCGGCTACTAGGAGTACCGCCTCTGGGTGAGTGTTTTCTTGTTTGCTTATGGCAGAATACTCATTAGCTCATTCATTGCTATCTTAGTGCCATCTCTGACTGTGGTGGTATGTAAACTCTCTAGGTAGATTGTGTGGTCTACATCTTATCATGACATGCTCTATCCCAGGCGAGCAATAGCTTGAGACTTCCTTATATATCGTGCACCAGTTGTTATTTACAAAAATACATAGTCCGCCGCACCTTGTCTTACCAGACACTGCTTTTCTATCCTGCCGGTGCAGCATATAACCAGCAAGCTGTATATTGATACTGTCGTCTTTCAGCCACGACTCTGTGAAGCATAAGATATTACAGTTTTAAATGTCCCCATTGGTAATCTATTTTATTCTCCAGAGATTGCACGTTTGCTATCAGAATGGAAGGAAGTGGGGGTTTATTCGATCGCCTACAAATTCTCAGAAGGCAGCCCGTCCTCCGGAACCTTTTTCTCCACCTCCTCTTCAAGCAAATCACGGGGATCTGGGCCTGTTCCCGAGAAAGCAGTATATCGTTCGCGCAGAGCTCGTCAAAGGAAAAAAGGATTCTGCCAGTCCGTGGTGATTAATCACAGTCCTGATGTCCAGAAGTTATTTTCAGTCATAAGAGACGGTAGCGGCAACATTACGTACAATTTTTTTTACAAACCACGCAAATAAACAAACAAAAAAACACAATCGGTTGGGGGCATGTGAATATTCTGTCTTCTTTCCCGACGCCATCATACTTACTTCAATTTGTTATATCTAATTGGTAGTTACAGTCTTGTCCCATCGCTGCAACTCCCCTAGGGACTAGGGAGAGGTGAAGGTCAAGAGCTGTGCGTCTTCTGAAACACGACTCTGGCAAGACACACTGCTCCCTTAACCCGGAAGCCAGCCGCACCAATGTGTCGGAGACTGAAGACTGAAGTCTGATTGCAGGCATGCCGGCCCGCCACAAGGAGTCGCTAGAGGGAGATGGGACAAGGACATACCGGCCAGCCAAACCTTCCCCTATCCCAGTCACGGCCGGCTGTGACACAGCCTGGGATCGAACCCGTGTCTCTAGTGTCGCCTCAAGCACTGCGATGCACTTGGGAGGAATCAAAGGTGTTTTGATGAGGAGGTACATGAATTAAGTGGTAATGGTGAGAGGGCAACATGATGGAGAAGGAGCCTATGCTGAGCTTTAACACAATATAACAACAACAGATGTAACAATAGAGACGTTTCAATGTTTTTGAAGGTACAACGTCCATTATTATTTGACCTGTGGTGTTTTTAGTAGTCATATGAATGTTTGAATCGTCATGCATGCATGTTAGTGGGGTATTGATGTGGGTTTAGCATGATGCAAAGATTTTTACTCGAGGTCATTGAAACTTGTTTGACATTTTGAAAAGCACTGCATGTGCCACAGCATGTCACCAATCAACACAATAGCACACTGAATTCATGCAAATATGTACAAAAAATATTTCAACATATTGTGTGCGTTTTTTTGTGTGGCTTAATTTGTGTGAAAAGACACACATTTTTGTGCGTCTTAATTCATAGGAAAAGACACATTTTTGTGCGACATACTTCGGAACAATCTTTTGAAATGTATTATTTTTTATTTATTGTTTTATTTCACCTTTATTTAACCAGGTAGGCTAGTTGAGAACAAGTTCTCATTTGCAACTGCGACCTGGCCAAGATAAAGCATAGCAGTGTGAACAGACAACACAGAGTTACACATGGAGTAAACAATTAACAAGTCAATAACACAGTAGAAAAAAAAGGGGAGTCTATATACATTGTGTGCAAAAGGCATGAGGAGGTAGGCGAATAATTACAATTTTGCAGATTAACACTGGAGTGATACATGATCAGATGGTCATGTACAGGTAGAGATATCGGTGTGCAAAAGAGCAGAAAAGTAAATAAATAAAAACAGTATGGGGATGTGGTAGGTAAAAATGGGTGGGCTATTTACCGATAGACTATGTACAGCTGCAGCGATCGGTTAGCTGCTCAGATAGCAGATGTTTGAAGTTGGTGAGGGAGATAAAAGTCTCCAACTTCAGCGATTTTTGCAATTCGTTCCAGTCACAGGCAGCAGAGAACTGTAACGAAAGGCAGCCAAATGAGGTGTTGGCTTTAGGGATGATCAGTGAGATACACCTGCTGGAGCGCGTGCTACGGATGGGTGTTGCCATCGTGACCAGTGAACTTGTAGATGACCTGGAGCCAGTGGGTCTGGCGACGAATATGTAGCGAGGGCCAGCCGACTAGAGCATACAAGTCGCAGTGGTGGGTGGTATAAGGTGCTTTAGTGACAAAACGGATGGCACTGTGATAAACTGCATCCAGTTTGCTGAGGAGAGTGTTGGAAGCAATTTTGTAGATGACATCGCCGAAGTCGAGGATCGGTAGGATAGTCAGTTTTACTAGCGTTTAAGAGCAGTTGGAGGCCACGGAAGGAGTGTTGTATGGCATTGAAGCTCGTTTGGAGGTTAGATAGCACAGTGTCCAAGAACGGGCCGGAAGTATATAGAATGGTGTCGTCTGCGTAGAGGTGGATCAGGGAATCGCCCGCAGCAAGAGCAACATCATTGATATATACAGAGAAAAGAGTCGGCCCGAGGATTGAACCCTGTGGCACCCCCATAGAGACTGCCAGAGGACCGGACAGCATGCCCCCCGATTTGACACACTGAACTCTGTCTGCAAAGTAATTGGTGAACCAGGCAAGGCAGTCATCCGAAAAACCGAGGCTGCTGAGTCTGCCGATAAGAATATGGTGATTGACAGAGTCGAAAGCCTTGGCAAGGTCGATGAAGACGGCTGCACAGTACTGTCTTTTATCGATTGCGGTTATGATATCGTTTAGTACCTTGAGCGTGGCTGAGGTGCACCCGTGACTGGCTCGGAAACCAGATTGCACAGCGGAGAAGGTACGGTGGGATTCGAGATGGTCAGTGACCTGTTTGTTGACTTGGCTTTCGAAGACCTTAGATAGGCAGGGCAGGATGGATATAGGTCTGTAACAGTTTGGGTCCAGGGTGTCTCCCCCTTTGAAGAGGGGGATGACTGCGGCAGCTTTCCAATCCTTGGGGATCTCAGACGATATGAAAGAGAAGTTGAACAGGCTGGTAATAGGGGTTGCGACAATGGCGGCGGATAGTTTCAGAAATAGAAGGTCCAGATTGTCAAGCCCAGCTGATTTGTACGGGTCCAGGTTTTGCAGCTCTTTCAGAACATCTGCTGTCTGGATTTGGGTAAAGGAGAACCTGGAGAGGCTTGGGCGAGTAGCTGCGGGGAGGGGGGGGGCGGAGCTGTTGGCCGAGGTTGGAGTAGCCAGGCGGAAGGCATGGCCAGCCGTTGAGAAATGCTTGTTGAAGTTTTCGATAATCATGGATTTATCGGTGGTGACCGTGTTACCTAGCCTCAGTGCAGTGGGCAGCTGGGAGGAGGTGCTCTTGTTCTCCATGGACTTCACAGTGTCCCAGAACTTTTTGGAGTTGGAGCTACAGGATGCAAACTTCTGCCTGAAGAAGCTGGCCTTAGCTTTCCTGACTGACTGCTTGTATTGGTTCCTGACTTCCCTGAACAGTTGCATATCGCGGGGACTATTCGATGCTATTGCAGTCCGCCACAGGATGTTTTTGTGCTGGTCGAGGGCAGTCAGGTCTGGAGTGAACCAAGGGCTATATCTGTTCTTAGTTCTGCATTTTTTGAACGGAGCATGCTTATCTAAAAGGGTGAGGAAGTTACTTTTAAAGAATGACCAGGCATCCTCAACTGACGGGATGAGGTCAATGTCCTTCCAGGATACCCGGGCCAGGTCGATTAGAAAGGCCTGCTCACAGAAGTGTTTTAGGGAGTGTTTGACAGTGATGAGGGGTGGTCGTTTGACTGCGGCTCCGTAGCGGATACAGGCAATGAGGCAGTGATCGCTGAGATCCTGGTTGAAGACAGCGGAGGTGTATTTGGAGGGCTAGTTGGTCAGGATGACATCTATGAGGGTGCCCTTGTTTACAGATTTAGGGTTGTACCTGGTGGGTTCCTTGATGATTTGTGTGAGATTGAGGGCATCCAGCTTAGATTGTAGGACTGCCGGGGTGTTAAGCATATCCCAGTTTATGTCACCTAACAGAACAAACTCTGAAGCTAGATGGGGGGCGATCAATTCACAAATGGTGACCAGGGCACAGCTGGGAGCTGAGGGGGGTCGGTAGCAGGCGACAACAGTGAGAGACTTATTTCTGGAGAGAGTAATTTTCAAAATTAGTAGTTCGAACTGTTTGGGTATGGACCTGGAAAGTATGACATTACTTTGCAAGCTATCTCTGCAGTAAACTGCAACTCCTCCCCCTTTGGCAGTTCTATCTTGACGGAAAATGTTATAGTTGGGTATGGAAATCTCAGAATTTTTGGTGGCCTTCCTGAGCCAGGATTCAGACACGGCAAGGACATCAGGGTTAGCAGAGTGTGCTAAAGCAGTGAGTAAAACAAACTTAGGGAGGAGGCTTCTGATGTTGACATGCATGAAACCAAGGCTTTTTCGATCACAGAAGTCAACAAATGAGGGTGCCTGGGGACATGCAGGGCCTGGGTTTACCTTCACATCACCCGCGGAACAGAGGAGGAGTAGAATGAGGGTGCGGCTAAAGGCTATCAAAACTGGTCGCCTAGAGTGTTGGGGACAGAGAATAAAAGGAGCAGATTTCTGGGCATGGTAGAATATATTCAGGGCATAATGTGCAGACAGGGGTATGGTGGGGTGCGGGTACAGCGGAGGTTAACCCAGGCACTGGGTGATGATGAGAGAGGTTGTATCACTGGACATGCTGGTTGTAATGGGTGAGGTCACCGCATGTGTGGGAGGTGGGACAAAGGAGGTATCAGGGGTATGAAGAGTGGAACTAGGGGCTCCATTGTAAACTAAAACAATGATAACTAACCTGAACAACAGTATACAAGGCATATTGACATTTGAGAGAGACATACAGCGAGGCATACAGTAATCACAGGTGTTGAATTGGGAGAGCTAGCTAAAACGGTAGCTAAAACAGTAGGTGAGACAACAACAGCAGGTAAAATGGCGTTGACTAGGCAGGGAGGGTCGGATTAACTACACACAGAGCCTGAGTGCGGCTGGAGCCGACAGATAAAACATAAACAAGCAGAATGGAGTACCGTGATTAATGGACAGTCCAGCATGCATCAGCTATGTAGCCAAGTGATCAGTGTCCAGGGGGCAGCGGTGGATGGGGCAGGGAAGCTGGACTGGCGAGTATTATCCAGGTTAAAAAAACTGGCTGGCTGTGCAGAAGGTAAAAGCCGCTACCAGTCGCTAACAATGACTAAATAGCTTGTAGCTAGTTAGCTTCTGGAGGTTCTTGAGTGTGTTCTAAATGTTTTAAATAATAGCGATTCCGTATCACATTGGGTGAGGCAGGTTACCGGAAGGTATAAACAAATAAAAAATCGAAAAGAGATTGAAAGTAAATATGGGTCCAGTGAGTGTTTGGGACGCGGCGATTCAGACGGTTAGTAGGCCGGGGCTAAACAAGGTAGCAGTTAGCGGACCAGGGCTAAACAAGCTAGCAGTTAGCAGGCCGAATTAGCAAGCAAGGAGAAAGTTAGCCTTTGGGGGGCGTCGCGATGGGGTGAGTCTGTTTATGCCTCTTCATGCGGTGACATCGATAGACTGGTCGTGGGTCCGGATATTGTAGCCCAGGAGTATGCTTCGGTGGTAGCACAGGAGCTCTGGCCGGGCTAGCTTCAAGCTAAGTGGGTGGAAACGCTAGCCAGGAGTAATCATCCGGGGTTGCGGTTAGCTAGTTGTGAAGATCCAGCTGAAAATGTTCCGCTTGCGGTGGGAATCCTGTGGGAATCCGGGGATAAAGAAAATAATAGGTCCGTTCTGCTCTGGTTAGAGTCGCGTTGTTCGAACTGGCGAGAGCTTTACAAGCTAAAGGTTAGCTGATGACCGGTTAGCTGAAGACCGATAGCAATGGTTTGCTGACTGATAGCTGGTAGTTAGCTGGCTAGCTTCAGTTGAGGGGTTCCGGATCCGAAGTAAATATAAATACTTTAGAAAAAATAGCTACATTGGGTGAGGCGGGTTGCAGGAGAGTATTTAGAAGTTGAGGTTTAGCAAAATGTTTTAAAAGATATGCGAAGAAAAATATGTAAATATGTTAAAAAAAACTATATATACAAGGGACACGACACGACAAGACGTCTGACTGCTACGCCATCTTGGAGCAATATATTATGGGACTTTCTTTTGTGTCCCACATTTATATAAAATAAAAAAAATGTGTTAACAACCCAATATTGTTAATCAACCTTGTTGTCACCAAAATAATTACAATGTTTATTTATTTTTTATTAATGCCAATACTGTTTTTTATGCTTGTTTTCACTTAATACTTGGGATACTGGTGCACTTGTAGTCAGAAAGGCCCTTTTTCGGTGTAGGCAATGATAGGCCTATGTGATTTTCTTCATAATGTACTGCGTATTTCGTGGAACCTACATTACACAATTTTCTTCATAAGGCATTTAATACAAGGTTCCACTTTTTAGTGTACATTACACAATTTCTTTCATAATGCATTTTATCCAAGGCTATGTTGGATTTTATGAGGGTTGCCTGATTAGAGAAAAATATGATGATGATTCTTTTTATTTTTGTGGTATCGATGAAGGTATTTGATTGGGGAATGGCGATACATTTTTATAATGGGAAATTATAACACACACACACACAGTCACACCATGTTACAGCCAACTCTTGACTTTTGTGTTAATAATTTTTTATAAATATTTGTATCTAGTTGTCATGTACTCATTATCTTTAATTGGTTAAATGTTTGTAGTATGCATTTTTCAGTAATGATTGACATGGTTAAATAGTCATAAATCTCTGCTTGATTTAGCTTTTGGTATATTTGGCATTTTTACACATTCTGTTTTTCAACTGAAGAAAGCAATAATTAATCAACACACTAATGTAAATAAATGAACACTACCGGTTAAAAAACAAAAATTGCTCTCCATAAATAAATGGTGAGAAATGCTCAATCTGAAGCCAAGAATAGTGGTATTATAGAGCTTGAAATGAATTAAATATATTAATTAACACTAAGCTATGTTCAATGTTGCAGGAATTTCCAGTGAGAAATGCTCAGTCTGAAGCCAATCGGGTATGGGTTTCACATCCCTATAATAATGATACAGGTTATATCAGCATAAAAAAGGGGTTATTTACAACCTATTGGGTATAATATGTAGGGAATAGTGGTATAGGAGACTCTGAAATTAATTAGGTTGCTTTGCTAATTTATTTAAAAATTAATACATATATATACACTGCTCAAAAAAATAAAGGGAACACTTAAACAACACAATGTAACTCCAAGTCAATCACACTTCTGTGAAATCAAACTGTCCACTTAGGAAGCAACACTGATTGACAATAAATTTCGCATGCTGTTGTGCAAATGGAATAGGCAACAGGTGGAAATTATAGGCAATTAGCAAGACACCCCCAATAAAGGAGTGGTTCTGCAGGTGGTGACCACAGACCACTTCTCAGTTCCTATGCTTCCTGGCTGATGTTTTGGTCACTTTTGAATGCTGGCGGTGCTTTCACTCTAGTGGTAGCATGAGACAGAGTCTACAACCCACACAAGTGACTCAGGTAGTGCAGCTCATCCAGGATGGCACATCAATGCGAGCTATGGCAAGAAGGTTTGCTGTGTCTGTCAGCGTAGCGTCCAGAGCATGGAGGCGCTACCAGGAGACAGGCCAGTACATCAGGAGACGTGGAGGAGGCCGTAGGAGGGCAACAACCCAGCAGCAGGACCGCTACCTCCACCTTTGTGCAAGGAGGAGCAGGAGGAGCACTGCCAGAGCCTTGCAAAATGACCTCCAGCAGGCCACAAATGTGCATGTGTCTGCTCAAACGGTCAGAAACAGGGTGGTATGAGGTATGAGGTCCCGACGTCCACAGATGGGGGTTGTGCTTACAGCCCAAAACCGTGCAGGACGTTTGGCATTTGCCAGAGAACACCAAGATTGGCAAATTTGCCACTGGCGCCCTGTGCTCTTCACAGATGAAAGCAGGTTCACACTGAGCGCATGTGATAGACGTGACAAAGTCTGGAGACGCCGTGGAGAACGTTCTGCTGCCTGCAACATCCTCCAGCATGACCGGTTTGGCGGTGGGTCAGTCATGGTGTGGGGGGCTGCACAGCCCTCCATGTGCTCGCCAGAGGTAGCCTGACTGCCATTAGGTACCGAGATGAGATCCTCAGACCCCTTGTGAGACCATATGCTAGTGCGGTTGGCCCTGGGTTCCTCCCAATGCAAGACAATTCTAGACCTCATGTGGCTGGAGTGTGTCAGCAGTTCCTGCAAGAGGAAGGCATTGATGCTATGGACTGGCCCGACCGTTACCCAGACCTGAATCCAATTGAGCACATCTGGGACATCATATCTTGCGCCATCCACCAACGCCACGTTTTGCACCACAGACTGTCCAGGAGTTGGCGGATTTTTTAGTCCAGGTCTGGGAGGAGATCCCTCAGGAGACCATCCGCCATCTCATCAGGAGCATGCCCAGGCATTGTAGGGAGGTCATACAGGCATGTGGAGGCCACACACACTACTGAGCCTCATTTTGACTTGTTTTAAGGACATTAAATCAAAGTTGAATTAGCCTGTAGTGTGGTTTTCCACTTTATTTTTGAGTTTGACTCCAAATCCAGACCTCCATGGGTTGATACATTTGATTACCATTGATAATTTGTGTGATTTTGTTGTCAGCACATTCAACTATGTAAAGAAAAAAGTATTCAATAAGGATATTTAATTCATTCAGATCTAGGATGTGTTATTTTAGTGTTCCCTTTATTTTTTGAGCAGTGTATATGTTTTATTAAAAAAAGAGCAACACTTTCTACAAATGCTTTTGCTTGGTCATTATGCAGTACCGTGTATTTTTAAAATAAATTAGCAAAATATTCTACAAATGCTTTTGCTTTGGGATACATTTCAAATGAATTAAATACCCTAAACCTAAGTTATGTTCAATGTCAGCAGCAGTAGGAGAGTCTGACATGTACAGTGCCTTCGGAAAGTATTCAGACCCCTTGACTTTTTCCACATTTTGTTAGGTCACAGCCTTATTCTAAAATGCATTAATATTTTTATTTTTCCCACATCAATCTACACACAGTACCCCATAATGACCAAGCAAAAGCATTTGTAGAAAATGTTGCATATATATATATATATATATCACATATGTATCACATTTACATAAGTATTTAGACCCTTTACCCATTCTTCTCTGCAGATCCTCTCAACTCTGTCAGGTTGGATGGAGAGCGTTGCTGCACAGATATTTTCAGGATTCTCCAGAGATGTTCGAACGGGTTCAAGTCCAGGCTCTGGCTGGGTCACTCATGGTCTTTCAGAGACTTGTCCCGAAGCCATGATGCACATCACAGCCCACTTGCCAAACTCCAAGCGGGCTGTCATGTGCCTTTTTGTCACACCCTGACCGTAGTTTGCTTTGTATGTTTCTATGTTTTGTTTGGTCAGGGTGTGATCTGAGTGTGCATTCTGTTACATGTCTAGTTTGTCTATTTCTATGTTTGGCCTTATATGGTTCTCAATCAGAGGCAGGTGTTAGTCATTGACTCTGATTGGGAACCATATTTAGGTAGCCTGTTTGGTGTTGGGTTTTGTGGGTGATTGTTCCTGTCTCTGTGTTTGCACCAGATAGGGCTGTTTTGGGTTTTCACGTTTCTTGTTTTGTTAGTTTGTTCATGTGAAGTACTTTATTAAACATGAATCAAAATAACCACGCTGCGTTTTGGTCCGCCTCTCCTTCACCGCAAGAAAACCGTTACACTTTTACTGAGGAGTAGTTGAGTTTGGCAGGACGGCCAGCTCTAGGAAGAGTCTAGGTGGTTCCAAACTTGTTCCATTTAAGAATGATGGATGCCACTGTGTTCTTAGGGACCTTCAATGCTGTTTTCGTACCCTTCCCCAGATCTGTGCCTCAACACAATCCTGTCTCAGAGCTCTACCGACAATTCCTTCGACCTCATGGCTTGGTTTTGTCTCTGACATGCACTGCCAAATGTGGGACCTTATTTAGACAGGTGTGTGCCTTTCCAAATCATGTCCAAACAATTTAATTTACCACAGGTGGACTCCAATTAAGTTGTAGAAACATCAAGGATAATCAATGGAAAAATGATGTACCTGAGCTAAATGTGTAGTCTCATAGCAAAGCGTCTGAATACTTAAATAAGGTATTTCTGTTTTTTATGTTTAATACATTTGAAAAAATTGCTTTGTCATTATGGGGTATTGCATGTAGATTGCTGAGGATTTTTTTTATTTAATACATTTTAGAATAAGACTAATGTAACAAAATAAAGGAAAAAGTCAACGGGTCTGAATACTTTGCGAAGGCACTGTGACCCCAGTTCAGTCTTCGGCAATAAGAACCAAGAGGGGCCTAGCTTCGTCCTTCATGACTGGGAAAGGCCTTGATTCTTGGCCGTAGAAAATCCTACATCCATCTCATTAGATCATAACAGGAGGGATCAACAGTGATTCATATTACTAGTTGTCCTCCTAAAAAAAGGCTGGTTGTGTTGGCAGTGCATATGATGTGGATCATTGTCAGGTTATTTGATATATAAGCTTCAGGAACAGAAGAACACCATGGTTGTCATGACACTGTCATACCCTGACCTTAGTATTCTTTGTTTTCCTTGTTATTTTGGTTAGGTCAGGGTGTGACATGGGTGATGTATGTGTTTTGTCTTGTCTAGGGGTTTTGTATGTTTATGGGGCTGTTTCCTTTCAAGGTAAATTGTATGTCTATGGTTGCCTAGATTGGTTCTCAATTAGAGGCAGCCTTCCATCGTTGTCTCTGATTGGGAACCATATTTAGGCAGCCATATTCTGTGGGTACTTGGTGGGTGATTATCTATGTCTATGTTAGTTGCTTGTGTCAGCACAGTTTTCTTATTATAGCTTCACGGTCGTTTTTTGTTTTGGTTCAGTTTACTTCATGTTCTTTCTTCAATAAAGAAGAATGTATACTAACCACGCTGCGTTTTGATCCTCACCTTCTACTCCATACGACGATCGTGACAGACACTTTAAACAGGTAGTTTGTAAATGTGTAGAATGTGTTTACTTTTGGTCCACACTGGTAAGTAAATTAGACAGTCAGAGAATTTTCTTCTGAATAACTGGTCAGAGCATAGCCCTTTCCATTGAGCTTCAGGTAACTTGATCACACCTGTAGTGACTACTTTCCTTCACGTCCATTATTGCTTATATCACTAGGTCTGTCAATGTAATTACACCCAACACAATGTTGAAAAACAGAATGCTTCCCACCACTAGATCACATAACTAAACGTGAGCTGGATGTGATCCCAACGCTGCCACCAGTGTAGCAGAAGAAAGTGAAAGCTGCAACAGGGATTCTAACCAGGCCTCATACGTGGCAAAGTGAGCTCTAATGGTCATTACCATGAAAGCCTAATAGTCCTCTGGGCAGTGGCAGTAGGTCCTACAATGCTGGCATATGCCTTGTTACAATAGTCTAAGTATATAACATGATATACCCAACCATAATAATCATCATGAAACGGCCTTGGAAGTGCCATAATTGTAAGCCAACATAATTCATTATTTTATATTAACCTGTTTAACTGCATTGATATGGCTTAATTTATCAAATTGTATTGGTGACACACATATTTAGCAGATGATATTGCTGGTGTAGGGAAATGCTTGTGTTCATAGCTCCAACAGTGCAGTAGTATCTAACAACATACAACAATACACACAAATATAAAAGTAAAAGAATGGAATTAAGAAATATATAAATATTAGGATGAGCAATGTCAGAATGGCATTGACTAAAATACAGTAGAATACAGTACATACATATCAAATTAGTAAAGCAGTTTGTAAACATTATTAAAGTGACCCGTGATTCCATTTTTCTGTACATAGGCCAGCAGCCTCTAAAGTGCAGGGTTGAGTAACCAGGTGGTAGCCAGCAAATGATGGCTTTGAGATAGAACCTGTTTTTCAGTCTCTCGGTCCCACCTTTGATGCACCTGTAATGACCTCACCTTATGGATGACATTGTGATAAACAGGCCGTGTTTCAGGTGGTTGATGTCCTTGATGATCATAATCCAGACTCGTTAAAGCTGCAAATACAATGCAGTTGCACCTGGGATTTCCCACATTTACTGATTAATGAATTTCCCATCGTGAAAATGTATCCCCATTCCCCAATTAAATACCTTCATCAATACCACAAAAAAACAGACAAATACACCTTTACTCCATTCTGGCAACCCTCATGAAATCCGACCAGTATCCCAAAGTATTAAGCGAAAACAAGCATAGTGTAACGATTCTTGTCCTCCTCTTCTGAGGAGGAGTAGTAAAGAAGGATCGGAAGACCAATGCGCAGAGTGGTAAGTGTTATTATATGAACACAAAACAAAAACAACGAGAACAAAACGAAACAGTCCTGAACGGTGAAATACAAAACTCAGAACTGAAAATAATCACCCACGAAACACAGGTGAAAAAAGGCTACCTAAGTGTGATTCTCAGAGACTAACGACACCTGCTTCTGATTGAGAACCATACCAGGCCAAACGCAAAGCACAACATAGAAAAACGAACATAGACAACCCACCCAACTCACGCCCTGACCATACTAAAACAAAGACATAATAAAAGAACTAAGGTCAGAACGTGACACATAGAAAACAACATTGGGATTCATAAAAAATGTAAAATAAACGTAAGGCCACTATTATATGTTTTTTGGTAATAACCTGGTTGATTAAAACCTGTTGTGACTAGGGGGCAGTATTTTCATTTTTGGAAAAATATCGTACCCAAAGTTAACGGGATATTTTGTCAGGAGAAGATGCTAGAATATACATATAATTGACAGCTTAGGATAGAAAACACTCTAAAGTTTCCAAAACTGTAAAAATATTGCCTGTGAGTATAACAGAACTGATGTTTAAGGCGAAAGCCTGAGAAAAATCCAATCCCGAAGTGCCTCATGTTTTGAAAGCTCTGCGTTCCGATGCGTCCCTATTGAGCAGTGAATGGGCTATCAACCAGATTACTTTTTCTACGTATTCCCAAAGGTGTCTACAGCATTGTGACGTAGTTTCATGCCTTTATGTTGAAGAATACCTGTAAGCGGCTACATTGTGTAAGTGGTCACCTGATGGCTCAGAGTGATTCTCGTGTAAAATACAGAGGTAGCCATTTTTCCAATCGGTCCTACTGAAAAACCAATTGTCCCGGTGGATATATTATCGAATAGATATTTGAAAAACACCTTTAGGATTGATTATAAACAACGTTTGCCATGTTTCTGTCGATATTATGGAGCCAATTTGGAATATTTTTAGACGTTTTCGTGACCGCAATTTCCAGTCGATTTCTCAGCCAAACGTGAAGAACAAACGAAGCTATTTCGCCTTCAAAAAAGGAACATTTGCTGACTAACTGGGAGTCTCGTGAGTGAAAACATCAGAAGCTCATCAAAGGTAAACAATTTAATTTGATTACTTTTCTGATTTTCGTGACCAAGTTACCTGCTGCTAGCTGGACATAATGCTATGCTAGGCTATCGATAAACTTACACAAATGCTTGTCTTGCTTTGGCTGTAAAGCATATTTTGAAAATCTGAGATGACAGGGTGATTAACAAAAGGCTATACTGTGTTTCAATATATTTCACTTGTGATTTTCATGAATAGGAATATTTTCTAGTAATATTTATGTCCGTTGCGTTATGCTAATTAGTGTCAGATGATGTCAACGATCCCGTTCACGGGATGGGAGTTACAACAAGTTAATGATATTTGGTTGTTAACACATTTGTTTTTTAATATAAATAAATGTTGGACACAAAAAAAGGCACTGCAGAACACCATTGCCCAATAACGTTAAAAAAAATGCACAAGTTTGCCACCCAAATATACACTGATCAAAAAAATAAAGGGAACACTTAAACAACACAATGTAACTCCAAGTCAATCACACTTCTGTGAAATAAAACTGTCCACTTAGGAAGCAACACTGATTGACAATAAATTTCACATGCTGTTGTGCAAATGGAAAAGGCAACAGGTGGAAACTATAGGCAATTGGCAAGACACCCCCAATAAAGGACTGGTTCTGCAGGTGGTGAGCACAGACCACTTCTCAGTTCCTATGCTTCCTGGCTGATGTTTTGGTCACTTTTGAATGCTGGCGGTGCTTTCACTCTAGTGGTAGCATGAGACCGAGTCTACAACCCACACAAGTGGCTCAGGTAGTGCAGCTCATCCAGGATGGCACATCAATGCGAGCTGTGGCAAGAAGGTTTGCTGTGTCTGTCAGCGTAGTGTCCAGAGCATGGAGGCGCTACCAGGAAACATGCTAGTACATCAGGAGACGTGGAGAAGGCTGTAGGAGGGCAACAACCCAGCAGCAGGACCGCTACCTCCGCCTTTGTGCAAGGAGCAGCAGGAGGAGCACTGCCAGAGCCCTGCAAAATGACCTCCAGCAGGCCAGAAATGTGCATGTGTCTGCTCAAACGGTCAGAAACAGACTCCATGAGGGTGGTATGAGAGCCCGACGTCCACAGGTGGGGGTTGTGCTTACAGCCCAACACCGTGCAGGACGTTTTGAATTTGCCAGAGAACACCAAGATCGGCAAATACGCCACTGGCGCCCTGTGCTCATCACAGATGAAAGTAGGTTCACACTGAGCACATGTGACAGACGTGACAGTCTGGAGACGCCGTGGAGAATGTTCTGCTGCCTGCAACATCCTCCAGCATGACCGGTTTGGCGGTGGGTAAGTCATGGTGTGGGGTGGAATTTATTTTGGGGGGCGCACAGCCCTCCATGTGCTCGCCAGAGGTAGCCTGACTGCCATTAGGTACTGAGATGAGATCCTCAGACCCCTTGTGAGACCATATGCTGGTGCGGTTGGCCCTGGGTTCCTCCTAATGCAAGACAATGCTAGACCTCATGTGGCTGGAGTGTGTCAGCAGTTCCTGCAAGAGGAAGGCATTGATGCTATGGACTGGCCCGCCCGTTACCCTGATGTGACTCCAATTGAGCACATCTGGGACATCATGTCTCGCTCCATCCACCAACGCCACGTTGCACCACAGACTGTCCAGGAGTTGGCGGATGCTTTAGTCCAGGTCTGGGAGGAGATCCCTCAAGAGACCATTCGCCACCTCATCAGGAGCATGCCCAGGCATTGTAGGGAGGTCATACAGGCACGTGGAGGCCACACACACTACTGAGCCTCATTTTGACTTGTTTTAAGGACATAACATCAAAGTTGGATCAGCCTGTAGTGTGGTTTTCCACTTTAATTTTGAGTGTGACTCCAAATCCAGACCTCCATGGGTTGATACATTTGATTTCCATTGATAATTTGTGTGTGATTTTGTTGTCAGCACATTCAACTATGTAAAGAAAAAAGTATTCAATAAGAATATTTCATTCATTCAGATTTAGGATGTGTTATTTTAGTGTTCCCTTTATTTTTTTGAGCAGTGTATTTTTCTATGAATGAAGTCGCACAAAATGTGTAATTTCCTATGAATTAAGTCGCACAAACGTGTGTATTTTCGCATGAATTAAGCTACCCCAAAACGCACAAAAACACACAATCTGCTGAAACCCTTTTTGTACATATTTGCACGAATTGAGTGTGAGATTGTGTTGCACCCGTTGTCAGTGCAAAAGAGATTATACTTTTCAGTGTATCCCGTAACCACTTGAGCCTCAATAAAGTGTTTGAGGCCACCATAGCAAACTGCAATTTCTGATATCTACTGTATGTCTATAGCATGAACCCTGCTGTAGCACGAAGAGGGCCAAGAGCATAGACCGTGTCCGAGTTTACAGTATGTGAAATTTCGAAAATATTGTTTGCTTTAATAATACTGTATCATTAATAATAATAAAAACAATCCAGAACAGAGACAATATACAAATCTATATCCAGAGGAATATATATATATATATAGGAACATCTATATCCAGAGGAAATTAGAACAGAATTAAGAGGTCCTTGAAAGCTTTTCTGAACAGCACGGTCTTGAGCAGTGCCTTAAACATGGACAGAGACTCTTTAGCCCTAATAGTGTCTGGAAGTGTGTTCCACAGCCACGGATGTCATACTCATTTCGGCTTTTCATGTAGTAGGAGGAAGATAATCGTCTTTCCCGGCTCAGGTGTGTTTGACAGCAGCTGATAATGAGATGTGTCCTGTACCCAAATGAACAAATGGCGGGAATCAACACAATTGCAAATTAGATGAGGAATTCTCAGGATGGGTGAGCCTAGTACGTTGATATTTGTTGCTGACTGAATTCGTTTTAACTAAACAGTACATTCTAAGTAGTATGTCGTTTTATTATGTAGTAGGCAAGATAGATTTTATGCAGGTCAGAACTCCAGGTTTGACCTACAGTATACAAGAGAGGGCACCCTATCTTACAAGCCTTTTTTTGCTGGCCCAAAAATAGCTTCCTGGTCACAACTCGAGTAGGTGATTGTGATCCAGACAATTTCGCCTTGTGTGAGACTGGTGGTGACTCTGGGTGAAAATTCAAGGTATCTGGGGAGATCTGTTATATCTGGAGTACTTCTCCTGTCCTATTCGGTGTCCTGTGTGAATTTAAGCATGCTCTCTCTCTTTCTCTCTTTCTCTCTCTCGGAGGACCTGAGCCCTAGGACCATGCCTCAGGACTACCTGACATGATGACTCCTTGCTGTCCCCAGTCCACCTGGCCGTGCTGCTACTCCAGTTTCAACTGTTCTGCCTTATTATTATTTGACCATGCTGGTCATTTATGAACATTTGAACATCTTGGCCATGTTCTGTTATAATCTCCACCCGGCACAGCCAGAAGAGGACTGGCCACCCCACATAGCCTGGTTCCTCTCTAGGTTTCTTCCTAGCCACCGTGCTTCTACACCTGCATTTCTTGCTGTTTGGGGTTTTAGGCTGGGTTTCTGTACAGCACTTTGAGATATCAGCTGATGTACGAAGGGCTATATAAATAAATTTGATTTGATTTGATCACGCTATCGCTAGATGTAGAATGTGGATCTGTCCCTATGACAACTCCCTAGCCACCAACAATGTTTTAATTGTAGGTGCTGCTTGGTCACCTCTGAAACAAATGAAGGCATCCCACTAAGCTTGTGGCATAGCAGAAAGTCCCACAAGTCTAAAAACATTGCATCTACCATTTGTGAGGGCGTATCAATGTCCATATTGAATGTCTTGGAGATAATGTTGTATTTACAAGTTGTATCTAACATATATATATATATATACACATATACAGTGGGGTGAAAAGTATTTAGTCAACCACCAATATTTTGCAGAGAGCCACATCAATTTACAGAAATACTCATAAAAAACATTGATACAAGATACAAGTGTTAATAACAGAATTAAAGATATACTTCTCCTTAATGCAACCGCTGTGTCAGATTTTTAAAAAAACTTTACGGAAAAAGCAAACCATGCAATAATCTGAGTACGGCGCTCAGACAACAAATCAAGCCAAACAGATATCCGCCATGTTGGAGTCAACAGAAGTCAGACAGAGCATTATAAATATTCACTTACCTTTGATGATCTTCAGAATGCACTCCCAGGGAATACCCGTTCCACAATAAATGTTTGATTTGTTCGAAAAAGTTAATCTTTATGTCCAAATACCTCCTTTTTGTTTGCTCGTTTAGCCCAGTAATCCGATATTTATGACGCGCGATCACTAGGAGCAGACGAGAAGTCAAAAAGTTCCGTTACAGTCCGTAGAAACATGTCAAACGAAGTATAGAATCAATCTTTAGGATGTTTTTAACATTAATCTTCAATAATGCAATGGAACTCAAGCTAACTATCACATGAACACGCGTCACCAGCTCGTGGCACTCCGACAGACCACTGACTCAAAGAGCCCTCATTCCCCCCTCCTTTACAGTAGAAGCATTAAACAAGGTTCTAAAGACTGTTGACATCTAGTGGAAGCCTTAGGAAGTGCAATTTGACCCCATAGACACTATGTATTCGATAAGCCAAGAGTTGAAAAACTACAAACCTCAGATTTCCCACTTCCTGGTTGGATTCTTGCCATATGCCATACGAGTTCTGTTATACTCACAGACATCATTCAAACCTCAGAGTGTTTTATATCCAAATCTACCAATAATATGCATATATTAGCAACTGGGACTGAGTAGCAGGCACTGTACCCTGGGCATGCTTTTCATCCAAATGTGCAAATGCTGCCCCCTATCCCAAATAGGTTTATTAGCTCTTTGTGTACATCCAAGAGGCAGCCGTGCTGCCCTGTTCTGAGCCAATTGAAATTTTCCTAGGTCCTTTTTTGTGGCACCTGACAACACGACTGAACAGTAGTCCTGTTGATAGTGTTGTTTAGAAGGCAGAGCATTGCTTTATTATAGACAGACTTCTCCCCATCTTAGCTATTACTGCATCAATATGTTTTGACCATGACAGTTTACAATCTAGAGTTACTGCAAGCAGTTCAGTCATCTCAACCTGCTCAATTTCCACATTATTTATTAAAGATTTAGTTGAGATTTAGGGTTTAGTGAGTGTTTTGTTCCAATGCTTATAGTTTTAGAAATATTTAGGACTAACTTATTCCTTGCTACCCACTCTGAAACTAACTGCAGCTCTTTTGTTGTTTTTTTTGCAGTCATTTCAGTTGCTGTAGTAGCTGACGTGTATAGTGTTGAGTCATCCGCATACATAGAAACTCTGGCTTTACTCAAAATCAGTGGCATGCCGTTAGTAAAAATTGAAAAAGCAAGGGGCCTAAACAGCTAACCTGGGGATTTCCTGATTCTAACTGGATTATATTTGATAGGCTTCCATAAAAGAACACCCTCTGTGTTCTGTTAGACAAGTAAGTCGTTATCAACATTATAGCAGGGGGTGTAAAGCCATAACACATATGTTTTTCCAGCAGCAGACTATGATCAATAATGTCAAAAGATGCACTGAAGTCAAACAAGACAGCCCCCACAAACATTTTATCATCAATTTCTCTCAGCCAATCATCTGTCATTTGTGTAAGTGCTGTCCTTGTTGACTTTCTGTTGTCAATTTGTTCACTGTAAAATAGCATTGTAAAATTGAAAAATAGCATTATCTGGATTTTTTTCCAGAAGTTTACTAAGGGTCGGTAGCAGGCTGATTAGTCGGCTATTTGAGCCAGTAAAGGGGGCTTTACTATTTTGGGTAGCGGAATGACTTGAGGGCACACACTATATTGTAGGCTTAAATTGAAGATGTAGCAAATAGGAGTGGCAATATCGTCTGCTATTATCCTCAGTAATTTTCCATCTAGATTGTCAGTCCCCGGTGGCTTGTCAGTGTTGATAGACAACAATAATTTTTTCACCTCTTCCACACTGACTTTACGGAATTCAAAAGTACAATTCTTGTCTTTCATAATTTGGTCCGATATACTTGGATGTGTAGTGTCAGTGTTTGTTGCTGGCATGTCATCCCTAAGTTTGCTTATCTTGCCAATGAAAAAGTCATTAAAGTAGTTTGCAATATCAGTGGGCTTTGTTTGAATGAGCCATCTGATTCAATGAATGAAGGAGCCGAGTTGGCTTTTTTTCCCAAATTTTTAATTTAAGGTGCCCCAAAGCATTTTACTATCATTCTTTATATGATTTATCTTTGTTTCATAGTGTAGTTTATTTTTATTTAGTTTAGTCAAATGATTTCTTCATTTGCAGTACTTTTGCCAATCAGTTGGGCTGCCAGACTTAATTGCCATACCTTTTGCCTCATTCCTCATCAATCCAAGGGGATTTAACAGTTTTTACAGTCATTTTCTTAATGGGTGCGTGATTATTAGTAACTGGAATATATAGTTTCATAAATGCGTCAAGTACTGTGTCTGGTTGCTCCTCATTACACACCACAGACCAGCAAATATTCTTAACATCAACAACATATGAATCACTTCAAAACTCCTTATATGACCTCTTATACACTATGTTAGGCCCAGCCTTTGGAACTTATATGGCTATTATATTGTGATCACTACATCCTATGGATTTGGATTCTGCTCTATATCATCTACTATATCACTAGCCACTTTAAACTATGCCACTTTGTTTACATACCCTACATTACTCATCCGATATGTATATACTGTACTCGATACCATCTACTGAATCTTGCCTATGCCGTTCTGTACCATCACTCATTCATATATCTTTATGTACATATTCTTTATCCCTTTACACTTTTGTGTATAAGGTAGTAGTTTTGGAATTGTTAGGTTAGATTACTCGTTGGTTATTACTGCATTGTCGGAACTAGAAGCACAAACATTTCGCTACACTCGCATTAACATCTGCTAACCATGTGTATGTGACAAATACATTTGATTTGATTTGATTTAGCTTTAAAGCAAATAGAGTTCGTAAAAATATGATCAATACATGTTGATGATTTAATTCCTGTTCTGTTTTCAACTACCCTGATCCAGGTTGCAGGCACCAGTCAAGCAAATGTGTCTGAGGTACGAAGTATAAGCTCATACACATAATGTTAGCTAGCTAACAGTGCACTTGAAATGAAACCACTATCTGTGAAAATTTGAAATGTGTAATAGAGAAAATGTAGATAGCTAGAATATCTTACATCATGGTTGGATGCATCTCCTGTCTGATGCCATGCATGGTTGCCCTTAGTTTGACCATGTAATCAATCCAGCCTTAGCTATTATACTCAAACTCCACTGATATCAAAACTCGGTCCTCCAGAAAGTGGAGAGCATACACATAATGTTAGCTAGCGAGCCAGCCAGCTAGCGAAAGATTGCTAACAATATGCTTTAACTTGACATTAGGTTTATGCTGTTTTACTACAAGATACATTTTTTAAAATCTACGTTTGACACGATTATCTAAACATACTGACAGGGTCCAATAGACCGACACGTGCTATATGGCAGACCAATCCAAACTCTTTCGGCATGTCCAGCCCACTCATTATCTCAGCCAATCATGGCTAGCGGGAAGGTTGCTTGCATTTTCTGTGGCTAAACCAACTAGGCTTGTAATTTAACAATTGTATCGTATTTGCAGATGGCATACACGTTTGATATTAATGTTCTCATGTTCGAGAAGGCATTTCTTCCAAAATGCGCATTTTGATAAAAAACATTTTTTTAAACGTTCAAACAGCTCTCCTGTGAAGTCGTGACTTGTGACATACGCCTAGTTTCCTGAATCGGGTCACATGAACTTTTAACAAGTCACACCTGTTAATTGAAATGCATTATATCAGACTACCTCATGAAGCTGGTTGAGAGAATGCCAAGAGTGTGCAAAGCTGTCAAGGTGCATTATGATCATGCAACGTTTACAGATGCAGGCCAGTAGCATCATTTTCTTTATTAGAGAGGGTCAGATGCAGCATTTCCTGTTCATTGGAGAGCTGGTCATTCGTTCTTCCTTCCCATCCACCACCAATCTTGACAGATGTGTTACTGGAAAAAGGGTCTATTATGAATCGAGGCCAGACCCCCAGACCCCTAAAGGAATCTAGCTCATGGCCTCTGAAACAATGCCCTCTTTAATTTATTTTTTCCACTGGTGAGGCACAATTCATTGCTGGGCGGCCAAGCCTGTCATCTCATCGCACAGACAATAGCCCTGTGACATGAGGGCTCCTCGTAAAATATGTTGTAGGCCCCTGCGCTCTGCAGCACACATCTAATCTGGCCCAAAATCAAATCTCATCCCTTTATTTTTTTCAGGCGGTAGTGATCATGAGTGCTGGGCTAGGCTGCAGTAGGGTGCAGCAACGCCTGAAGAATAATCACTATTTCAGAAGGCTTTGGCGGTGGGGAAACACAAACCTGTATAAAAAGCCCTGAAGGGCATAGGGATTTCAATCACTTTAAAGCCTCCTGCGGCACCGTTGCTTTAGTAAATTGTGGACGGTCAAATCCCAGCCATATCCTTTGAGTGATTGCACACAATGAGTGGTTGATGCTGTTTTGCACTGGTTTCCTATTCATTACAAATACAGTGAGCTCCAAAAGTATTGGGACAGTGACACATTTTTTTTGTTGTTTTGGCTCTGTACTCCTACACTTTGGATTTGAAATTATACAATGATTATGTTAAAGTGCAGACTGTCATCTTTAATATGAAGGTATTTTCATCCATATTGGGTTAACCGTTTAGAAATTACAGCACTTTTTTGTACATAATCACCCCATTTTAGGGGAACAAAAGTATTGCAACAAATTCACTTAAATGTGTATTAAAGAAGTCAAAAGTTAAGTATTTGGTCCCAAGCTAGTGACTCTAAAAATTTGTTGGAAGCTTTCACTGTTTGTTTTGGTTCCGTTTCAGATTATTTCTTGAATAATGATGTAGGAGAAAAATACAGAATAAATATCATACCACCCCCCAAAAAATCCTAACCTCCCCTGTTATTGTAATAGTGAGAGGATAGCATGTCTTGGGGGTATGATATTTGTGGGTTTGTTACTTTGTCACTCATCATTATTCATGATTCATTCAAAACTATCCGTAATCATGGTAGCATCATTAATGTAGAAGTGGTTAGTTAGAAACATATTCAAAACATTTGCTTAACAATTCATATAATACGGTACATGGACTCACTGTGTCCAATAATAGTGTTTAACATGATTTTTGAATGACTACCTCATCTCTGTACCCCACACCAGTGGAGGCTGGTGGGAGGAGCTATAGGAGGATGGTCTCATTTCAATGGCTAGAATGGAATACATGGAATATTATCAAACATATGGAAACCACGTTTGACTCTATTTCAATATTAAATTCCAGCCATTACAATGAGCCCGCCCCCCTATAGCTCCTCCCACCAGCCTGACTGCCCCACACAAACAATTATCAGTAATGTCCTTCGGTTGAGCAGTGAATTTCAAACACAGATTCAACCACAAAGACCAGGGAGGTTTTCCAATGCCTCGCAAAGAAGCGTACCTATTGATACATGGGTAAAAAACTAAAAACTGTCATTGAATATCCCTTTGATCATGGTGAAGTTATTAACTCAGTTGCTGGGGGGGGAAGGAAACTTCTCAGGGGTTTCACCATGAGGCCAATGGTGATTAAAACAGTTACAGAGTTTAATGGCTGTGATAGGATAAAACTGAGGATGGATGAACAACATTGCAGTTACTCCACAATACTAACGTAAATGACAGAGTGAAAAGAAGGAAGCCTGTACGGAATACAAATATTCAAAAACATGCATTCTTTCTGCAACAAGGCACTAAAGTAAAACTGCAAAAAATGTGGAAAAGAAATTAACTTTATGTCCTGAATGCAACACAACAAATCACTGAGTCTTCATATTTTCAGGCATGGTGGTGGCTGCATCATATTATGGGTATTATTGTCATCGGCAAGTACTAGAGAGTTTTATTGGATAAAAATAAACAGAATAGAGCAAAGCACAGGCAAAATCCTAGTGGAAAACCTGATTCAGTCTGCTTTCCAACAGACATTGGGAGACATTTACCTTTCAGCAGGACAATAACCTAAAACACAAGGTCGATTATAGTCTGGAGTTGCTTACTAAGATGGCATTGACTGTTCTTGAGTGGCCTAGTTACAGTTTTGACTTAAATTGGCTTGAAAATCTATGGCAAGACTTGAAAATGGCTGTCTAGAAATGATTAACAACAAATAATGCTGAGTGACAAGTACTTTTATAGGTCGGTTTGATTATCACTGTTTTCGATTTTGATTTCAGTCATTTTTAAAAACATTAAATGTATTATGAAATAATGAAATGAAAAATATTTTTGCTTTTTAATAGCCAAAAAATTGAAAATATTCCATTGTCTCTGTCAGGTCCACATTGCATAGACATCAATAGAAACATTAGAGATTGCATTTTTTGCATTTGTCTATATTACTTTGTTTTTATTTGATGACTTTATTATTTTAAATAATCTCATATCTGCTCAGGCAGTAGCAGCCAAACAGCCAGACAACGTTATCTCTGTCGTACCCATACTGTTCTGTTATTAGTCATCCTATTTAGAGAGGCTAGCTGCAGAGCTGTCTGACAAAATTATTTTAGTAGTTTGTCAAAGATAAGGCATACTTTCACAAACTCTATTCCTCTCTCTTGTTGTTGTGTTGTGTACATTCCTCTCTCATGCAGTCTATGCGGTCTGTGTGTATCTAACCTAATGTAGCAGGCTTGAAAGTCAATCCATCTCTGCCTGAGATGGAAAAAACGTGCGCAATGGATTATGGTGATTGTAGTAATTACCATGTTTCTGCCTTGAACGAGGTTGAATATTTGTTGAATGAAAACTTCCTTCAGACCAGCATCCCACCGAGTTACTGAGTTCATTTTAATCGTGACTAATTTGATTTCTCACTAGAGAAACGACACGTTGGGCACACAACAAAAATAATAATACATGGAATTCAAATAATTTTACTGACGTCGGTCAGTTAGTTGTTTAATAATCAAGAAAAACTATTTTGAGGGTTAATTACTCAGCAATAACAAACAACTTCACAGAGCTTGAATAACTTTTTAAATAATAATGTGCCAATCAAAAAGAAAGGAGGACCAAGGCACTCTTCATATAATTGATTAAAATGCCTTTATTAGTATGGCATGTTCAATAGAAACAAAGTTTTTAAAAACCGACGCGTTTCGGCTGCATGACCTTCGTCAGTACACAGTTATCTTCCGGGTGACTCTCAAAAAACTTGGCTTGACCACAAACCCAAGGGCTCTTTTAAATATAACCATTGAAACCATTGCAGTAATATTGCACAGAAGAAGTAATTTGATGACAAGGCTTCCAAAATGGAGTATTACGTCAAGCATTTCATTAACTGCAAAATCACTCATGTCATCTATAGATTGGAATGTCCACAGTGCAAGGTGTTCTACATTGGACAGACAAAGACCCCTTCAAGACCGCTTAGCGGAACACAAGTATGCCATGTGGGTAGGAAATGAAGACTACCCCATGGAAAGGCACTACAAGTCCCTACACCATTGCAGCCCTGCCTCCCTACAAGCTATGGGTATTGGTCATATTCCGGCCTCTATTAGAAAAGGGGACCGTCTTAAACAGTTAAACCAAAGGGAAAGTTTTTGGATTTACAAACTACAGGCCACTAAATACCTTGGTTTAAGTGAAGATATGGATTTCTCACCCTTCCTGTCATGATGGATCCATTTGCTCTCATCTAGTGGACATTTTGCTCAATTGCCCATAGCTATGGTTAGATTGTTGTTGTTCATGTTTTGCTGTGTTCTAGTGTACTATGGAATATATTGCTTTCTTATTCTTGACAATTCTCCCAGTTATACTTAAAGTTAGAACTACCTTTTAGTCTTCTGTTACTTCTAGCTTGGAGTTGTATTTTTCTGATAACATAGCTACAGTATTTCACCTTTTAATGTGTACAGTATTGCTTACTAGGTGTGTCCAATCAATTGTGTAACCACTCCCTCTTCCAATTAGGGCTAATTGAAAAGCTGTTCAATAGAGGACATTGTATTCCTTTTTTTTTGTACTCCCTGACGAAGGCCATGCAGCCAAAATGCGTTGGTTTTTAAAAACTTTGTTTCTATTGAAAATGTCATACTAATAAAGGCATTTTAATCAATTATATGAAGAGTGCCTTGGTCCTTTTATCCACTTTTAAGATATTTTCTACCTTCTCTCCCTCGTGAGGACAGATGATAATGACAGTTCACAGAAGTAACAAGTGAAGGTAGACCAACCAATTACTTAATGTTTTTACTGATATCAAGTTTGTATATTAATTATTAAGTGATTAAAACTTGTAATTGTGTTACCGAATTAATAATGGAATTGAATTGGCTGCAATGGAAAATTATAGTAGTCGCAAACCACGGTTGAGTCACCTCTTCCTTTCCACTGGCATACTGTTATGTTCTGCTCCTAACTGCTTTTTTTCTTCTTCTTCCTTCTGTCGTCTGGTGGTCAGAACAAGACTGTGAAAACAGTCTGGACAACCCCTCCTTCTCACTCTCCCTCTCTCTCTGCCGCTCTCTCTCTCTCTCACCACTTAATGTCACCTCTCAGCTCTTACTGACAAATACCATGACACCTACCTCTTTCTATTTACTTTAACAAGCATCCTCACCCACTGAGCACTAACCAACGCCGGATGTCCATGGACTTTGAAAAGAAGTAGAAATTTGGTCAGTCCGCTCTGGCCGGACCAAATCTGAACCAATCATAGACATCTATGTTTCACAGGTCAGCACAGTGCAGTTTCACAGGTCAGCACAGTGCAGTATGTACAGTAAAGCAGAGTAGAGAACGTTACAGTACAGTAGAGTTCAGTACCGTAGAGCACACAAGTAAAGTACAGTATAATGTGCTTTATTGTACTGTACTCTACTGTACTGAACATATCTACTTCAAGGTACTCTACTGTGCTGTGCTCTACTGTGTTGTACTGTGATGTCGAAACTTGTGAAACACAGATTTCTACGATTGTTTCAGATTTGGTCTGGTCCGGACGAACCAAATGTGGTATTGTTTGGGGACGGAGCTCATTACAATAATAGCCCGTTTATAGAATAACACCGAAATATGCAAAACAATGATATTGCATATTTTGACCTTTGTGTACCTATTCAGGACATATCACCATGTAGATAATGATATTCATATCCATAATTATGTATTTCTGTATAGTACAGATAAGGGACCCATAATGTAATTCTGTTCACGTAATTCCCTTACTTGATGTAAATCCACTTCACATACTGTAGTTAAATAACCAAACTCAATATGCTATGTCATTGCTCACACTCCATTGTTTCTGCAGACATCTTTGAATCTTAATTCGGTGCAGATTTTGAAAATCTGAGGGAGATTTTACCGCAATTCTGTTACCAAAGTTTGAATCTGCACAGTTCTTTCAGTAAATGTGTTTTGGTGAAATTTACTGTGTAAATTGTTCAAAGAGTTGTATAGTTTGTTAAACTTTTTAATCAATGGTTTTTGTTTGGCATACATTTTAAAGTAAAAAATCTGAGTCAAAGCGTAATTCAGCTACCATGGAATTGCCCAGAATTAATATCAAATAGCAGATATTGCACTTACATGAGGTCATAGAAAAAGAGTGATAGCTATCAAAATGTTGAGGCATAGACCTTCAAATTACTACCACTATCAGACATTCTCCCCCCAGATGGTACCAATCGAGCCCCTGGCTCATAGACTGTTAAGACAAATATCCACAATTGAAAGGTATCACAACATTTTGATCTATTATACATACAATTTCCAGCATTAAATGTAGTTGTACTAACACTGCCCAAACTTAGAACGTGAGCCTTGACCCTTCAACAAACAAAAGCCTGCCCTTGACCGGGGAACTTTCCATGCCCTCTCTAAAACAATAACATGGAAGCGAAAAATATGATCTAAGGGAGTGGAATAACTGTGTTTATGTAACAGCCATAACAAGGAGCCATATAATGTCATTCGGATGAGGAGATTATACCGGGCTGTGTCCCTAACATGGTTTGGGTCAGACGGGGTCAGGGTTAAGATGATGCCATGCAAAAGGCTGAGAAAACAAATAAGAAGAGAAGGGGAGAGAAGTGAATCAAAACTAGCTGGGAGGTGAACAACAATGACATGGACTAGATTGGTGGGACACAGTCACAGGCGCAGTCTCTGCAGGAACAAAAGATAGGACAAATTGCAAGTAACCTTCTACATACACAAAGACACATAAACCAATAAACGATTGCTAGCATGGGTTGTCTCATCCGCCAAATTTTGACACAGGTGAAGTCATTGGTTGTACAGGAGAGCCTTGACTTGTGTATTATATGGTGAATCGGCAAATCCTTGACTGAAAATACTTAAAAAGAAGACATACCAATGGAGTGCAGTGTCATTTCTGAAGATGGGAGCCATCTCAAATTCATAAAAATAGAGAGAGGATGGTCTTACCCTGCACCAAGTCTCCTTGAGGTTTGAGGCCATTGCACCCAAACTTAAAACTATTTCACACCTTATAAAGGAACCATTTTGGCCCATTCTGTCAGCACATACACTAAAACATAAACCAAACTATACTGAAAAGACCTGCATGTTATAAAGTTGAATGACTCAATCAATATGTTTCACCTCAGAAACACACAGAAAGCTTAGAGGGTGCATACATTGTACTAGTAACTGATAGTATTTGTTATCGGAGAGAAGATGAAGACGGCGTCCATTCCACAGGATTAGGTGTCTAAAGGTAAACAAAGTACAGGCCTAGCGCACAGAATATCATTTAACCTCCACACCCCATTACCCCACCATTCCCTCAACATCACTCCCACCCTCATTCCCATAGAGGCTAAGACATAAATAACACTGACTCTGTCTACACAACACTGTCTCCACGGAATCTCGTTATTTCAGTGCAGTTGTTGGGCAGATTATTGGCCAGAGAAATGTTATGTCAGATCTCAATTGCAAAGCTTTATTTGTTCCTGGGTAATGACAATTTCTCAACGTGTGGCTTCCAGCAAAACAAGGGACCCTCTTGGGAGGGGGGAGTGCGATCATTACCCACAATTCACCCCTGTAGAACAACATCAAAATCCAATGTGAAATGGTTGTCATGTCTGCTAGCGATTGACAGAAAGGTCAAAGGGGATTTTCTGCTTCTCTAATCCGTTAATTAGCCCATGCCGAAATGAACGGAGATAAGAGGCTGAATGTAGCACATCCTTGAACAATGGCTGAAGGTTTTATTCCATCTTCTATCCATTTCCAGCTTCCTAATTTCCTCCTTTTCAATAGACCCATCTTAATACGCTTCCGAAAAAAGCCTGTGAAAGCTTTACAGGGAGATCCAAATGGATGAGCATGACACAAGGGGAATGTGCATCAATAAAGCATTAATGCTGGGCTATAACTGTGTGTGCTACCTAAACCTCCCTGACTAGTCATTACACTCTTAGAGAAAAAGGTGCTATCTAGAACCTAAAGGTTTTTTTGGGCTGGCCCTATAGGAGAACCCTTTGAAGATCCCTTTCTGGGTCCAGGCAGAACCCTTTCTACAGAAGGTTCTACAAGGAACACAAAACGGTTCTACCTAGAACCAAAAAGGGTTCTCCTATGGCAACAGCCAAAGAACTCTTTTTTTCCTAAGAGTGTATAAGACCTGCCAATGGGTAGTTAAACACTAAACAAACCCACTGGTAATCCTGGGAGTAAAGAACCATCATGGAAAGCAGCATCTTCTCTAAGTCTGTACACAGTGGTGTGATTCAGAAATAAACCCTAGCCTCTGTACCCAAATGCATTTAATTTCATGTAGATCTGAAATAATTAGATAGATACAAGCATATTCTAGTAGCTCCATCTTGCCTTCTGATAAGTACATTCAGCCATATGTCTTATCGTATTCAATCCTTTTAAATCTACATAAGTGACCCCAGACGTGTAAAAAATGACGACTAACAGCTACTGTTTACTTTTTTATTTGGGGGTTTGGCAGTAAATTGAAAAACATTAACAGTATTTCTGATTGACTTTTCAACTCACCGTCACATACCTTTAATACGGAGTTATGACAGTCAATTGCAAATTGTCTCACATCCACTAATGAGATGGGTGTGCTTGATGTATGTAGTGTCAGAGCTTCTCAAAGTCAGGGGACGTGGTCGACAGTGCACCCCTCATCTCTGCTGTCACATCCAACCTGGATCGACATTTAGTTTTAATGCAGACGAGAGCACTGAATTCAGCTTCACACAGATATGAGCTGGCAAAGGGTAGACTACCATGAGTTTTATGGTACTTTCCAGACAACTGGGAACAAATCCTAATTTGTTGAATACTGAATGAATAATGAATACTCAGGGAGAAAAATGTGTATATTCACGCGCAGTGTGCGGCAGGTGTTTATTTCGCCATCGCAGAAGGCAGGAATCGTGGTCACAGGCTGGCAATGGTCAGAGAGGTAAAATCAATGAACAAAAATGAAAGTTCAAGAACACAACGTTGACTAAGAAAATAAATACGGAACCTTAGAACTTCAGTGATCTTTAGGTCGGATGGCAGGGTATTCCCTTAGAGTCAGGAACCAAAGCTCCTTAGTGACCCATGAATGCATTGTTTGCAGCATTCGTTCACATGATAGCTTGATCAGCTATTCGATTTCACTTACTGGCATGTCAACTGATCCAGGATCACAGTCAAATTGATTGAGAAGTAGATCCCAAGTGCTCTTCCAACCGTTGGAGGTGAGCAGTCATCACTCGTGTGAGATACTTACTGATGCTGTTTTGTTATTTTCTTTTCATTACACAGAAAGTCAACCAAGTCTGTTTTGGAGTGAAATAGAACATTGTCATGCAATGATTCTATATCTCCAAATATTTTTGAGAGCAGGCGTGTGCACAGTGGATGTGTTTTGATGTAGTTTAAGTTTGAATTTACCTTCTGCGGTATACAGTATTGCCGAGTTCTGTGCTCAGCTCTTTTGCCGCCAGTTGTTCTCGTGTATCATACAATGCATACATAAGGCAGAGGGAGACACATTCATAACTAGAGTGCAGAGGCCTGCCCGTCGCCCTGCCATAGATGGAGCCCCATCTTTGAAAGCCCCCATTCGATCACATATGGAATCTGTTTTTCGTCAATATAGCCACGCAACGCACTGAGCATCCCCTATGCCGTTTCATGTGGGGTCGCAACCCTTAGTTTGGGAACCGCTGGCTTAGGGGGTTCCTAGGGGTTGTTTCTGTACAGGGCCGAAGGTCTTCATAAAAGAGGAAGGGTGTCAACACTAAGCCTACTCTGTGTGATTGTTTTATGACTTAATACGGTATGACATCTTTGCTGATCCGTGACTGTCAGCACCGTGTGTATAGGTGGCAGGGAAGTCAGGCGCAGGAGTGTAAATGGAGTCTTTTAATAAATGTCCACGGAACATGCTCCATAACACTAAAAGTGAACAAACATGGGTACGAGGACCAGTCGCGCACCAACACAACAAATAAACAACACTGACAATAAAACAATCTCTGACAAAGACATGAGGGGAAACAGAGTTAAATACATAACAGGTAATGAATGGGATTGAAAACAGGTGTGTGGGAAGACAAAACCAATGGAAAATGAAAAATGGATCAATGATGGCTAGAAGACTGGTGACGTCGAACGCCGAGCACCGCCCGAACAAGGAGAGGCAACAACTTCGGCAGAAGTCGTGACAGTGACAGGAGCCTCGGTCTGGCTCTGATGCCAAGGAGCCAGAACCGGCTGATACCCTAATACACATTGAAAAGGGGTAAGTTTAGTGGAGGAGTGACGTAGCGAGTTCTGAGCCATCTCTGCCCAGGGCACGAACTTCGCCCACTCCCCTGGCCGATCCTGGCAATAAGACCGCAGAAACCTACCCACATCCTGGTTAACTCTCTCCACCTGCCCATTACTCTCGGGGTGAAAACCTGAGGTAAGACTAACCGAGATCCCCAGACGCTCCATGAACGCCTTCCAGACCCTTGATGTGAACCGGGGAACCCGATCAGACACTATATCCTCAGGCACCCCATAGTGCCGGAAAACGTGTGTAAACAGGGCCTCTGCAGTTTGTAAGGACGTAGGGAGACCGGGCAAAGGGAGGAGACGACACGACTTCGAAAACCGATCCACAACGACCAGGATTTTGGTGTAACCCTGTCAAGGTGGAAGATCAGTCAAAAAATCCACTGACAGGTGCGACCACGGCTGTTGAGGAACGGGTAGAGGTTGTAGCTTACCTCTGGGCAGGTGTCTATGGAGCCTTGCACTGGGTGCACACCGAGCAGGAGGAAACATAAATCCTCACGTCCTGAGCTAAAGTGGGCGCCAGTACCTCTCATCAAGACAGCGCATCGTCTGACCTATCTCAGGATGACCAGAGGAGAGTGACGTGTGAGCCCAATAGATCAGTCGGTCGTGGACAGCAGACGGAACGTACAGACGACCAGCTGGACACTCAGGGGGAGAGGGCTCTGCAAGTGACGCCCGCTCAATGTTCGCGTCCAGCTCCCACACTACTGGCGCCATCAAACACAAAGCTGGGAGTATGGGAGTGGGATCCATGGACCGCTCCTCTGTGTCATACAGCTGAGACAATGCATCTGCCTTAACGTTCCGGGAGCCTGGTCTGTAAGAAAGAGTAAACACAAAACGAGTGAAAAACATGGCCCACCTTGCCTGGCGAGGATTCAGTCTCTTTGCCTGCCGGATGTACTCCAGATTGCGGTGGTCAGTACAGATGAGAAAAGGGTGTTTAGCCCCTTCAAGCCAATGCCTCCACGCCCTCTCCGACAGCTAACAGCTCTCGGTTCCCCACATCATAGTTTTGCTCCGCCGGGCTGAGCTTCTTCGAAAAGAAAGCACAGGGGCGAAGCTTCAGTGGCGTACCCGAACGCTGAGAGTGCACTGCTCCTATCCCAGCTTCGGATGCGTCCACCTCCACTATGAATGGCAAAGAGGGATCCAGATGAGCCAACACAGGCACCGAGGTAAACAGAGTCTTCAGGTGTCCAAAAGCCCTGTTCGCCTCAGCCAACCACTGCAAGCGCACCGGGCCCCCCTTTAGCAGTGAGGTAATGGCAGCATCCACCTGACCAAAACCCCGGATAAACCTCCGGTAGTAATTGGCAAACCCTAAAAAACGCTGCACCTCCTTTACCGTGGTTGGAGTCGGCCAATTACGCACGGCTGTAATGCGGTCGCTCTCCATCTCCACTCCTGAAGTGGAAATCCGATGCCCTAGGAAGAAGATGGATTGTTGGAAGAACAAACATTTCTCAGCCTTGACATATAGATCATGCTCCAACAGGCGACCAGGCACCCTGCGCACCAGGGACACATACTCGGTGCGTGTAGTGGAGTATATCAGAATATCATCGATATACACCACTACACCCTGCCCGTGCAGGTCCCTGAAGATCTCATCTACAAATGATTTGAAAACTGATGGAGCATTCAACAACCCATATGGCATGACAAGGTACTCATAATGACCTGAGGTGGTGCTAAATGCCGTCTTCCACTCATCACCCTTCCGAATACGCACCAGATTGTACGCACTCCTGAGATCCAATTTTGTGAAAAAGCATGCCCCGTGCATTAACTCAATAACCGTACTTATCAGAGGTAGCGGGTAACTATATTTCACTGTGATTTTATTTAGACCTCGATAATCAAAGCACGTGCGTAAACCGCCATCCTTCTTTTTCACAAAAAAGAAACTCAAAGAGACGGGTGAAATGAATGGCTGAATGTACCCCTGACGCAGGGATTCAGAGACATATGTCTCCATAGCCACCGTCTTCGCTTGCGATAGGGGATACACGTGACTCCTGGGATATGCAGCGTCTACCAGGAGATCTATCGCACAATCCCACCATCGATGGGGTGGTAATTGAGTCGCCTTCTTTTTACAGAAGGCGAGAGCCAAATCGGCATATTCGGGGGGAATGCGCACGATGGAGACCTGGTTTGGACTTTCCACCGTAGTAGCACCAACGGAAACCCCTAAACACCTACCTGAGCACTCTCGCGACCACCCCGTGAGAGCCCTCTGTGGCCAAGAAACAGTGGGGTTATGACAAGCTAACCAGGGGAATCAATAAGTAAAAGACTAATCTTCTCCTTGTGACCCTCCTGCGTTATCATACACAAAGGTGCGGTTACCTCCCTGATAAACCCTGACCCTAATGGTCGACTATCTAAGACATGAATAGGGAAAGGCATATCCACAGAAACAATAGGGATCCCTAAACTATGAGCTAAACTTTTATTAATGAAATTCCGAGCCGCACCTGAATCTACTAGCGCCTTATACTGGAAAAAAAATCAGGAAAAGAGACCGAGACAAACATTAGCGCAACAGAGGGCTCTGGATGAGAATGGTGCCTACTCACCTAGGCTGATGCCAGAGTGCCCTGCCTGCCTTCTCTATTCCCAGAGGAACCAACCTGGCACCGACCAGCAGTGTGCCCTCTGCGACCATGAATTGTGCTCGAGTGGGAACCCCCTCCGGTCTCCCTGCGCACCATCCCTCCCAATTCCATAGGTTCGGGAGAGAGGGTGTGGGTGGATGGAACAACCAGACCCCGATCTAGACGTCCACAAGTAGCCAGCCTGTTGTCCAGCCTGATGGACATGTCCACCAGCTGGTCGAAGGTGAGGGTGGTGTTTCTACAGGCCAGCTCCCGACGGACGTCCTCGCGTATACTACAACGGTAATGGTTGATCAGGGCCCTGTCGCTCCATCCAGCACCGGCAGCCAAGGTCCTAAACTCTAAAGCAAACTCCTGTGCACTCCTCGTCACCCGCCGCTTTGCCTTCAGGTGGATGGTCGAATACTATCCGGAAATGGCGGGTGAAATCCTCAAAATGGTCCAACGCCGTATCCTCCTCTCTACACACAGCGCTGGCCCATTCCAGGGCTTTCCCGGTGAGGCATGAGATGAGGGCGCAACTCTTCTCACGGTCAGATGGTACTGGGGAGACCGTGGCCAGATACAAGTTCAGCTTAAGGAGGAAACCCTGGCAGCCTGCAGTATCTCTGTTGTATCCCGTGGGTAGGGATAAATGAATCTTCGGTTCCGGAGGGGGAAAAGCATTCAAGGGAGATTCCGGTTGTGGTGGTGGTGGCGCTGGAGAAACTCCCTGTCTCTCCCAGCGATCCATTACAGTGCTCAAACAGTCAATCGCCTCCGCTTGTTCCCGGACACGTTCCTCCACCTCCATGAGCGTAGTGTCCTCTCCTGCTGACTTCATATTTTTTTGGTCAGAGATTCTGTCAGCGCCGTGTGTATAGGTGGCAGGGAAGTCAGGCGCAGGAGAGTCAAAATGGAGTGTAATGGAGTCTTTCAATAAATGTCCACGGAACATGCTCCATAACACTAAAAGTACAGACATGAACAAACATGGGTACGAGGACCCATCGCACACCAACACAACAAATAAACAACACTGACAATAAAACAATCTCTGACAAAGACATGAGGGGAAACAGAGGGTTAAATACAACAGGTAATGAATGGGATTGAAAACAGGTGTAATGGGAAGACAAGACAAAACCAATGGAAAATGAAAAATGGATCAATGATGGCTAGAAGACCGGTGACGTCGAACGCCGAGCACCGCCCGAAGAAGGAGAGGCAACGACTTCGGTAGAAGTCGTGACAGTGACATACAGTACCAGTCATTTGTTTGGACATACCTACTCATTCAAGGTTTTTTTTATTTTTATTTTTTACAATTTTCTACATTTTAGAATAATAGTGAACACATCAAAACTATGAAATAACACATATGGAATCATGTAGTAACCAAATAATTGTTAAACATATCAAAACATATTCAGATCAGATTGTATTGGTCACATACATGTGTTAGCAGACGTTATTGCAGGTGTAGCGAAATATTTGTACATAATTTAGATTCATCAAAGGAGCCTCCATCTGCCTTGATGACAGCTTTGCAACCTCTTGGCATTCTCTCAACAAGTTCAATGAAGAATGCTTTTCCAACAGTCTTGATGGAGTTCCCACATATGCTGAGCACTTTTTGGCTGCTTTTCCTTCACTCTGGACAGTTCTGACTTAGAATATGTGGACGACTGTAAACTTTCCTATCAGACTCACATTAAGCTTCTAGAATCCGCTTCCTATTTCGCAACAAAGAATCATTCACTCATGCTGCCAAACATAATCTTGTAAAAGTGACCATCCTACCGATCCTCAACTTCGGCGATGTCAAATATTCTCCAACACTCAACAAATTGGATGCAAGTCTATCGCAGTGCCATCTGTTTTGTCACCAAAGCCCCATATACTACCCATCACGGCGACCTGTACGCTCTCGTTGGCTGGCCTCGCTTCATTCTCATCGCCAAACCCACTGGCTCCAGGTCATCTCGTCGCCTTTCCTTCCAGTTCTCTGCTGCCAATGACTGGAACAAACTGCAAAATCACTGAAGCTGGAGACTCATATCTCCCTCACTAACTTTAAGCACCAGCTGTCAGAGCAGCTAACATATCACTGCACCTGTACATAGCCCATCTGTAAATAGCCCAGCCAGTTACCTCATCCCCATACTGTGTTTGTATTTATCTTGCTCCTTTGCACCCCAGCATCTCTACTTGCACATTCATCTTCTGCACATCTATCACTCCAGTGTTTAATTGCTATATTGTAATTACTTCGCCACCATGGCCAATTTACCTCCCTTATCTAACCTCATTTGCACACAATGTATATAGACTTTTTTCTACTGTATTACTGACTGTATGTTTGTTTTTTCAATATGTAACTCTGTGTTGTTGTATGTGTCGAACTGCTTTGCTTTATTTTGATCAGGTCGCAGATGTAAATGAGAACTCGTTCTCAACTAGCCTACCTGGTTAAATAAAGGTGAAATATATATATTTTTTAACTCTGCAGTCCAACTCCTCCCAAACCATCTCAATTGGGTTGAGGTTCTGGTGATTGTGGAGGCCAGCTCTTCCGATGCAGCACTCCAACTCTTTCCTTGGTCAAAAAGCCCTTACACAGCCTGGAGGTGTGTTTTGGGTCAATGTCCTGTTGAAACCAGATGGGATGGCGTATCGTTGCAAAATGCTGTGGTAGCCATGCTGGTTAAGTGTGCCTTTAATTCTAAATAAATCACAGACAGTGTCAACAGTAAAGCACCCCTACACCATCACACCTTCATCTCCAAGGTAGTAACCACACAAGCAGAGATTATCCGTTCACCTCCTCTGGATCTCACAAAGACATGGAGGTTGGAACCAAAAATCTCAAATTTAGACTAATCAGATCAAAGGACAGATTTCCACTGGTCTAATGTCCATTGCTCGTGTTTCTTTGCCAGAATAAGTCTCTTCTTCGTAATGGTTTCTTTGCAACAATTCAACCATGAATGCCTGATTCACACAGTATCCTCTGAACAGTTGATGTTGAGATGTGTCTGTTACTTGAACTCTGTGAAGCATTTATTTGGGCTGCAATCCGAGGTGTAGTTAACTCTAATGAACTTATCCTCTGCAGCAGAGGTAACTCTGGGTCTTCCTTTCCTGTGGCGGTCCTCATGAGAGCCAGTTTCATCATATCGCTTGATGATTTTTGCAACTGCACTTGAACAAAACTTTCAAAGTTCTTTAAATGTTCCTGATTGACTGACCGTCATGTCTTAATAGTAATGATGAACTGTCATTTTTCTTTGCTTATTTGAGCTGTTACCAAATAGGGCTATCTTCTGTATACCACCCCTACCTGTCACAACATAACTGATTGGCTCGAATGCATTAAAAAGGAAAGAAATTCCACAAATTAACAAGGTGTAACAGGGTTGGTTATGTTTCCACTTGCCTCTAAATAAATGTGTATTTAATGTTCAAGCATTCTTATTGGTTAGTTCAACTCTGATGACAATAAGGTGTGTTGTGATTGGCCCCGCTTGCAGATAGGGGGAGATCGCGAACGTCAGGTCTTCCCAGTATGAAAATGTGATGCAAGGGGTAGGTCACGTTCTGAATACGGTTTTCTATTTTACAATGTGTACAAGTTTGCTGTACGTTACTGATTTATACATGTGTGGGTATATGGTACCTGTTAGGGATTGAGGGGCTTTCTGGGATGTGCTTTGGCATATGATTGCTGTAAATAAGTGTGTTAGCTAGCATACACCGATGTAATGGTCACATAAGCCACTGCTAACACAGTTGTCTTCATGCTACAGATTTATATACCGTTAATACCGTTAAGCCCTGCACAACTAACGTGCTGTTTCCCATTTAACAACAGCAGAAATAAATGCTCAACTGGGACCACTGGCCGAAGTGATTTATTTTGAGAAAACAACGCATGGAGAGTACATATACATCTGTTACAAAGGCACACCTGTTAATTGAAGTACATTGCAGGTGACTTGCTCATGAAGCTGGTTGAGAGAATGCAAAGAGTGTGCAAAGCTGTCATCAATGAAAAGGGTGGCTAATTTGAAGAATCTCAAATAGAAAATATATTTGATTTGTCTAACACTTTTTGGGTTAAAACATGTTTCCATAAGTGTTCTTGATGTCTTCACTATTATTCTACAATGTAGAAAATATTAAAAAATAAAGAAAAACCATGGAATGAGTAGGTGTGTCCAAACTTTCGACTGCTACTGTATGTCATTCTCAAAGTGTGATTTTTCGAAGAATGTAAGCTACATTATTGGTATAGCTTTGTGGGATGTGGTGAAGGATTCCTTTCTATTAAGGAATGGTTTGACAGCACAGATTGTCAAATATTAAAGCATGTCACCAGGAATTAAGTACTTGAGGTATTTTAAGAAAAGTTCTCGCTACCAAAGGCCAATATTAAAATGCATATGACTTTTTTCTTTTGTTGCACAGACTGGTGTACTGAAGTTCTTGTTGAGAATAGGTCTTGACACACAAGGGGTTAATGGTGATTGGCTTATGCTCATAGATGTAAATTCAGAGAGGAGTTGAGGAAATAGAAAGAGAGAAATTGGTGCACCTTAAGAATGTCATAGCACCAATACCATGACTACCATGAAATATTCTCTCTTGAAAAGATACAATAATAAGACATTAGACTAGCTCAGCCTTTCTCAAGGCCAAGCCTTTGGCGTGTTACAATGTCAAAGTAGGTTCAGCCAGAACCCAACCAACCAAAACAAATCCTGCTGGATCATTGGAATGATATGAAAACCATGTTATCCATACATTTCTATATTCAACTACATATAACTGCACTGTGTAAAATCGTGTCCTCCAGCAAACATAATACATTAACATTATTGATTATGTTTTCACCTTGTCCTTCCACAGCTTTCTCCTCAAAACATCCTTTTTATATCCCTTACTCTTTCATATCTCTGACTCAGGGCCTCCCAGCAAAAATATTATTTTCTGTTTAATTCTGTTGTAAGAACAGAGGCATTGAGACATTTTTCAATTTCATGACCACACTCTGTATACAGGCCTTTCTTTCTACACCAGTCAACGAGAGAGGGATGAATCCCAGCATGGGCCTTGCATCAGAGAAGAGGGTTTTGATGCCAGTGAGAGGCTCTGTGTGACTGTGGAAGACAGAGTGATACTTGTACAGTGGGCATTGCTGGATTCGCCCCACACGGAGCTCAGGGCTTTCAAAGGGCAGCCGGTCGGCTGACTCAGCCACTGCCGGTGTCCGCCCGACACCAAAGCCAATAATCTCTTGCTGCTCATAGCTGAACACAAATGCTGGGAGAGCAAAGGAAAGGGAGGGGTGTCTCTAGTTGATTTGTAATATGTGCCAGGTGGGAACTGACGACAGACTGCCTATACATGCTATAGCACCCATAGGATAAGGAGTATCTCCACACGAAACAGGTTGGAATTGTATATTTTTTACCACCCCAATTATAATGAATTTCATCCCAATCCCACTAAACGTAATCAATCAGCCTTTTACAGTTGGTTTTCCAGCATAAAAACACAATTTACTGTAGCCACACTGTCCCCCTAGAATGTCCTTCTATTTCCAAGCACACACATCCTGTAATGACAGTTCGGTAACACTTTACATTCCTTTTAAGGCTAGGGGGCAGTGTTCGGAAGTTTGGATGAATGACGTGCCCAAAGTAAACTGCCCGTTACTCAGGCCCAGAAGCTAGGATATGCATATAATTAGCATTGGATAGAAAACACTCTGAAGTTTCTAAAACTTAAAATAATATCTGTGAGTATAACAGAACTGATATGGCAGGCGAAAACCCGAGGAAAATCCAACCGGAAAATGTGTTTTTGAGGTCACAGGCCATTTCAATGTTAGCCTATTGGAAAAACAAATAGATAGGACCCCTTATTGCACTTCCTATGGCTTCCAGGAGATGTTTTTGTAAAACAAACAAGTAGTTGTATTTTATCCAAGGTGTCCCTCATTAGAAAAGTAGTCTTGTTGCGCGTGTGAATAAGGTGTGCGCTTCTTCATTATTTATCTTCCCTATTGAACATACTATTCTCGTCTTTAATATCTAAATAAATGATCAAATTTGAGTACCTGAGGATTAATTAGAAACATAATTTGACTTGTTTGGACGAACTTTACCAGTAACTTTTTGGATTCGTATGCATGATGAACGAGTGGATTACTGAAATCAATGGCGCCAACTAAACAGACTTTTTTGGATATAAAGGAGGACTTTATCGAACAAAACGACCATTCATTGTGTAGCTGGGACCCTTGGGATTGCAAACAGAGGAAGATCTTCAAAGGTAAGTGATTTATTTTATCGCTATTTGGGATTTTGTGACACCTGTGCTGTTTAAAAAATATATTTTATTGTGGGGCGCTGTCCTCAGATAATCACATGGTATGCTTTGGCCGTAAAGCCTTTTTGAAATCTGACAACGCTGTTGGATTATAAAGAAGTAAGGCTTTTAAATGTTGTATTTTCATGAATGTTTAAGATTACGATTTTTGTATTTTGAATTTCGTGCTCAGCAATTTCACCGGATGTGTGATACGCTAGTGGCACGCTAGCAGGATACCAATCCCAAAGAGGTTTTAATGGTTAGGGTACCAACATAGCTGTTTTTAAATAAATATCATATAATTTCTGGGTAACAATTAAGTAGCTTACTGTAATAGATGTCCATTCAAATGGGCAAAAATGGCTTTTTAGCAACAGAAAATGTATCTAGCAAGAATTTAGCTAGGACTGTCTGAGTGGGGAGGGGGAAACTGAAAATTAGCTTTGTTATTGGTCTGTATACAAAACTCCCGCCCATGAAAACCTCCTGATTAGAAGGTCCTGATTGTATTTTCAACTAGCAACCTTCAGGAAATAACTCTGATCAAACTGTTATTATTATTTTCATCAGCTATTGTACAATATGATACAAAACGCAGGGAAGACTGAATTTTGACTAAAATGGGCCTTTAATGTAAGGTGATTGACAATTCTGTTTGTGTATCTCAAAGCAGCCCTCTGGCTGTCACAAGCAGGTGCCGGCAGTAAATCAAGGACGAGATGGGGTGGTTGTGAGCTGCTGGAAATAAGATTATAGCCTGTTAGATTGGGTGTAGGTGGTAACTGTTCTTAAGCACAGATCCAGGAGCTGATTTAAGTGTATAGGTCCTGTTGGGTAAGGTTAAGGGTGGGGGTAGGAAGATCCTAGATCTAAAAGTCTACCTGGATCCCTCTGTTGATGTAAAGGGGATTTCCCAGCATGTTTTTAGAATGATGCCTGAACCTACAGTTAACTGCCAAAATAATGGAAACACTTGAGTAAATGAGAGATACAAAGTATATTGAAAGCAGATGCTTCTACATAGGTGTGGTTCCTGAGTTAATTAAGCAATTAACATCCCAATGGTGCAGGCAGTTATTATGGCCATTATTTTGGCTACCATGGCTATGCCCCCATGGGATGGCAATGCCCCCATCCACAGGGCACGAGTGGTCACTGAATGGTTTGATGAGCATGACAATTATTTAAACCATATGCCATGGCCGTCTCAGTCACCAGATCTCAAACCAGTTGAACACTTATGGAAGATTCTGGAGCGGTGCCTGACACAGGGATTTACACCACCATCAACAAAACATAAAATTATGGAATTTCTTGTGGAAGAATATATTGTACAGTGCTGATATGTGACTGTGCTTGAAAGATTCTGGTGTCGCATGCCTCCAATAGTTCCAGACACTTGTAAAATCTTCATTGCGTATGTCTTCACACCCCAGAGCTAGTACTTGGTGGAAGTACCTTTGGCAGGCAATACAGCTGGGAATCAATTAGAATAAGAGTATACCAACTTTGCACATATATCCTTTGTTTTTGCCAAAATTTTTCAAACTCAGTAAATTTGACGGACAGCAATATTCAAACCTTGTCTCAGATTTTCAAGCAGATTTAAATCAGGACTGAGACTGGACCTTTCAGGAAAACTCAACACCTATTGGAAAGTCATTCTAGTGTGTCTCTGGCACTAAAATGTGTGTAATTGTCCCACTGAAAAAAATAAAACTCTATCCCAGGTTTAAGTATTCCGAAGACTAAGGCAGTGTTTCCTCTAACTTTTTATCTGGGCAATGATCTTTTTCTTATTTTTTTTAAAAATGTAAAGTAGGTTGGTAGACAAAAGACTGTGCAAGGGGTGTGTAGACTTTTACTACGCCTGTAAGCCATTGATTCTTGAAGAATATAATTTAGAAATGCCTCATGAGCTTAGTTCAACTGTCTAACCCCATCAAATATAAGCTTGTTTAACTGCTTTGTTTGTAAATAATGGAATTGTAAACAAACACTGTATAGCGTCAAAACATTGTTAAAATGATCATTTTGATCTCATGGATGGTCAGTCCTTGCATCCACAGCCTCTATGAATTTTAGAGTGGTTACATTTCTCCAGCGTCTTCCCTAAGCTGTTTACCCAAAAAGCTGGTGGGGTGACCACTTTGTTGTTGTTTGAACTGCAGATTGCAGGTTGGAATTATAATGTAGGCTATACCAACTGAAGGGATAGAAGTTTAGTTGGTAATTGTTTACTTCCAATTTTGAGTGTTTACTGTATGATTCATATGCCATAATACTAATCATTCCCGTTCTCATTAAAACCATTTCAGTAAAAGAAAAAACATCAGCCCCACTACTTGGAGACAAATAAAATGAATTGCTAAAGAACACACCTGTCTGGTGTTTCTCAGCCAAGACACAGACAAGCACAGGTACATACTGTACAGGAAAGATGTAGCTTGCAATAGCTAATAAAGTTGGTAAGGTATACAAAGCTATGTTTCTGTCATTATAACTTGCTAGCTAGCTACCCTAGTCAGCCAGTTGAAACTACCTAGCATCAGAATGTGTTGCTGTTTATGTTATGGATAGAACATATGTGTTTGCATTTCACAAAATAGCTGCAGCATATGTGTCATTATGGTGGATTACGACTTAAACCAGGTACACAGTCAAATTGTGTTGACCTTTTACCAACCATTGGATTGTATTTTTCCTCCATTTAGAGCTATATACATTTGATGAAAGGGTGACAGCCACTTCTTTGCTTTCCAAACCAGACAAGTCTTTGTGGAATATGTCCCAGGGTGTGTCTGTGAAAATACAAACACCAAAGCAAACAGACCATGTCTAACCTGTTATGTAACGCTTGACTGGCATTGAGGCAGTGCAGGAACATTGGAAAGAGTGGTAATAGAATAGTGGAAGTAGAAAGAGTGTTGTTTTCTTCGCTTCCATGTCATGTTATTGTGCTTTAGCCAGTGGTAGGAAAAGTACTCAATTGTCATACTTGATTAAACGCAAAGATACACTACATGACCAGATGTATGTTGACATCTGCACGTCGAACATCTCAATCCAAAATCATGGGCATTAGTAGGGAGTTGGTATCCCCTTTGCTGCTATAACATCCTCCACACTTCTGGGAAAGTCTTCCACGAGATGTTGGAAAATTGATGCGGGAACTTACTTACATTCAGCCACAAGAGTTAGTGAGGTCGGGCACGGATGTTGGGCAATTAGGCCTGGCTCGTAGTCGTTGTTCCAATTCATCCCAAAGGTAGTCGATGGGGTTGAGGTCAGGGCTCTGTGCAGACCAGTCAAGTTTTCGACACCGATCTTGACAAACCATTTCTGTATGGACCTCTCTTTGTGCACGGGGACATTGTCATGCTGAAACAGGAAAGGGCCTTACCCAAACTGTTACCGTAAAAATTGGAAGCACAGAATTGTCTAGAATGTCACTGTGTTAAGATCTTCCTTCACTGGAACTAAGGGGCTTAGCTCGAACCATGAAAACAGCCCCGGGCCATTAAACTTTACAGTTGGCACTATGCATTGAGGCAGGTAGCCTTCTCCTGGCGTCGGATTGCCAGATGGTGGAAGTGTGATTCATCACTCCAGAAAATGTGTTTCCACTGCTCCAGAGTCCAATGGTGGCGAGATTTACACCACTCCAGCCGATGCTTGGCATTGCACATGGTGATCTTAGGCTTGTGTGTGGCTGCTTAGCAATGGAAACCCATTTTATGAAGCTCCCAAAGAACAGCTTTTTGCTGATGCTGCTGCTAGAGGCAGTTTGGAACTCGGTAGTGAGTGTTGCCACCGAGGACAGACAATTTTTACAAGTGACGTGCTTCATCACTCGGTGGTCTGGTTCTGTGTGCTTGTGTGAACCTACCACTTAGTGGCTGACCCATTGTTGCTCCTAGATGCTTCCACTTCACAATAACAGCACTTTCAGTTGCCTGGGACAGCTTTAGTAGGACAGACATTTGAAAAACTGAATTGTTGGTGGTGCCACATTGAAAGTCACTGAGCTCTCCCGTAAGGCCATTCTACTGCCAATGTTTGTCTATGGAGATTGCATGGCGGTGTGCTCAATTTTATACACCTTTCAGCAACAGATGTGGCTGAAATAGCCAAACCCACTAATTTGAAGGGGTGTCCACATACTTTCCTATATATAGTGTATGTTAATAGAAAATGACTCAAAAAAAGTCACCCAGTAAAATACTACTAGAGTAAAAATACATTGTTTACATTTAGCAGACACTCGTATCCATAGCGTCACAGGAGCTATTAGAGTTAAGTGCCTTGCTCAAGGGCACATCAACAGATTTTTCACATACTCTGCTCGGAAATTCGAATCAGCAACCTTTTAAATTACTGGCCTATTGCTCTTAATTAACAACTATGCTAGCCTCCTTAAGTATCTGATTTAAAATGTACTGAAGTGAAGTGGTGGGAAATGTACCCACTTATCATACTTGACTAAAAGTAAATTCTACACATCAATTTCCTCATGTTAAGCTCAGAGATAATTTAGAAACGCAGTGTTTGTGTTTAGTAAATTCGCCAGATCAGAGGCTGTATGGATGAGAACGTGTTATATTGATAGGTGTGTGTATGGACCATATTCCTGCACTGAACATTCAAAATGTAATGAATACTTTTGGGTGTCAAGGAAAAAGTGGGAATTTGTTGGAGAAAAAGTAAAAGTAAAAGTCCAAAATAAAAATAGTAAAGTAAAGTATAGATACCTCTAAAAAATACTTCAGTAGTTCTTCAACTGACTTTACACCACTGGCTTTATTGTGTTAAAGTTTTTGTCATTGCAAACAGTATATATAATCGAAAGTCGAAACTACAACATTATGTGTGCAAAATGGTGCTTTGACATAAAGGAGCCAAATTGCTCAATTGAATCCAACATGGAGATAAACACTACATTATTCTAAGTCAATAAATGTTTTTCAGGCACTTGGAAAAGCAATGTATAATTGATGTTGAAGGTGTCCCAATGTTCACTGCACATATTTTTCAAGAAATGGTGAAAGTTTGCATTGTCTAAAGTTTTGGAATGCTCCATAGGGTATGTCAATAGTACTACAATCCAATTGTTATTTGCCTTCTATTACAGGGTTGTATGCTCACAAAGGGAATATTTTTGGAGGGTCGACAACTTGTGCAGTTGAAAACTTTTTCTTTGTGAAGTAGTTGTCACAGGGTCTGACTTTACACCCAAATGGAGTTCCAATTAACACTTCAAATTTAAGGTCAAGGATTGTCCCTATAATCTATAGCATTAATATCGTCACCCTAGAACATTTTGTGGGAGGCTCCTTGGTCTCTGTGCTCCGAGAACCTGTATGCAATGTAATCACATTGATACCTCTCGTTCCTGAAATGATTAATTCTGCCTTGCGCCTCCTCAATGATCCTCTTTACAGATCATTAAAGTGCCCTCGCCAAAACCTCAGTCTGGCACACATCTCCAGCCGTCTCCCAACATCAGAAAACGATCCTTCACATGCCAAGACAAACAACACCCAACAAATCGTGTCTCAATGCGCAGTAAAATGATTCACTCACAATCAATGCTATTTTCCTTGGATGCTACACATTTGTTTTTGTCACCAGGCATGTTCGTAGGTAATTTGTCAAATGCCTTCTTTTATGCATAGTTTGGGCTGGGTTATCAGAATGGAGCTGTATAGGGCTATCCACAAAGGATTGGAGCATGATGGAAAATCACCCATTAGTATTAGGTTGAAATCCTATTGAAGCCTACCCTATTTAGAGTTGTCATGTGAAGAGCACAACCTGGCTACCCCACCTTCTCGACAAGTCCGTCCTAGCTCCATTGTACACCCGTTGCTCGTGAATTATTCCAGAGACCACCGTCTCGTGGCTTGACAGGCAGCAGGCATTGTTCTTGGTGGTGGATGGTCCACCCACTGAGCCATGTGAAGCCATTACTGGGACCCCCCCTCCCCTCGTCCCATCAGGCCCGGCTCTGCTGCTCTCTCCGCCTCTCCATGCCTCTCTGCGGCTCAGCTCACTGTAACCTATCACGCTCCATCAACACAAAAGCCAGGGTAATTGGCGGGATCCATTAAAGGTCTGCTTACCGTCACACTTGCACACTCCATCTCTGGGCCTTTTTTTACACTGTGTGGTTGCCAACATGATGAAGGGCCTCACCTGCACTCCAGCAATCCCACCAACGCTCTGGCTACTGATAATGGATGGCCTACGTATGAAGTTCCATTTCATAAAGAGGGATTTATTTCAAAGATGAAACTGTAAATTGCTTCAGTTGCCACAATGAGGGGCATGGGGGTTGGAGGGTTTGGGGGGTTTGAGTGACTGGTATTAATTTGGGTGTTACGCATGTGGAGCTGCAGGCTATTGTTTGATGTCAATCTAATTCAGTCAAATCGTCTGTCAACTTGTCACACAAGCATATTGCGGTTGCTTTCGGGTAAACTTTTAAGTAGTTTTCCACTGGACAGACAATCAAGTATGTGGCAGGCGTATAGAACAGTTAATCAGGTAAGACTATAATTAAAACGGTATGCACATACTAGTTTAAGGTTCAGGTTAGCTAACCTGATATCTAATGGTTATGTGTGTGGTGACAATTGGCAGTAATCATTGTTTTTTTCATCAGTTACATTTTTGATGTTTCGCATTTATGTGTAATGGCGGGTTTCCATCTCTCTGGGGAAAATGTGATCTGTAATCTCAATCTCTCCCCCCCATCTACCTGGCTCTCTTTTTCATGACCTTGCAGTAATATCACAGAGATCAGTGTCCCGTCTCTCTCCTCTTCCTCCTCCTGACCAACCTCTCCCATCCACCCTCCCAACCTGACCTGTCAAGAGCTGCTAAGCAGAGGGAATAACCAATAGTTGGGAGGGGCCTAAGTCTCCCCCTTTACAAATTATTAAATATCACTGAGTGTGTGTTCATGTGTTTGTGTGTCTCTGTATGTGTCTGAGTGTGCGTGTCTGTGTGTAGGTGTCAGTATGGATGACTTGTCTGTGTGTGGGAGGTTCATTTACATTTACTCCAGCCTTACCTTTCCAAAGGCATAGCATTGAAGAATAACTCAAAAGAGCAACACAAAAGAAACTTTGGAAATGCTAAATATTTTACACGCATTACGATTGTCTGAGAAATTAGCAAATTTAGGTATTACTGCAAAAAAATGCCATGCTATTGTTTGAGGAGAGCTCCTAACAACAAAACAGTTCTTTCACCGCGATAGGTTTGATAAATTCACCTCTGAAGGTGAAATGTTTACTTACATTCAGAAATCTTGCTTTGATTTATCATCCAAAGGGTCCCAGAGATAACATGAATTGTTGTTTATTTGGATAAAATCCTTTTTCATATCCTAAAAGCATCCATGATCAATTTTGTATTCCCACTCGTTCAATTTGCAAAGAAAGGAATCTGTGAAAATCTCACCCAAAACGTTGTTTCAAATGAGTCAAATCACATTTGTATCTATTCCTCAGAGATCCCAGAAGGTAACAAGACTTCACGATTTCGTTAGGGGTGTAGTATATCCTAGTACGCCGTATTTGGTCAGAGAGCAATGCCTTCATAGCATGCCGATGACGTGGGCGGCCATCACTTGAACGACTGTATCTTTGTCAAATAAGCACCAATCGGTGTCAAAAAAAGCTAGTTAGATAGCCAATGAGTTGGGCTTTACGGGAGTATATGTTGTAAAATGTAACCTTGTACTTGTAACATGTCTTTTCATTCTGGACAAAAATTATAAGGATATTCAGTTATGAAGTTATAAAAACTGGTTGTTTTGCAAATGTTGAACTATATGGCTACTAATACTTGGAAAGCTAAATCAAAGTCCAAGTATACAGATTTCACGATATTCTTGCAGAAAAATGGAATGCGAATGTCTCCTTCACGATTTTCCCAAATGTACCTGGGGTCTTCACACTAAAAGTCAGGAGGTTCAGTCATGCTTGAAGTTATCCTTCTGAAACTTTGCACATACACTGCTGCCATCTTCTAGACACTATCGGAATTCCAACCAGAGTGATGGCTATAACAGTGACCTTTCTCTGGCATTTCAAATATGGTGGTAAAAAACACGGGTGGGTTTTTCTTTGTTTTTTCTTCTACCAGATCTATTGTGTTATATTCTCCTACATTCAATTCACATTTCCACAAACTTCAAAGTGTTTCCTTTCAAACGGTCCCCAGAATATGCATATCTTTGCTACAGGCAGTTAGATTTGGGTATGTCATTTAGGCGAAAATTGAAAAAAAGGGGCTATCCCCTAAGAATAAACTTCAATACATATTTTTTCTAAATTGTCACATCATATGTAAATCATTATCATGAAATAAAGAACACACTGAACATTGTGTGTTCTTTTTAATATGAAAAGATAATTCATTATTAATCTACAGGGAATGGTAACAAAGTTAAAGTGCTGGATTATGCATGAATTGTCATAACGTGTCCCTGCATTTTTTGGAATATTCACAGATTTACATAATTTATTTGTAAAAAGACACTAGTGTTGCATTCAATTCACAGAATTAACCTGCACCAAGGTAAAATCCTGAATTTCATGTTAGGCTCTGCCATACTTTTCATTACAGAAGCACCCCCAAAGGTGACATAATTAAGCAAAGTGGTGGCCTGTTCAAACATTAATCCCTCTATAAATCTTATCCAATTCCAGGGATGATTAAAATGCCTAGGCAATCCTTTCTAAATATATTGACTTGTGGCAAAATATACTATTTAAAGGTCTGATTGTAAATTCATACAATCACCTTATAAGTGAATAAGACTCCCAAGAGAAACAACTAGCTGGAGTGGAGAGAAGATCTAGAACATAGGAACTCAGCTTCCGAATGTCAGGCTATTTTTTACATTACTGCTTAAATCTTCAGATCTATCATCAAGCCAGTTACCATAGCATCAGACTTCTGTTTGGAATGTAGGGTCTCTATAATTTAAACCATTACATTGATCAGGAAAGATACATGCCTCATTTTCAGCATACCGAATGAATGAATTTAAATTAGATCAATATGGTTTAACAAATGAAGCATTCATCTCATTACTTCTCAGTCGAACGGTTCGGGCAGTACGAAGGCAGTTTACGAAATGCATTTAGATGGTAAAAGAAAAAGGGGTGTGATAAAAAAGACGACAGAGTAACGTGTTGGAGGGGCTTTCGACAGGCTAAAGAAAAAGAATATCCTATTACTTATTACTGACAGATAGTGGGATGGAGAATACATAAATCAATGTAAATAGATGTAGCTTACGTAATAAAAGCCTGAATTTACTGCATATTTCGAGCCACCCGTGTCTTCTCAACAGCACCAGTGGAGTAAAGGTACTTTAGATATTTGTCTTCTAAGCAGCCACATTTCTTATTTCAAGACAAGTCTAGGGATAAAGCCAGTGGCAAAAAGATTCTCAGCGATGGTATAATTTCAATTCGCTGCACCTGTATCAAAATAAGTGTCAAGGGAAAGCAGTCGTTTTATGGGCTCTGACCAACTTTGCATTGATCTAAACTTTTTTGTACACAGTGTTTCCACCATGACCCAAAAGAGATTCTGGACATTGTTAGGATGAAGATTTCTACTTCAATGTGTCAGAGACGCAGGACATGCCGCTCACCCCTGGAACAGGCCGAAAAATAAAAAGGCAGTGTAAGAGAGAGAGAAGTGTGGGCACCCTGACAAAACTAGGTCGGCGAGTACATAAACCGCCTCTACCCTCCATTCTCAATGGAGAACAAACTGGACGAGCTACGTTCGAGACTATCCAATCAGCAGGACCTGAGGAACTGTATGTTTCTCGGAGTTGTGGCTGAACAAGGACATGGATAATATATGTCCATCTAGCAGATTTTTCTATGCATCAGCAGACAGAATGGCAGCGTCGGGTAAGCGTGTCTCTTTGTTAACAATGGCTGGTGCTAAAAAATCTAATATTAAGGAAGTCTTGAGGTTCTGCTCACCTGAGCTAGAATACCTCATGATAAGCGGTAGACCATACTGTTTACCAAGAGATTTTTCATTTATATTTTTTTGTAGCTATCTATTTATCACCACAAACTGATGCTGGAATGAAGACCTCACTCAACGAGCTGAACAGGGCCATAAGCAAACAAGAAAATGCTCATCCCAGAAACAGTGCACCTAGTGGCTGGTGATTTAATTGTAAATTTAAACACGTTAACGTTCAGACGGATTACCAGGACGCGTACTCAGAGCCTGCGCTGACCACCTGGCAAGTGTCTTCACTTACATTTTCAACCTCTCCCTGACCCAGTCTGTCATACCTACATGTTTTAAGCAGACCATCCTAGTCCCTGTGCCCAAGAATGGCAAGGTAACCTGTCTAAATGAATATCGCCCCGTGGCACTCACATATGTTACAATGAAATGCTTCAAAAGGCTGGTCATGGCTCACATCAACACCATCATCCCAGACACCCTGGACCCACTCCAATTTGCATACCGTCCCAACAGATCCACAGATGACACTCTCTATTGCACTCCACACTGACCTTTCCCACTTTGACAAGAGGAACACCTATGTGAGAATACTGTTCAATGACTACAGCTCAACGTTCAACATCATAGTGTTCTCCAAGCTCATCACTAAGCTAAGGACCCTAGGACTGAAAACCTCCCTCTAAAACTATATCCTGGACTTCCTGGCAGGCCACCCCCAGGTGGTGAGAGTAGGTAGCAACACATCTGCCACGCTGATCCTCAACACTGGAGCTCCCCAGGAGTGTGTGCTCAGTCCCCTCCTCCACGACTGCATGGCCTGCACAGCCACCCCAGTCATAGACTGTTCTCTCTACTACCGCATGGCAGAGAGCCGGGTGGTGTCAGAGTGCCAAGTCAGGAAAGACAAGAAGGTTCTACCTCAACAGCTTCAAATTTTTTTATGGTCCAAACCCCAAGCCATAAGAGCCTTCTGAACAGGTAACCAAATGGTTCCAGCCCGGACTTTTGCATTGCCTGGTATGGCAATTGCCCCCCAACCCCTCTTTTACGCTGCTGCTACTCTCTGCGTCTAAGACAAAAAGGCTACTCCAGTTTTTTTTTCATGGAACAGGTAACAAATGGTTACCCGGACTATTTGCATTGCCCCCCCCAACCCCTCTTTACGCTGCTGCTACTCTCTGTTTATATTTTATGCATAGTCACTTTAGCTATACATTCATGTACATACTACCTCAATTGGCCCAACCAACCAGTGCTCCCGCACATTGGCTAACCGGACTATCTGCATTGTGTCCCACCACCCACCAGCCCCTCCTTTTACGCTACTGCTACTCCCTGTTCATCATATATGCATAGTCACTTTAACCATACCCACATGTACATACTACCTCAATAAGCCTGACTAACCGATGTCTGTATATAGCCTTGCTACGGTTATTTTCAAATGTCTTTTTATTGTTTGTTTTTTCTTTACTTACCTTCACACTTTTTTTTCTTCGCACTATTGGTTAGAGCCTGTAAGTAAGGTCTACCTGTTGTATTCGGCGCACGTAACAAATAAACATTGATTTGATTTGACAGCCTATAGGGAGTTTGTCAGGGACCTAGTAGTGTGGTGCCAGGGCATCCGCCTAAATTACAGACGGTAAAAGAAGGTAGCTTGTACAGAACACAAATATTCAAAACATGCATCAAGTAAAACTGCCAAAAATGTGGCAAAGAAATTAACTTTATGTCCTGAATACATTTGGGGAAATGTTTGGGGCAAATTCAACAAAACACATTACTGAGTACCACTTTTCATATTTTCAAGCATGGTGGTGACTGAATCATGTCATGGGTATGCTCGTCATCGGCATCGGGAAGGACTAGGGAGTTTTTTAGGATGAACAAAAAACTGAATACAGCTAAGCACAGACAAAATTCTACAGGTAAACCTGGTTCAGTCTGCTTTCCAACCGACACTGGGAGACAAATTCACCTTTCAGCAAGAAAATAACCTAAAACACAAGGCCAAATGTACACAGGAGTTGCTTACTAAGATTATGTTGACTGTTCCTGAGTGGACTAAGTTACAGTTTTGACATAAAATGGCTGGAAAATCTATGACAAGACTTGAAAATGGCTGTCTAGCAATGACCAACACAACAAAGACCTTAAAAAATGTAAAAAAGAATACAGTGCAAATATTGTACAATCCGGGAGTGCAAAGCTCTTAGAACTATCCGAGAAAGACTCAGCTGTAATCGCTGTCAAATGTGATTCTAACATGTATTGACCCAGGGGGTTAAATACTTACATACCTTACGAATGATATATTAGTGTTTAACATATATATATATAATATTTTTTTGCAAATGTTCAAATGTTTCTTCCACTTTCACATTACAGAGTATTTTGTGTAGATCGTTGACAAATCAGGGGTGTGAATACTTTCTGAAGACACTGTAAATGTACATGTCTACGTCAATTACCTCGTACCCCTGCACATTGACTCGGTTCTGGTACCCTGTGTATATAAGCCAAGTTATTATTACTCATTGTGTATTTTACCTTTCTATTACACACTGCTAAAAAAAAGGGAACACTAAAATAACACATCCTAGATCTGAATGAATTAAATATTCTTATTAAATACTTTTTTCTTTACATAGTTGAATGTGCTGACAACAAAATCACACAAAAATGATCAATGGAAATCAAATTTATCAACCCATGGAGGTCTGGATTTGGAGTCACACTCAAAATTAAAGTTGAAAACCACACTACAGGCTGATCCAACTTTGATGTAATGTCCTTAAAACAAGTCAAAATGAGTCTCAGTAGTGTGTGTGGCCTCCACATGCCTGTATGACCTCCCTACAACGCCTGGGCATGCTCCTGATGAGGTGGTGGATGGTCTCCTGAGGGATCTACTCCCAGACCTGGACTAAAGCATCCACCAACTCCTGGACAGTCTGTGGTGTTGATGGACATGATGTTACAGATGTGCTCAATTGGATTCAGGTCTGGGGAACGGGCGGGCCAGTCCATAGCATCAATGCCTCCCTCTTGCAGGAACTGCTGACACACTCCAGCCACATGAGGTCTAGCATTGTCTTGCATTAGTAGGAACCCAGGGCCAACCGCACCAGCATATGGTCTCACAAGGGGTCTGAGGATCTCATCTCGGTACCTAATGGCAGTCAGGCTACCTCTGGCGAGCACATGGAGGGCTGTGCAGCCCCCCAAAGAAATGCCACCCCACACCATGACTGACCCACCGCCAAACCGTTCATGCTGGAGGATGTTGCAGGCAGCAGAACGTTCTCCACACTGTCTCCAGACTCTGTCACGTCTGTCACATGTGCTCAGTGTGAACCTGCTTTCATCTGTGAAGAGCACAGGGCGCCAGTGGCGAATTTGCCAATCTTGGTGTTCAATGGCAAATGCCAAACGTCCTGCACGGTGATGGGCTATAAGCACAACCCCCACCTGTGGACATATGGCCCACATACCACCCTCATGGAGTCTGTGACTGACCGTTTGAGCAGACACATGCACATTTGTGGCCTGTTGGAGGTCATTTTGCAGGGCTCTGGCAGTGCTTCTCCTGCTCTTCCTTGCACAAAGGCGAAGGTAGCGATCCTGCTGCTGGGTTGTTGCCCTCCTACGGCCTCCTCCACGTCTCCTGATGTACTGGCCTGTCTCCTGGTAGCGCCTCCATGCTCTGGACACTACGCTGACAGACACAGCAAACCTTCTTGCCACAGCTCGCATTGATGTCCCATCCTGGATGAGCTGCACTACCTGAGCCACTTGTGTGGGTTGTAGACTCCGTCTCATGCTACCACTAGAGTGAAAGCACCGCCAGCATTCAAAAGTGACCAAAACGTCAGCCAGAAAGCATAGGAACTGAGAAGTGGTCTGTGGTCACCACCTGCAGAACCACTCCTTTATTGGGGGTGTCTTGCTAATTGCCTATAATTTTCACCTGTTGTCTATTCCATTTGCACAACAGCATGTGAAATTTATTGTCAATCAGTGTTGCTTCCTAAGTGGACAGTTTAATTTCACAGAAGTGTGATTGACTTGGAGTTACATTGTGTTGTTTAAGTGTTCCCTTTATTTTTTGGAGCAGTGTATTTACAGTATCAGTCAAAAATGTGGACACATCTACTCATTCCAGGTGTTTTCTTTATTTTTTCTGTTTTCTACATTGTAGAATAATAGCGAACACATAAACATATACTGTATATTTGAGATTCTTCAAAGTAGCCACCCTTCTCTCAACCAGCTTCATCTGGAAAGCTTTTCTAATATTCTTGAAGGAGTTCCCACATATGCTTAGCATTTGTTGGCTGCTTTTCCTTCACTCTGCAGTCCAACTCATCCCAAACCATCTCAATTGGGTTGAGGTCGGGTGTTTGTGGAGGCCAGTTCATCTCTGCAGAATGCTGGTTAAGGGTGCCTTGAATTCTAAGTAAATCACAGACAGTGTCACCAGCAAAGCACCCCCACACCATCAGACCTCCTCCTCCATGCTTCACGGTGTGAACAACACAGGCCGGAGATCATTCATTCACCTACTCTGCGTCTCACAAAGACACGGCAGTTGGAACCAAACATCTCAAATGTTGACTCATCGGACCAAAGGACATTGCTCATGTTTCTTGGCCCAAACAAGTCTCCTTCTTATTGGTATCCTTTAGTAGTGGTTTCTTTGCAGCAATTTGACCATGACGGCCTGATTCACGCTGTCTCCTCTGAACAGTTGATGTTGAGATGTGTCTGTTACTTGAACTCTGGGATACAATTTATGAGGTGCAGTTAACCCCAGTGAACGTATCATCTGCAGCAGGAGTAACTCTGGGTTTCCTTTCCTGAGGCGGTCCTCATGAGAGCAACTTTCAACATAGCGCTTGATGGTTTTTCCGACTGCACTTGAAAAAACGTTCAGTTCTTGAAATTTTCCGTATTGACTGACCTTCATGTCTTCAAGTAATGGACTTTCCCTTTTTTCTTTTCGCTTTGCTTATTTGAGTTTTTCTTGCCATAATGTTGACTTGGTCTTTTGCCAAATAGGATTATCTTCCGTTAATCAACGTTACCTTGTCACAACACAACTGGTTGGCTCAAACGCATTAAGAAGGAAAGACATTCCATAAAGGAACTTTTAACAAGGCACACCTGTTAATTGAAATGCATTCCAGGTGACCTCATGAAGCTGGTTGAGAGAATGCCAAAAGTGTGCAAAGCTGCCATCAAGGCAAATGGTGGCTACTTTGAGGAATCTCAAATATTTTTTGATTTGTTTAATGTTGTTTTGGTTACTACATGATTCCATGTGTGTTTTTTCATACGTTTGATGTCTTCACTATTATTCTGCAATGTCGAAAATAGTAAAAATAAAGAAAAACATTTCAATGGGTAGGTATGTCCAAACTTTTGACTGCTACTTATTAATATATATATTTTCTCTCTGCATTGTTGGGATTGTCCCATTAGTAAACATTTCACTGTTAGTCCACACCTGTTGTTTACGAAGCATGTGACAAATAACAATTTATTTTATTTGAGATCACCAGCCAAGTTAAAGCCTCTACTTTCCCAATGCAGGGTCCTGACTCCTGTGTTAAAATGGCCTAAATGCCATTTCGAAAGGTGTGGTGCTGTGGTGACCTTCACACTGCCACAACGGCCTGACCACACCATAGAGATAACACTAAAAATCTTACAGGGGGGATTTTTTGGTCCCTAAGTGCAGTGCAGTACACAATCTCAAAAAAATATCATCAGACATTGTTTGAACAGAAAAGCTTTGAGAACTCTACTTGACCCATGTAGCGTATTGAGGGCTCCCTGAATCAACAAATGGGTCACTTTTTGACCCACAATTATACCTGACGTCATTCCATTTTCATTTGTTTTCATACAAATTGCATGTCTGTTTATTTAATCTCATATTTTATGGTACCTAATTATCCCATACCTTCCCCACACAATGTAGGCTCATTTATGTTGTTTCAAACTGAATCGCATTAGTTTCATTTACGGCATTATGGAATATACTTGGTTCTTGGACTCCTCGGTATGCTGGTTCTCATTCCAGACAAAGGTGTTAATTTAACTGAACACTGAACTTCGTGGGTGTGTCTCTCAGTAAATTAGTGTCAATGGGAGGTCTCTATACTACCTGTGCTAGATTAGGGGGGTCCTTTGAAAATGAAATTAGATATCGACCCTAGACCTGGACTTCTCTGCTGTATGGTGGTTGGGTTGTGTGGGCTACAGCACTGGGCTCAAGCTAGCATACTGCAAACTCCAGAAAAACCCTGGACATTTGCACTAGCTAGCACACCTCCTGCTGAGTGTCACTGTCTGACAGTGGCAGAATAGAGAGCTCACATTAATTTCCTGCTCTGACAATGCACACTAGAGAGACCACAAAGAAACAATAGTCTTCCTATAGTTAGCTAGCGCAGCAGCGCCCATGGACTAGCCTGCCAAGTTCCAAATGTCACTCAAGGTTAAAGGCATGCCACCTTACACAAGACACACATGCCACCGCTGCCTTCGTCTGCCGGGTCGAGAAGATCCTCAGGTGCCATTCGTGCACGCTTGTTCCCTGTGTGTGCGGAGGCTTATCGCAAAGCCCTGCCCTCCAAATCCCCTCATCTTCAGCATGGAAATATGCCCCCATCCAAGGCAAAGCTGACCTTGGATTCTCACTTTGCGCCGTGAAGTGAGGATTAGAGGAAATCTTCCTCAGACACACATTTAGCTCCGAGATGTGTGCCTATTTAGCCCTAGATTTGCGTGAGTGGCGTGAGTGGAGCAGTGGAGGCAGCTCAGAAGAGTAAAACATGAAAAGTGAAACTTTTTCGATAAGTCTATACTAAATATATTCACGTCAACAAATAACTGATTTAAACACACTGTTTTGCAAAGAAGGTTTACAGTAGCCTCAACAGCACCCTCTAGGGTAGCACCATGGTGTAGCTGGAAGACAGATATTTTCCATCCTTCTCCGGGTACATTGACTTCAACACAAATCCTAGGAGGCTCATGGTTTCACCATAAACATACACAGTAATTATGATGACGTCCGGAGGACATCCTCCAACATATCAGAGTACTTGCAGTATGAACTGACATGTTGTACATCCAATCAAAGGATCAGAGAATGAATCTAGTACTGAAACCATAAGCTACAGTAGCAATGCAGTGCATAAAGTGGGGTGAGTAGGTGACAAAGAGAGAGAAAGACAATAGTCATTTCGAAAAAAAATAAGGAGAAGCAGCAGAGTGAGAAAGAGAGAGAGCGATATTCTGTTTCACTAACTTAGCTAATGCAGCTAATTTAGCCTACTCATTCCGAGAATAATTATATGTATGTTAGCTAGCTTGCTAAAGCTATCCAACACTGCAACTCTTCCAAGTCAAGGTAACCTTTCGGTTGTATTAATTTATCGCCACGGGGGCCACCTGGTGTAATTGCTAAACTGCTTGCTGTACACTGTACTGTGTGATTGTACACATGGATTATATTATGTGGTATAATAACAAATGAGTTCTACTATGTTGACTATAACGTTAATATGGTGACAATGATGTAGGCTGTGTAGCGGTTAGCATTAGCGGTTATGGAGAGGTTTTTGTGCCTGGTAACAGACAGCTGTTGTGTTGTGCACCACAAGCGAAAGGAAAAGATGAGAGGAGGAGAGTGCATATATGCGAGAAGGAATTATACAATGAGCGAAGTGACAATGTATGTGCGGGTGATCAGGGGTGTATTCATTCCGACAATTCTGTTGCAAAATGTTTCTTTAACAGAAGCAAACTAAACGAAAGGGACCTACCTGAATTTGTCCAATAGAAACTTGTTTGAGTTGCAAAACAAAACCTTTTGCAACTGTTAGGACTAATGATTACACCCTGGATCCGCTAGATGCAGGCAAGAGTGTGCAAGATGGTATTGAATGTGTCTGGCACCTTGATTAGTAAAAAATTATCCACCTGTTGGTTGTAGCCACCTCATGATGGATATAGGGCAATTTAGAGTATCATGATGTAGCCTAAACCTTTTCACTGTTACACTGAGCTGGGTGAATGGAATATGAATGACAGTCATCCAATATGCTGTAATAGAAATAACTCCATGCTCATGAAAAAAAAAACATCCTCCCTAATCTTAAACAGCACCGACCGCCACTGGAGTGGATAAACATGTGTCCTCTAACACATGGCCTTTGACACCAGCTTCATTATCTTTTACTTGTTGTGCTAAAAACAGGTCAAGAACAAGTTGGGGAAAGTTTTTCTTTTGGGAAAAAATACTTTCCAAAATCAAACTAAACCCCCAGAGACCCTTTGATCCCAGCCACAGTTCACAATCAATTAAACAGAAACTTGATGCAGTTATTCAGAAACAGATTAACAGCCTAGAAATGAAAATCATACACCATGAACAGTAACATAATGTCACAGAGAATGTTCCCAATACATGTGTGTTCCCAAAACATTTCCCACATTAGTACATTTTTGGACATATTCAATGTTCTTTGCTCTGTTATCATTGCTAGACCTGTAGGATCATTAACATTAAACGATCCGAGTCATACAATTTGGAAAACAAGACCTACAGAGTGCGTCTTTGGATCGACTCTTTTTTTATCTTCCTGGCTCTCAAGCTTTTAACACTTTTTCAACATGAAATAATGGGTAACAATAACAGCCCTACAACCTCCAACTGGAGGGCAAAACACATACTGTACTTTGGCACTGTAGTACATTACAGTTTACCCATAGAGACGTGTTGAGAGTGCAGTGGATGTGCCACACGGGAAAGCAAAGGAGAGCTTTTTTCATAGTTACAATAATGTGAATTGACAATGTACACAAAGAAAGTTATATTTTATATAACTTGTGTGCTCAATTATCTCAAATGCTATACACTTTGCTAACATTCAAAAACATCCCACTGGACACACAGAATCATTTCAATGTGGATAATTAGGCAATATCTGGTTGGGACGTTTATCAATGAGATTACAACCTATTTTCACCCACTCAAAAAGACAGTTATTTTAATTTAACCATATAAAAGTACAATCAAATTCCAATGGAAAAACAATGTCTGATTTTGGGTTTTGGTCACCCAAATTTCACCATTTAAAACTACAAAAAGTTCAAATGGGAATACAGTGTCAGGTATCTTGTATTTATACAACAATTGACTGTGATATCACTGTGATTAATCTAATAGCACAACCAAATTACCTGGATTGCCGTTGAGATTACACTAAAAGTACATAATGCAATTGAGCGATTCTGAGCAGATTATTACTGAAATGGTGAAAATCTCCAAAGATCCACCACCTTTTCTTTTCATCTTGAACATGCATGCTTTCTATGATTACATAAGAAGACATTTATAGTTACAGTAGGTTAACCTCAAAATGTTGCCATGGATGCGTTATTCATTTAAGTTTGAATTAATGCTGTCACTTTAGTTTGTAAGATAGCCTTAACTAATATTGAATTGTGTTTGGTTGACAACACAGGAGAGTTTCATCTGAGCCACTGGCTTAATCCTATTTAACTTTTATTTTTGGTTCAGTTGGAGACGTGAATCCAACATGTCACTCTCCTTCTCTGGTCCTTGAGCTTGCCAGGCTGTCCTTCATTACGCACACCTGTCACCACCATTACACGCAGCAGTGCTAATTGGACTCACCTGGACTCCTTCCCTTTGTTGATTGCCCCGTCTATAACTGTCTGCTCCCCCGTTTGTTTATTCCCTGTGTCTGCATTAATGTTGTTGTGTTCATGTTCAGACGCTGTCCTGTTCCATGTCTGTTGTTAATTAAATGTTCACTCCCTGACCTGCTTCTCGTCTACCAGCGTCGATCCTTACAAAGAACACATTCGTAACATCAATATTAATAAAAGACAAGGATTAAGATGGGCAAAAGAACACAGACACTGGACAGAGGAACTCTGCCTAGATGGCCAGCATCCCGGAGTCGCCTCTTCACTGTTGACGTTGAGACTGGTATTTTGTGGGTACTATTTAATGAAGCTGCCAGTTGAGGACTTGTGGGGCTTCTGTTTCTCAAACTAGACACTCCATCGTACTTGTCCTCTTTCTCAGATGTGCACCGGGGCCTCTCACTCCTCTTTCTATTCTGGTTAGAGACAGTTTGTGCTCAGAACAAGAACTGATGAGTTTCAGAAGAAAGGTATTTGTTTCTGGACATTTTGAACCTGTAATTGAATCCACAAATGCTGATGCTCCAGATACTTAACTAATCTAACGGCCAGTATCAGCTGTGCTAACATAATTGCAAAAGGGTGTTCTAATGATCAATTAGCCTTTTAAAATTATCAACTTGGATTAGCTAACACAACGTGCCATTGGAACACAGGAGTGATGGTTGCTGATAATGGGACTCGGTACAGCTATGTAGATATACCATTTAAAAAATCCACCATTTACAGCATTAACAATGTCTACACTGAAAATCAAATTTTTTGTCCATTAAAATGTGATTTTCTTTCAAAAACAAGGACATATCTAGGTGACCCCAAACTTTGGCACCGTAGTGTACTTCTTTATTTTGGTTGATGGCTTGAAAAATACCATTTTACTCAACATTGAAAAAAAGTCTAATCAAATATAACATTTTACATCATTTCAAACACTAGTAACACCTTCATAATATTGAGTACCCCCCCATCCACAGGGATGATGGTCCATGTTGGCGGGAAATGGTTGAGCATGAAAATTCCAGGAGCGTTACAGTTCTTGACACAAACCAGTGCGCCTGGCATCTACTACTATACCTCGTTCATAGGCACTTAAATCGTTGGTCTTGCCCATTCACCCTCTGAATGGCACACATACACAATCCTTGTCTCAAGGCTGTCTTTAACCTGTCTCTTCCCCTTTATCTACACTGATTGAAGTGGATGTAACAATAAAGGATCATAGCTTTCACCTGGATTCACCTAGGCAGTCTAGGTCATGGAAAGAGCAGGTGTTCTTAATGCTTTGTATATTCAGTATAGGAAGAAGATTAGAAATGAGACACGGAAACAACACAATTTCAATGTATACATAGCTCTGATGATTATGTTGAAATTAGATTGATGTAGCAGCCTGTTAATCAGGTTAAGTCATTGTATTTAAGTTAAAGTTTTACCCTCATTTGAATGTTTACAACGCTGGTTAAAATGAGATGAAAGGTTGATTCATTTTTTCGAATCCATTGTATTTTCCACGTTCATTCCACGTCACAATTACGTTGATTCAACCAGTGTGTGCCCAGTGGGTCGTTAGGGTCGATAGGTTCTCTTCTCGCACAATTGGGTTATTATGCTGGCTTTTTCATTCAAGGCTTTTTGGTATCTCGGTTCTTTTGGCCTAATTACGTCTATAGAGATTAGATTGGCTTTGAAAAAAACTGCAGTGATAAGGTTATAAAGGGAGAATACTTCAGCAATAAGCCCAATGGACCATTACTATCTTGCAACCCTTACAACAGACACCACTTTGAACCGTTAAGCTTGTGTCATTTCTAAAAACCTTTCGTGTCAATTGCATCCAAAACGGCCAATTTCCTGTGTAACTTGGTGTTTTCACATTTTCATCATCCCTGCCAGAGCTATCCGGAGGCACTTTGGCCATCACTCATCACTGTTGCGTTGAGAGGCAGCCAATGTGCAGTAAAACTGATGGACGGCATTCCGCATGACTAAAGACAAATGACACTCCCAAACCGCTATGCAGGTTTTTTTTTTTACATTACATTTCTTTCTCTCACCACCAGAGGGTAGGTAAATAGAGAAATGTCCATGTTTTTATCACTTCCAATTCAATCGACCACTTTGAACATAACATTTCAGTCAGTGGCAGATGCAGTGAGCAAAAACTCCCTGTCTGTTCCGTTGTTACAATACAAGAGGCGACAAGCTATACAGTTCATAGTCTATATTCCGTTTCATTTTGGACCTTCTCCTATAATCAGTTATTGAGTCTATACATTTGCATAATTACAGTATTGCTGTATTATACGCTCTACTGGGAGGGGAAAACACTGTGTTCTGAAACCTCTGCAGTCTGTCTTATGGCTTGACCTTTGCAATATGGACATTTTGCCTTGTATAAAACTGCACATTCAGTACAGTCTCAAAGAGATGAATGCTAAGTAGCAGGTATGTAATAGAGTGAAATGCCTTAATGTGAACATATAGCTAATGACCAATGTAGATGCTGAGTTATAGCTTCTAAAATCCCCGTTCAGACCAGAGAGAGCTAAACATGTAGTTATTTGTTACATTTGATTTGTAAAACCTAGAATTACTACTTATTTCTCTGAGAGTGAGGCGGATATACTGTACAGTGCATTCGGAAAGTATTCAGGGCCCTTGACTTTTTCCACATTTTGTTGCGTTCTTCTAAAACTGATTAAATGTTTTTTTTCCTCATCAATCTACACACAATACCCAAAAATGAAAAAGCAAAAAGATGTTTTTAGAAATGTTTGCAAAAAAACTGAAATATCACATTGTTGAAGCACTTTTGGCAGCGATTACAGCATCGGTTCTTCTTGGGTATGACTCTACATGGTTGGCACACCTGTACTTGTGGAGTTTCTCCCATTCTTCTCTGCAGATCCTTTCAAGCTCTGTCAGGTTGGATGGGGAGCATTACGGTACAGCTATTTTCAGATCTCTCCAGAGATGTTAGATCGGGTTCAGGGCTCTGGCTGGGCCACTCAAGGACATTCAGAGACTTGTTCCGAAGCTACTTCTGCGTTGTCTTGGCTGTGTGCTTAAAGTCATTGTCCTGTTGGAAGGTGAACCTTCACCCCAGTTTGAGTTCCCGAGAGCTCTAGAGGTTTTCATCAAGGATCTTACTGTTCATCGTCCCTCGTTCCTGACTAGTCTCCCAGTGGCTGCTGCTGACAAACATCCCCACAGCATTATGCTGCCACCACCATGCTTCACCGTAGGGATGGTGCGAGATTTCTTGTGTTCTCATGGTCTGAGTCCTTTAGGTGCCTTTTGGCAAACTCCAAGCGGGCTGTCATGTGCATTTTACTGAGGAGTAGCTTCCGTCTGGCCATTCTACCATAAAGGCCTGATTGGTGGAGTGCTGCAGAGATGGCTGACTTCTGGAAGGTTCTCACATCTGCACAGTGGAACTCTGGAGCTCTGTCCGAGTGACAATCGGGTTCTTGGTCACCTCCCTGACCAAGGCCCTTCTTTCACATTTGGCCAGGCAGCCATCTCTAGGAAGAGTCTTGGTGGTTCCAAACTTCTTCAATTTAAAAATGGAGGCCACTGTGTTCTTGTGGGCTTTAAATGCTGCAGAAATGTTTCGGTGCCTTTCCCCAGATCTGTTCCTCGACATAATCCAGAGCGCTACAGAGAATTCCTTCAACCTCATGGCTTGGTTATTGCACTGACATGCACTGTCAACTGTGGGACCTTATATCGACAGGTGTGTGCCTTCCCAAATCATATCCAATCAATTGAATTTACCACAGGTGGACTCCAATCAAGTTGTAGATGCTCAATGGAAACAGGATGCACCTGAGCTCAGTTTCAATTATCATTGCAAAGGGTTCAAATATGTAAACATTTTCATAAGTTCTTACAAAAATAAAAGCTAATTTACCAACATTTCTGGAAATGGATATATAGTGTTTTGAAATTACACTTCACATAGTTCTGAAGATTATGTTAATCAGGTCAATGTATTTGAGTTGAAGTTTTACCCTAATTTAAATTTTTACAATGCTGGTTGAAATTATATGAAATCAATACTGGTTGATTACTTTTTTTCAAATTCAATGCATTTTCCATGTTGATTCCACGTCACAATAAGTTGACGAATTCACATTAAAACAGCGTTAATTCAACTAGTGTGTGCCCAGTGGGAGGGTACTGTAAATAGCAATGACGTCTAAGAAATGGTCAAATATGAGCGTATACAGATGCGGTCCACCACAGCTTGTATGGACAGAGAAAATGTGTTCATCACCTTCTAATAAGGTGTGTGAAAACAACGGATCAGAATGTGTATTAGAAATGTTTTTAATCGCACAGAAAAGATGCAATGGGTCACCAGGTAATGATGCTCACATGTTATCAAAGTGGGCTCCCAGACAGACGAGTGTGTGGAATGGAATGTAAGAGCTGGCAGTGGTGATGATGAGGCCTCCACCATGGGTGAGTGGGCGTGGACACATTACTGAGGTTAGCAGTAACATATGTCCCTGCTATTGGCGACCATTTAAATTACAACCTCAAACAGTTGTCATACACAGAGTGAGAAATGAGTCTGAATGGATGTGTTTGGTTGTTTTGAACAGATGTTTTAATTGCTAATATGTATCTTTACCTAGGTGACATCCCAGGAGCACAAATACTTCCTGCAGTTTAACTTCATAAAAAAAGGCAGTGTGCGCACAAGCATGTGCAAATGAACTGAATGAATATTAAATTCATGCTCTGTTGAAAAGCTTTGCTGGGTCTAATGCTTTTCAAATTGCCAATTTGCCATTATGCTTAAAAGGAGTGGATTGTGGTGCTGGAAATTATTCCCTTATTGACAAGCCATTAATCAAGCTCTGTGCTGGATATCAGCCAGAAAACCCTTAAAGACAGATGTGCCAAGACACAGCATTGTTGTATACATGTACACAGGTTTGTAGAGCTTCATCACCACACCAACACATATTGACCCATTTTGAAATGAGATATAAAGCATCAGAACTTGTCTTTGAGAGGAAATAACTATGTTTTAAGATTAAAAACAGCAACTACCCAGGGGGGTTGCAGTGGAGTGTTGAATTAGTGCATCTGAAGCATGGCTGGGTCAGGAATTCAGCCAACAATATCTCTGCTCATGGGACAAGTGCCAAATAATCTTTAATGTCCACAGTTAGTCAAGACCTTCTAGCTTGTCCGCCAAAAGACAAAACCCTTAGCGGGACAATGAGTAGCCCCTACTGGCCCTCCAATACCAATGCTACCTCATATTCTGAGGTGCCCTGCTTAGCTTTCATGGGCCAGCTAGCAGATGGGTACAGGGTAGTATTCCTGCATATAGCCATATGGTGACACTATAATGTAGTTATATCTATTTTGATTGAAGAAGGGTAATATATTCACCCCAGACGTATCATCCATTTCATAACGTTTGACAAAAGAGATCTATCAGGTAAGAAGAATAAACTTCTCTGAAACGTAATCCATTTGGCTATCAAACATATAGGATTGATACACATGCAGGTGAAAACAATATGCAGTTTTAAATCAGAAAAGCATAGATCTATCATAACAGATGTATTGGTATAGGTAAAAGTCCATATACTTACAGGCAGTAAATGCTGGCCTGTTGATTCCAACTGGGACCTTGTCACTGCGAGGAGGGCAGAAGGCTGCTGGTGTGAGGTTGGCTCTGTCTCCCCTTAAACCACATTCCCTCGCTGCATCCCTGCTCAACAGACCATCCACCTGCCACAGAAAACAACCCATTACAAACCTCAGTACAGGCTGGTGTATTGATGGCAAGACAGAAAGTGAAATACGAGTTATCGAAAGAACACATACTCTGATACCCAGGAAAGGTGTATAAGTTGATATTATACATTTTAAGGTTGTCCATCATGAAAGATGCATACTTAATTCAACAGAATTAAATATACATTATTTGCATCCACTGGTTCATAGTACACTGGTTATTGCCAGTCTAGTCACAACTCATATCTTTGTTGGTTATCATTGTGTTATACACTGCTCAAAAAAATAAAGGGAACACTTAAACAACACAATGTAACTCCAAGTCAATCACACTTCTGTGAAATAAAACTGTCCACTTAGGAAGCAACACTGATTGACAATAAATTTCACATGCTGTTGTGCAAATGGAATGGACAACAGGTGGAAATTATAGTCAATTAGCAAGACACCCCCAATAAAGGAGTAGTTCTGCAGGTGGTGACCAGACCACTTCTCAGTTCCTATGCTTCCTGGCTGATGTTTTGGTCACTTGAATGCTGGCGGTGCTTTCACTCTAGTGGTAGCATGAGACGGAGACTACAACCAGCACAAGTGGCTCAGGTAGTGCAGCTCATCCAGGGTCGGACATCAATGCGAGCTGTGGCAAGAAGGTTTGCTGTGTCTGTCAGCGTAGTGTCCAGAGCATGGAGGCGCTACCAGGAGACAGGCCAGTACATCAGGAGACGTGGAGGAGGCCGTAGGAGGGCAACAACCCAGCAGCAGGACCGCTACCTCCGCCTTTGTGCATGGATTAGCAGGAGGAGCACTGCCAGAGCCCTACAAAATGACCTCTAGCAGGCCACAAATGTGCATGTGTCTGCTGAAATAGTCAGAAACAGACTCCATGAGGGTGGTATGAGGGTCCGACGTCCACATGTGGGGGTTGTGCTTACAGCCCAACACCGTGTAGGACGTTTGGCATTTGCCATTGAACACCAAGATTGGCAAATTCGCCACTGGCGCCCTGTGTTCTTCACAGATGAAAGCAGGTTCACACTGAGCACATGTGACAGACGTGACAGGCTGGAGATGCCATGGAGAACGTTCTGCTGCCTGCAACATCCTCCAGCATGACCGGTTTGGCGGTGGGTCAGTCATGGTGTGGGGTGGCATTTCTTTGGGGGGGCCACACAGCCCTCCATGTGCTCGCCAGAGGTAGCCTGACTGCCATTAGGTACCGAGATGAGATCCTCAGACCCCTTGTGAGACCATATGCTGGTGCGGTTGGCCCTGGGTTCCTCCTAATGCAAGACAATGCTAGACCTCATGTGGCTGGAGTGTGTCAGCAGTTCCTGCAAGAGGAAGGAATTGATGCTATGGACTGGCCCGCCCGTTCCCCAGACCTGAATCCAATTGAGCACATCTGGGACATCATGTCTCGCTCCATCAACCAACGCCACGTTGCACCACAGACTGTCCAGGAGTTGGCGGATGCTTTAGTCCAGGTCTGGGAGGAGATACCTCAGGAGACCATCCGCCACCTCATCAGGAGCATGCCCAGGCGTTGTAGGAAGGTCATACAGGCACGTGGAGGCCACACACACTACTGAGCCTCATTTTGACTTGTTTTAAGGACATTACATCAAAGTTGGATCAGCCTGTAGTGTGGTTTTTCACTTTAATTTTGAGTGTGACTCCAAATCCTGACCTCCATGGGTTGATACATTTGATTTCCATTGAACATTTTTGTGTGATTTTTTTGTCAGCACATTCAACTTTGCAAAGAAAAAAAGTATTTAATAAGAATATTTCATTCATTCAGATCTAGGATGTGTTATTTTAGTGTTCCCTTTATTTTTTTGAGCAGTGTATTTCATGAATATTTGATCATATTGTTAACACTATGATACTGTCAGAATACCTTCACTGAGCCATTACAACAGAGTTGTTCCCGAGACAGTTCCTCAACACTTGAAAGTCCTGGTCTTTATTGTCAAATTTTAGACTGGAAAAAACAGCAGACAACATTTGCATAGATAATCAATTATTCCCTATGAAACATCAGGCAATGTTGTTATGCCAATAGAGGTAGCAACACACAAACGGTAATGGCTGCGTGGTTGCCAATGCTGACCAGAAGAATTTCAATACACAAACATCTTTTCAAATACAAGAAAAAAAGTCTACCATATCATACATTCTCATGATTAAGTCAGTTTTAGTGAAGGCACAAATTCACAATTTCAGCTTTGCCCCTATGCCTTACAGTTGTACATCATACCAATAATGACAACGTTCTGTTTAATTTTCCTCTCTGTAGGGGTAAGGTGATCAGATTTGGGAAATGTCAGAGATATGTCGAAGTTTTGGAGATCAGAGAAACCACAGGTAATGTCCTTTCAGACGGAAAAGGGAAATAAAAAAAATGCTCACCGAAAACCCTTATGAACCCTATTGTATTGACTTAGTCATTGATGTTTTATTAAAGTATTTCATACTGCGGAATAGAATTTTCGCACTGGGAGAGTTCAACCAATGATGTCATAGGTTGATTGAGCCTGCTGTCTGATAAAACAATGAATGAGGTTGTGTTTTGAAGCAATTGTTGTGGGCTTTGTGTTTTGCTGATGGTACAATCACGCTAGCAGCGTGAAGAAATGGTTGTCTCAACGATGTTCCTATCTGCCGGGATATCTACAGTAGCAGTCAAAAGTTTGGACACACCTACTCATTCCAGGGTTTATTTTTTTACGATTTCTCTACATTATAGAATAATAGTGAAGACTTCAAAACTATGAAATAGCACATATGGATTCATGAATTAACCAAAACAGTGTTTGAAAGATTAGAGGAATCTGTGTGGGTAGCTGGACAGGTAGGATGACTGACAGTGAAGGTGAACAGGTGGTCACGTGTCAGGTGACAGAGGAATGGATGAGACTGAGGCAGGAATTACTTTAACCATAAAGTGGTATATTTACTGAGCAGTCTGTGCTGCATCACAAAGGAAACAAATAACATGTACAGTGCCTTGCGAAAGTATTCGGCCCCCTTGAACTTTGCGACCTTTTGCCACATTTCAGGCTTCAAACATAAAGATATAAAACTGTATTTTTTTGTGAAGAATCAACAACAAGGGGGACACAATCATGAAGTGGAATGACATTATTTGGATATTTCTAACTTTTTTTAACAAATCAAAAACTGAAAAATTGGGCGTGCAAAATTATTCAGCCCCCTTAAGTTAATACTTTGTAGCGCCACCTTTTGCTGCGATTACAGCTGTAAGTCGCTTGGGGTATGTCTCTATCAGTTTTGCACATCGAGAGACTGAAATATTTTCCCATTCCTCCTTGCAAAACAGCTCGAGCTCAGTAAGGTTGGATGGAGAGCATTTGTGAACAGCAGTTCTCAGTTCTTTCCACAGATTCTCGATTGGATTCAGGTCTGGACTTTGACTTGGCCATTCTAACACCTGGATATGTTTATTTTTGAACCATTCTATTGTAGATTTTGCTTTATGTTTTGGATCATTGTCTTGTTGGAGGACAAATCTCCGTCCCAGTCTCAGGTCTTTTGCAGACTCCATCAGGCTTTCTTCCAGAATGGTCCTGTATTTGGCTCCATCCGTCTTCCAATCAATTTTAACCATCTTCCCTGTCCCTGCTGAAGAAAAGCAGGCCCAAACCATGATGCTGCCACCACCATGTTTGACAGTGGGGATGGTGTGTTGCTTTTACGCCAAACATAACGTTTTGCATTGTTGCCAAAAAGTTCAATTTTGGTTTCATCTGACCAGAGCACCTTCTTCCACATGTTTGGTGTGTCTCCCAGGTGGCTTGTGGCAAACTTTAAACAACACTTTTTATGGATATCTTTAAGAAATGGCTTTCTTCTTGCCACTCTTCCATAAAGGCCAGATTTGTGCAATATACGACTGATTGTTGTCCTATGGACAGAGTCTCCCACCTCAGCTGTAGATCTCTGCAGTTCATCCAGAGTGATCATGAGCCTCTTGGCTGCATCTCTGATCAGTCTTCTCCTTGTATGAGCTGAAAGTTTAGAGGCACGGCCAGGTCTTGGTAGATTTGCAGTGGTCTGATACTCCTTCCATTTCAATATTATCGCTTGCACAGTGCTCCTTGGGATCTTTAAAGCTTGGGAAATATTTTTGTATCCAAATCCGGCTTTAAACTTCTTCACAACAGTATCTCGGACCTGCCTGGTGTGTTCCTTGTTCTTCATGATGCTCTCTGCGCTTTTAACGGACCTCTGAGACTATCACAGTGCAGGTGCATTTATACGGAGACTTGATTACAGCGGGCAAATCATTGGTGCATTGGATAAAAAAACGTTCTCGTTTTAAACAAGATATTTTGTCATGAAAAGATGCTTGACTATGCATATAATTGACAGCTTTGGAAAGAAAACTCGGACGCTTCCAAAACAGCACATATATTATCTGTGAGTGCCACAGAACTGATGCTACCGGCGAAACCAAGATGAAATTTCAAACAGGAAATGCCCCAGATTTTGAAGGTGCTGTGTTCCAATGTCTCCTTATATGGCTGTGAATGCGCCAGGAATGAGCTTACACTTTCTGTCGTTTCCCCAAGGTGTCTGCAGCATTGTGACGTATTTGTAGGCATATCATTGGAAGATTGACCATTTTACACTACATCTACAGGTGCTCGCTTGGTGTCCTCCGTCGCAATTATTGCGTAATCTCCAGCTGCGTGTATTTTTCCATTTGCTTCCGAGGAGACACCCTACTGCCACGAATGATTTATCATCGAATAGATATGTGAAAAACACCTTGAAGATTGATTCTAAACAACGTTTGCCATGTTTCTGTCGATATTATGGAGTTCATTTGGAAAAAAGTTCGGCCTTGTAATGACTGAATTTTCGTTTTTTTTTTCTTAGCCAAACGTGATGAACAAAACGGAGCGATTTCTCCTACACAAATAATGTTTTTGGAAAAACTGAACATTTGCTATCTAACTGAGAGTCTCCTCATTGAAAACAGGTAAATTATTTTATATGAATGCTTTTCTTGTTTTTGTGAAAATGTTGCCTGCTTAATGCTATGCTAGCTATCAATACTCTTACACAAATGCTTGTGTAGCTATGGTTAAAGCATATTTTGAAAATCTGAGATGACAGTGTTGTTAACAAAATGCTAAGCTTGTGAGTGAATATATTTCTTTCATTTCATTTGCGATTTTCATGAATAGTTAACGTTGCGTTATGGTAATGAGCTTGAGGCTATGATTACGCTCCCGGATACGGGATTGCTCGATGCAAGAAGTTAAACAGCTTGGAAAATTCCAGAAAATTATGTCATGCCTTTAGAAGCTTCTGATAGGCTAATTGACATCATTTGAGTAATTGGAGGTGTACCTGTGGATGTATTTCAAGGCATGCCTTCAAACTCAGTGCCTCTTTGCTTGACATCATTGGAAAATCAAAATAAATCAGCCAAGACCTCAGAAGAACAATCCTAGGGAGCAGTTTCCAAATGCCTGAAGGTACCACGTTCATCTGTACGAAAATTAGTATGCTAGTATAAACACCAAGTGACCACGCAGCCGCTCAGGAAGGAGACACGTTCTGTCTCCTAGAGATTAACGTAATTTAGTGCTAAAGGTCTAAATCAATTCCAGAACAACAGCAAAGGACCTTGTAAAGATGCTGGAGGAAACAGGTAAAAGTATCTATATCCACAGTAAAACGAGTCCAATAGACATAACCCAAAAGGGCGCTCAGCAAGGAAGAAGCCACTGCTCCAAAATTGCAATAAAAAAGCCAGACTACGGTTTGCAACTGCACCTGGGGACAAATAACATACTTTTTGGAGAAATATACTCTGGTCTGATGAAACAAAAATATAACTGTTCGGCCATCATGACCATTGTTATGTTTGGAGGAAAAAGGGGGAGGCTTGCAAGCCAAAGAACACCATCCCAACCGTGAATCACGGGGGTGGCAGCATCATGTTGTGGGGGTGCTTTGCTGCAGGAAGGACAGGTGCACTTCACAAAATAGATGGCTTCATGAAGAAGGACAATTATGTGGATATATTGAAGCAACATCTCAAGACATCAGTCAGGAAGATAAAGCTTGGTCACAAATGGATCTTCCAAATGAACAATGACCCCAAGCAATTTTTGTGGCAAAATGGCTTAAGGACAACAAAGTCAAGGTATTAGAGTGGCCATCACAAAGCCCTGACCACAATCCTATAAAACATTTGTGGGCAGAGCTGAAAAAGAGTGTGCGAGCAAGGAGGCCTACAAACCTGACTCCGTTACACCAGGTCTGTCAGGAGGAATGGGCCAAAATTCACCCAACGTATTGTGGGTATCTCATGGAAGGCTACCCGAAACGTTTGACCTAATTTAAAGGCAATGCTACCAAATACTAATTGAGCGTATGTAAACTTCTGACCCTCTGGGAATGTGATGAAAGAAATAAAAGCTGAAATAAATCAATCTCTCTAGTATTATTCTGACATTTCACATTCTTAAAATAAAGTGGTAATCCTAACTGATTTCAAACAGAGAATTTTTACTAGGATTAAATGTCAGTAATTGTGAAAAACTGAGTTTAAATGTATTTGGCAAAGGTGTATGTAAATTTCCGACTTCAATTGCAAATGTGATATTTCATTTTTTATATTATTTGTCTTAATGTGGTATTGTGTTTAAATGAGGATATCAGGATAAAAAACTATTGAATACATTTTAGAATAAGGCTGTAACATAAACTGTGGAGAAAGTCAAGGGATCTGAATATTTTCCAAATGCACTCTATGTAAATTAGATATCTGTATTTCATTTTAAATACACTTTTCAAAAAAATTAAAAACATGTTTTTACTTTTTCATCATGAGGTATTGTGTGTAGATGGGTAAACTCAACCTAATCCATTTTTTAATTCAGGCTGTAGCACAACAAGATGTGTAATAAGTCAAGGGTAAGTACACTTTTGAAGGCATTGTATGTCTTGTTGAATTAAGTGTGTTCCTTTGATAAACATGACTGCATCTCTGAATGAACCACCATCTCATAATGAGCTGAAATCCTTTTTGGCAGCAGATGGTTGGGATGTCAATATTTGGAGAGTTTGACCCATAAGAACTCAAGCAAGAGCCCTACAAAAGTTTCCTACTATAGAATTTGCAGCTGGGACTAATTGGCTATGATGTCACATCTTATTCCAGTCAACACAAAATCAGCTAAGCCAAGCTGACAAACCCACAGTTTGGAAAGGACCGTAGGAATGGCTTAGCAAATAGCAAATGCCCTCAATCTGAATGCTACATACATACATGCTGCATTGCAAAGTGGGTGACTACATGGAAATCAGAAGGGGAATATTTTTGCTTTGATTTTGTTGCAGGAGAAAAGGAAGCCATTCAAATGGATCCAAAGCAAAGTATTCGCATCTGCGGTGTGATTTATGTGGTTGAGGTGCTGGCAGAAATGGGGAGATTTTGTTCTGCCCAGACAAAACATCTCACTTTTCATCTCCCTCATTACTGGCAAAATCAATTTGAATGCAGATTGTTTTCAAGCAGCTGTGATGTGTCAATGTTGAGTTTATTGATGATAAACTATCTTGGCCAGAGTTGGATCAGGAACAAAAAAACAAAAGCCAATCATATGTGTAAAATGTGTGTTCACACAAATCTTGGACTGTGAACTGAACACACAGACATGTTAATTGAGATGCTATGAAGTTATGAATTAATTAAAACATATTCAGTCGGCCGTAGAGCATTCCAAACTGTAAATAATACACAATTTTTTATTTTTTTATTTCACCTTTATTTAACCAGGTAGGCCAGTTGAGAACAAGTTCTCATTTGCAACTACGACCTGGCCAAGATAAAGCATAGCAGTGTGAGCAGACAACACAGAGTTACACATGGAATAAACAATTAACAAGTCAATAACACAGTAGAAAACAAAGGGGGGAGTCTATATACAATGTGTGCAAAAGGCATGAGGAGGTAGGCGAATAATTCTGGAGTGATAAATAATCAGATGGTCATGTACAGGTAGAGATATTGGTGTGCAAAAGAGCAAGTAAATAAATAAAAACAGTATGGGGATGAGGTAGGTGAAAATGGGTGGGCTATTTACCAATAGACTATGTACAGCAGCAGCGATCGGTTAGCTGCTCAGATAGCTGATGTTTGAAGTTGGTGAGGGAGATAAAAGTCTCCAACTTCAGCGATTTTTGCAATTCGTTCCAGTCACAGGCAGCAGAGTACTGGAACGAAAGGCGGCCAAATGAGGTGTTGGCTTTAGGGATGATCAGTGAGATACACCTGCTGGAGCGCGTGCTACGGATGGGTGTTGCCATCGTGACCAGTGAACTGAGATAAGGCGGAGCTTTACCTAGCATGGACTTGTAGATGACCTGGAGCCAGTGGGTCTGGCGACGAATATGTAACGAGGGCCAGCCGACTAGAGCATACAGGTCGCAGTGGTGGGTGGTATAAGGTGCTTTAGTGACAAAACGGATGGCACTGTGATAGACTGCATCCAGTTTGCTGAGTAGAGTGTTGGAAGCCATTTTGTAGATGACAATAAGGCAAGAGAGGAGCTGTGAGATGCTGTAACCAAACGAGATTAGGCTGTACACACCAAAAACAGGCCTTTTTAGCTTTCATACATATATTGACATATCAACATCACCTCCTCCAAAACCATCCCCCATCCTCCAAAATAATTAAATCCTCTCATAGTGGCTGTTGAGACTGTGTCCATGACTAGAGTAATTAATAAATGAGTCAATGCTAAGAGTGATGAATTAGATATTGATTGAGAGATCCTTGATGTGGATTTATGAAGCATTAGAGCTGGTAATTGTCCGATGCACTCAGTCACTGTGTGTAATTACACACTAGCTTACACTTTTCCTTTTGACTGACTGACTCCTATTAGCAGCTCTCTTGATGCCGCCTCTCCAGAGCTGGCTGTTACTTGGACTGAATTGTCTTTTTTATGTATTTGATTGACTTACATGCCCTCCATATAGCCTACAAGAATACAAAAACAGTTCGTCAGTATATGAAATTATAGGTATGGCTACAAATGCCAGGAAACATTAGTAGCAATACATTCATTTGACATGCATGGCCTTTCATGTATGTAAAATTCATGATATTTTGGAGCTTTCAATATAATTTTAGTCATTGCTTTACTGATGAAAGCTTTAAATACTTACAATTTAAAATAATTCCAAGGCTTGTCATAAAGTTCCACTAATAACAGTAATCTTGGTGCCCCCCTTTCCATTCTACTACATGAAAATATCTGTTTGAATGGTGCAGCAGCAAAGAAAGAAATTCCCCACCATTGGGAGGCAAATGGCTGCTGGCATTTTGCAGTATCGCTGGATAAGGGGATGAATTGGCCCATTATCATCTATTGATAATGATATATTACCATGATCAAGTATCATTATCATGGTCTATTGTCATTTATCAGTCTGTCTGTAATTATTCCGGCACCACCGTCACATTGACAGGACCACTGAGGATTCTCTCTCCAGTCACATGTAGAAAAGTGTCTAATCCTGACCACTTCGGAGGGTAGAATTGATGGAGGATTGGTGGTACATGGAGGATTATCCTGACAATGTAAGGAAAAGATGAGTAAACGACTGGGATGGAGTGGGGTGGGTTGGGTGGACAGTTCTCCAGACACCCACCCTCAGGAGAGGTGTCAGTGGAGAGAAGTGGAGGAGAGGCAATGGCATATCTGGTCATTGTGAAAAGTGACAGCACCAAGGAAGTACAAAGGAGCGGAATTGTGGTGAGGGAGGGGGGATAATGGGAGGGTGATATATGCCAAAATCCTCGCAAGGGGAAAAAATAAACAAAATGGAAAGCCATATTCAATTGATGATAGGAGTCCAGTGCAAAGACACTACCAGCATGCCTGGGAACAGAAAGCAATTTCAAGGGCAAGAAGAGACGATAAGAAGCAGACTATAACTGTATACATAAGTGAATTACAGAATAAACAGAAACGACCCCCAAAACGTTTTTCTTCTTGGTCGCTCGTGTTCGCGTGCATGTTACAAATTGTTTCCCTTAGCATGAGTCTTTGCCCCCAATAGCTGAGGACTTTTTCTCCAGCGCCTGTTGCAAGATTAGGCTATCTCCTTGTGCACATGACTGACTCCTTAGGGCCAGTGGCATCCTTGTTGCCCCTCTCTCGATCCCAAGGCCAAAAACATTTATATTTTCAACAGGATTAGTTACCCCACAAGCCACCCGACAGGCGACAGAATTAGCCACACCGTTCATGCCCCTGGCACACCACCGAACATATCATCTCCTCAATGACTAACAGGGAACATTGTAAGTCGACCTTATGCCAGTCCTTGTCAGTGGCATGTGGCATGTTTATTTCACTTTTATACACAGTAGCCAACTCTATTATACTGGATCCACTCACCATTTAACAATCAAGCATGTCTTCAAAAAACAACCCTGGGATACTCACAGGTGCTATATCTGATCTATGATAACCAGAAAATTGATTAGGGTGTAAATGTCAGTCAAATCAGTTGCCAAGCCTTACTGGATTTCTACCTGAAATCCATTACTGACCCTTACAGAATCCAATAAGTCATGTCCCAAAGTTGGTAGCCCAACATAATGATTTATTCAATATGTATGCTAAAGATTGACTAATATATTCCAAAAACGCTTACTCACTCCAGTTTATGTCTCTGCTATATGTTATGTTTACTCTGAAAACATTGTGTTGGTTAATGATTTCAAATTCCGTTGCTATAGCAGTTCTCACTTATCGTTTACCTCATGCCGCCATATTACACCACTACTTTCCCTAAATCTAACCCTAGTAATCCATCGCCAAGAATTCTTCAAACCAAGAATTTGAAGCAATAACTGAAACATTGACAGCAGTTTTTATACAGGAATACTCTCAAATAAGTACAGCATGATTTTCAGGCTTTTAGTTTTAACCATTAATTTTCTGCCATTCATATTGATGTATTTAGGTATGCTGGAATCAGTCAGCTGTGAACTTTGTCCATTAGGTCAAATCTATCATGTAAAATGACTGGGGGGTATTTAATTATCGTATGTGAGAACGCAATGACTTCGTATGCATTGGTTGTTAATTTAATGTGTAGCGTTAAAATTGACATCATCTGTCAGAAGACAGTGGTGAATATTGAGGCCATATCACCTGTGGGAAGACAGTGAGGGATATCTCCCATGTAGTCATTCTCACACTTTTGCTAAATACAACTTTAATAGAAGATTACATTTATTTTGCTAAAATGTAGTGAGTAACCCTTCCGAGTAAGCCTTGGACAAGTAAGCCTTGTCCGAGCCAGAATGACAGTAAGTGCTTCATCTTAGTAAATGTTTGCTTTTATTTATCATTTAAGGCTACCGTCATGTAGCTATCCGTCCTTACCTTTTATCTAGGGACTGTTACCTTCCCGAGAAACCAGGTATGTGCACTCTGCATCAAATCAGTAACAATGATCAATGTTGGTGCACTGAATGTTCTTAACCTGGTCCTCCAGGTATACTGTATACGAGAGTCTTCTGCACTAACTACCTTAGGGCTCATGTTGTATTGATGTCATTCTAGTCCGGACAATAACACTTGTGGCTTTGATGGCCTTCCCCCTTGACATCCCCATTAATTAATAAATAGCATGGAGGAGTGGCTGCTGCCGACAAAAACACCATCCCAGCCCTACACCACAGCTCAGTCAACCCCAGTGAGCTCCTCAATGCAACTCTCAATCCCGGATGTCCTCTGTTGACATGCAAAGCAATTAAGTGGTCCCCCAAACCTCAATTTTCTGTGGTTTAAGAGACTTATTTACCACACTCTTCCTCAAAGAAGACAGTTCAAAACTAACTCTAATGACTTCATTTGAGGCTACAAAACAATCTTGGTAATTAAGGGGGCCTCATCAGGCCTGGGAGACAGACAGGCCTAAATATGTGGCTTAGCAGCAACGCTCAAAGCCCTGCCACTGAATTAGTTACATTTCTAATCAGAGACGAGCAGTTTTAATAGAACTAGAGGAAGACGGCTGGGGACCCAGGCAGATCCACTTTAATTAAAGGAGCAACAATTAATCAATTACTCATTTGTTAGGTGCAAAGGTAATTAATCAGAATTTGCCAAATGAATTCTAAATTGTTGTGTGTTATTTGTTTGAAATATACACTTTCTGTTTTGGGGGCCTTTTCAAGCTGTCACAGCTACTGCACAGGGCTCATTTGAAACCACATAAATAAGCAAATAAATAAATAAACAACTTTTTCGTATTTGAAATAGCGGATGGTTAATCACAAGTCAAAGCGCATGCTCTTCTGGCAGACTTGCCTTTTTACTGTACTGTACAATTTGCATGGGTAGTGATCCACAGAACAGTTTACATTATTCCATGCCAATTTCCAGATCATCCATCATGCATTTGCTTCACACTGTCATATTACTGGAAAATAGGGCAATCGAAGTTCCGCAAATAGCACCAGGTTGTAGTCAGTGAGAGAAGTGTCAGACATAGACAAAGCCTGCATGATTTCTTACAGGCTGAAACTGGCGAAAGTATCAAGGATCCTTTCCAAGGGTATGTTAGTTTTACACAGCGTAAATGTGCTGAGTGAACCCGCAGAGATGATATATAAATGCTTAAACTATAAAACTGCATCTATGTTGACATGCACAATTATTTGGACCATCAACAGGGGTCTCCCAAATGTGACTTGCAAATTCAATCAGCCAGTGTTCAGTCAAACTGAACATCTCAATGATTTATTAATTCAACTAGGCCCCAATGCTAAAGCAGATAACATTTTCTCAAATGTTACAAGAAGCTTTTAAAGTTTATCAGATAATTTGGTCTGCCTCCAAGAAGTGGGTTTTGCATTGACTGTGTCTAATTCCATGCAATCCTCCAATTTAAACAATGTAATGTCAAATTGAGATTGTTGATGAATATATAACGAATGTAAAAGTTAATGACTCAGTATTTCAGACAACTTTATAATGACGTGCTGTTGCTGACATAATACAGCCAGTGATGATTTTAGTAATATCTAAATACATATCTGTCTCTTATTTAAAAAGGGATAATTTAGCCCTCACTTATGGTAATTGCAGTTTGTCTGGTGTATTTCCTTAATATCTACTAAATAAATCCAGTGAATGGATTTTAGAGTAAGGATATGCAAGCGTCAGACTAAAATGACTATCAACATTTTGGGACAGTTTCCCAGACACAGATTTGAGATTCTCCATTAAGCTTGCTTTTTAGGGCATGACAAGACTTAATCTGTGTCCGAGAAACTGCCCCTATATGGCCAAAGTTGACCGCAGGACTAAAGTGCAACATGGTAGCATTACAAATATAATCACAAGAACTCAACAATGGGTGAACAAACAGTGTTGTATATGATTTCATAAATACTTCTAATTTCTGTATGAGTCAAGGAGATACTGAGTTACATTTATTGTTTTCTAATGGTAAACTACATATTAACTTAAATTTGGACGTCTGTTTGCAATATTATAGCAACAAGGACTCCAACAACAAACTTTCCCCCCCCTTGAACATCATTGCATGCCCGATAGTTCAGTATGTATTATCATGATGCTGAATGCACCTCTGCTCCATTTCATAAACAGAACAATAACAAATGCACCTGGTGGCGCTGTTTCACTTTATGTGGATCTCATCGTTAAACTGAAAATTATCACTATTCAGCAGGAATGATTTACTATCTGTATATTTTCCCTGCCAATTTGCAGAAGTCCTCACAAGGATAGTAAAAAAAGGAACGTGGGGACAATTCGCCAGTATGCACAAGGGAAAAGCCTGTTTTAGGCTTAGAATTAGAGATAGGGTTAAGTTTAGGGTTAGGGAGCATAGGATTTTGAATAGGAGCGAATCAATTGTTTGGTTTGGTTTGATCCACAAGGATAGTGCATGTGTGAGAATGCCTCTGAGTTCGTGTTTCATGACTCATGCTAACTGTCAAAGCCTGCAAAATGTGAATCTATTTCCATGCATCTGCTTGACGCAGGTTTACTGCCTTGCTTGCTCTACTTCTCAGAACGCCTGTTAATCATGATAAATGCTGCACTGCTCAATGGGAAAACAGAAGTAGGGCACCTTGCTATTGTGACTTTATGGAGAGACCAAACAATTGAATCCACAGAGGTCTTCAACTTGACTCCTACCCATTTAAGGCCAAAACAGGCAAGTTTCTGCTGACTGATTCTTATACCGGCTAACCCTCCATCACTGACACAATCTTCCTCCCAGCACCTATTATTTTTCTCCACCAATGAAAATCAAAGTCATTTATGGAAGAAGAAAGAACACTGCTCTGTCTCTGTAAACAAAAAATAACATGGCAGTGCCGTTTCGGGCCACCCCAATGACTCAAGGTCCCGTGATACATTCATTTTCATTTTCCCACACTGACTAGTATGAAAGTATTTATGCTAGCTGGCATTGGCCAGGGCCATATTCACTGTAAGGTGCTAGAGGCATAATAGTTAGTAAAAATTATATCCCAGGGATGTTAAATGCACAAATGGAAGGAAAATCAGTCCAAGAATAATAGGAAAACAGGCAAGTTCTTCTAGAGCGCCAGATGGTGTGAAATGACAAGATTTACTGCGTGACTAAGAAAAGAAATTGCTGGCAAAAGAGATGAAGCTTATTTCTTAAGCATAAACAAAATAAAGTGCAATGGAATGACATTTTTAAGTCCTGAGATTAATGGGGAATGCAAATTGTGATACAGCAAGACTTACTGTGCCTGGCTTGATCTCAGAAATATAGATGAGTCTGAATAATTTTTATGATGAGGCACATACTTCTGTACAGACTTTCGGTGCTTTCTCCAAACATTTCACAATGGCTAGCAGAATCTGCCTATTAATAACTGTCACAATTTATCCAACTTACAAAATATGTCTGGTGATGAATACATGTTATTACCTTGTTCATGCATACAATACAGATGTTTGCTGACATAACAACATTGCACATGAACAGCAGGAAGTCTTTGATCATAAATCATACTTAGTTCCCAGCCTTAAGGACAAACTGTTTGGTCTTGTTCTCTAAACTGTTCTGGTCAGCCTTGATATTGTATCCCATGCCACCTCACATTACCAGATGCCCAATTTTCTGAACACTTACTATGCATAAAACAGTTGCAACCGTAACAAAATCATGGACAATGTGCACAGTTTCCGTCATCCCTGTACCTATATGAGAACAACCACGGAGAATACTCTGTAGTCTCAATGGCCTTATCTGTGATTTGCAACTGATGAACTACCAGGAGGATCCTCGGTTTCTCACGTATGGATCAACTGACAGAGAGAAAGGCCCTGATCCATTTCTCTCCCAGAGAGATAAGCACTGTCCATCAGCTTGACTGACATACTGTATTTAAGAGGACAGGTATAATTTCACAGTCATTGTAGTTGGCTGGACTTGATAGGACTAGATAAACTTTCTCATCCATCCGTTGGACAGATTTCAAATGTAAAGTATACACATGGGAGGGAAAAGCTGCGCTGATATACTCATCAGATATCTACAACAGAGCAAAATGCCATATTCTTGCATTGTGTTCTTACTGAACCCTCTTTTCTCCCCAGGCTTTCAAGCTACATAAGGAGAAGCCTGGAAATCGAGGCTAGTATAACACCAAACTAAATCCCATGAGCAGTCTATTTGTATGAGTAAGGTATAAGGGAGCTAAATACGACAGTACTCCACTGCTCTTGAGCATCCCTCAATCAGTATTCCACACTTCCCACTTGGCTTCCTCATCTTCACTCAGACAAAGGAAAACTTCACCCTGGGGGAATCTGGATTTAATTTGATCATGTAACTGCCCACGAATAGGGCGGGTCTGGGCTTTGCGCGCTGAACAATACACTCTATGATGACAATTGGTGTATTGGGTCGAGGGAGGGGGGGCATTTGCTTTGTGGCATATTGTGAAGCTTCTATGTTATATTGATTGCATTATATGTTTTAATGCAAGTAGATATGGTTATCCATGTTTCATAGAGCCATTGGACGTCTTTCAGCATTGTTCCTATCGGCAGATTTATTGATAAATGTACAAAGTGACACATTTTCCCAGACTCTTTTAAGACTACAACTCGGTGTGGCGGTGCCTGCTACTCTTGTATCTCGATTGTAAAATGTTTTCTCTTTTTAGTCATAGATATGGCGAACTAAACAGCAAGCAACTGACTAGCCACCTAAACCAGCAACCTAAAGCTAGGTTTACCAGCAAATGTTAGAACATGACTGGATGTCACGCCCTGGTCTTAGTATTTTGTGTTTTCTATAATTATTTGGTCAGGCCAGGGTGTGACATGGGTTTATTTTGTGTTGTGTTTTTGTATGGGTTTTTTTTCGTAGGTTTCGGGATTGTGGCTTAGTGGGGTTTTCTAGCAGAGTCTATGGCTGCCTGAGGCGGTTCTCAATCAGAGTCATGTGATTCTCGTTGTCTCTGATTGGGAACCATATTTAGGTAGCCTGGGTTTCACTGTGTGTTTGTGGGTGATTGTTCCTGTCTCTGTGTTAGTTTTCACCAGACAGGCTATATTAGGTTTTCACATTTTCAGTTTGTTGTTTTTGTATTGTTCGTATTATTTCGTCATTAAAGATGTCTCGATTTAACCACGCTGCATTTTGGTCCGACTCTCCTTCGACGGAAGAAAGCCGTAACAGAATCACCCACCACAACTGGACCAAGCAGCGTGGTGACAGGCAGCAACAAAGAGAGGAATGGACATGGGAGGATGAATTGTTCGGAGAAGGACCCTGGGATCAGCATGGAGAATATCGCCGCCCCAAAGAAGAACTGGAGGCGGCGAGAGCTGAGAGGCGCTGGTATGAGGAGAAGCAACAGCGGCAGCAGGAGCAACAATATCGGGACAACACTACTTGGGAGGAAATAGACAGGTGGGCTGTCGACCCAGAGAAAGTGCCGGAGCCCGCCTGGGATTCGATGGAGCAGTGCGAAGCAGGTTATCGGAGAATGGAGTTGGCGAAGCAGGCATGGCGGCGCGGACGGAAGACAGAGAGTCAGCCCCAAAAATGTATTGGGGGGGGGGGCTCAGGGAGAGAGTGGCAGAGTCAGGAGTCAGATCTGAGCCAACTCTCCCTGTTTATAGTGAGGAGCCAAGGAGGAGACCAGAACCAGAGCCGGTGTTAGAGGTGAGCGAAGCAGAGACTGTGAAGGAGTTAATGGGGAAATTGGAGGAGAGAGTAATGAGGGAGTTGCTAGTTTGGTGCTTTAGGTACGATATTCGTCCGACGGAGCGAGTCGGGGATTTGATGGCACCTGGGTCAGCGCTCCATACTCGTCCTGAGGTGCGTGTTAGTCGGCTGGTGAAGAGTGTGCCAGCCTCACGCACTAGGCCTCCTGTGTACCTACCTAGCCTTGCACGTCCTGTGCCAGTCCTGCTCTCAGGCTCTCCAGTACACCTTCACGGTCCGGTCCATCCTGTGCCACCTTCACACACCAGTTCTCCGGTGGCAGCTCCCCGCACCAGGCTTCCTGTGCGTGTCCTCGGTCCAGTACCTCCAGCACCACGCACCAGGCCTTCAGTGCGCCTCGCCTGTTCAGCGCTGCCAGAGCCTTTCTCCTCTACAGCGCTGCTGGAGTCTCCCGCCTGTTTAGCGCAGCCAGAGCCTTCCTCCTCTACAGCGCTGCTGGAGTCTCCCGCCTGTTTAGCGCAGCCAGAGCCTTCCTCCTCTCCTGCGCTGCCGGAGTCTCCCGCATGTTCAGCGCTTCCAGAGCCTTCCTCCTATACAGCGCTGCTGGAGTCTCCTGCCTGTTCAGCGCAGCCTGAGCTGCCAGCCTGCATGGAGCAGCCTGAGCTGCCAGCCTGCATAGAGCAGCCTGAGCTGCCAGCCTGCATAGAGCAGCCTGAGCTGCCAGCCTGCATGGAGCAGCCAGAGCTGCCAGCCTGCATGGAGCAGCCAGAGCTGCCAGCCTGCATGGAGCAGCCAGAGCTGCCAGCCTGCATGGAGCAGCCAGAGCTGTCAGCCTGCATGGAGCAGCCAGAGCTGTCAGTCTGCATGGAGCAGCCAGAGCTGTCAGTCTGCATGGAGCAGCCAGAGATGTCAGTCTGCATGGAGCAGCCCGAGCTGTCAGTCTGCATGGTGCAGCCAGGGATGCCAGTCTGCATGGAGCAGCCAGATCTGTCAGTCTGCATGGAGCAGCCAGATCCATCAGTCTGCCAGGATCCGCCAGTCAGCCAGACTCTTCCAGATCTGCCAGTCAGCCAGACTCTTCCAGACCTGCCAGTCAGCCAGACTCTTCCAGACCTGCCAGTCAGCCAGACTCTTCCAGACCTGCCAGTCAACCAGACTCTTCCAGATCTGCCAGTCAGCCAGACTCTTCCAGACCTGCCAGTCAACCAGACTCTTCCAGATCTGCCAGTCAGCCAGACTCTCTCAGATCTGCCAGTCAACCAGACTCTTCCAGAACAGCCAGTCAGCCAGGATCTGCTGGATCCAACTATCTGCCTGAGCTTCCTCTCAGTGCTGGGCTTCCTCTCAGTGCTGAGCTTCCTCTCAGTGCTGGGCTTCCTCTCAGTGCTGGGCTTCCTCTCAGTGCTGGGCTTCCTCTCAGTGCTGGGCTTCCCCTCAGTGCTGAGCTTCCCCTCAGTCCCGAGCTTCCCCTCAGTCCCGAGCTTCCCCTCAGTCCAGTGGGGTCCTTGGTGAGGGTTATTAGGCCAAGGTCGGCGGCGAGGGTCGCCAATCAAAGGACGCGTTACAGGGGGACTAAGACTTGGTTGGAGTGGGGTCCACGTCCCGAGCCGGAGCCGCCACCGTGGACAGACGCCCACCCGGACCCTCCCTATGGGTTTTAGTGTGCGGCCGGGAGTCCGCACCTTGGGGGGGTCTGTCACGCCCTGGTCTTAGTATTTTGTGTTTTCTATAATTATTTGGTCAGGCCAGGGTGTGACATGGGTTTATTTTGTGTTGTGTTTTTGTATGGGGGTTTTTTCGTAGGTTTTGGGATTGTGGCTTAGTGGGGTTTTCTAGCAGAGTCTATGGCTGCCTGAGGCGGTTCTCAATCAGAGTCAGGTGATTCTCATTGTCTCTGATTGGGAACCATATTTAGGTAGCCTGGGTTTCACTGTGTGTTTGTGGGTGATTGTTCCTGTCTCTGTGTTAGTTTTCACCAGACAGGCTGTATTAGGTTTTCACATTTTCCGTTTGTTGTTTTTGTATTGTTCGTATTATTTCGTCATTAAAGATGTCTCGATTTAACCACGCTGCATTTTGGTCCGACTCTCCTTCGAAGGAAGAAAGCCGTAACACTGGAGTTGGCTAGTTAGCCTGGTTCCTGCAAGTGTGCCATGCGCCACACCTCACATTTGTAACTTTAGTCAATGTGTAACATTAGCTCTAAAAAACTCTAGGCAACTTTCTGCCTTTTTCCCTACCGTTTTCAGGGGTAAGCTTCGCCCACGACAGGCTCATGTGAACTACAATCCCGAGGCTGTGTTTTAATGTTTAGAAACGCCAGTAATTATCACTTGCAATACAGCTTTCAAATCATATGGCCCTTATCTTTCATCAGCGAGAAATAATCCTTCAAATATAAAAAATGCAATTACTGTTGAATTTTTGCACTGTTCCATACAGCTATGGGTGCCTCCATCCAACAAAACTACACTTCCACTAACCTTCCAGTGTTCTGTTGTAACAACAATATATTACCATGAGGGAATACTAAATCTAACCTGTGAAGGTGTGTTTCAATTTAACCCTCAGTTTTTTTTATTAAGTATTTTTCATTGATATGAAAGATAAGGTCGGGCCTCCCGAGTGGCGCAGCAGTCTAAGGCACTGCATCTCAGTACTTGAGGCATCACTACAGACCCGGGTTCAATCCCAGGCTGTGTCTCAGCCAGCCGTGAACGGGAGACCCATGAGGCAGCGCACAATTGGCCCAGAGTAGTCCGGGTTAGGGAGGGTTTGGCCAGCCAGTATTTATTTGTCCCATCAGTCTCTAGCAACTTCTTGTGGCGGGCAGGGCACCTGCAAGCTGACTTCGGTCGCAAGCTGGACAGGGTTTCCTCCGCCACGTTGGTGCGGCTGGCTTTCAGGTTAAGTGAGCAGTGTGTCAAGAAGCAGTGCGGCTTGGCAGGATCGTGTTTTGGAGGACGCATGGGCCTCTACCGAGTCCTTAGGGGAGTTGCAGCAATTGAATATCTCGAAAATTGGGGAGGAAATAAACACTAAAATAAAAAAAGATAATGCGAACAAAAACATATCGCAACCGATGCGAGTTAATGTTCAGACTGAGCGTCGAGGTTCTTGACAACCCCCCCGCGGTACAAAAGATGCCTTCGTCCAATTGCTCTTATGTGTAATGTAATGAAATGGAGAGTCATCATCAAGGCCTAGCGTAACAAGTAAACCTAAATCATTTTACTAGATAGCTATGTAACATAATTAACGAAGGTTGACATATTGGTTGTGATTATGACAGTAGAAGCATTTAAATATCACAAAATTATAGGCAAGATAAAGTTAAGATTCCAAACAGATGTAAATAAAAATGATTCTGTCCAGCAAGCTAGCTAGCTAGGTAAATTTGCTAACAGTGAGGGGAAGCAATAATGCCAACATTTACTGCTGTAAATCTCTGACAAATATGCATGATAGACATAGTTAGGTACTGTCTGCCTACCTAGGTACATTTGTACTGCCTGGTCACTGTGCAAAAGTTGAGGGCTAATTTATTTATTTTCAGGCTAGATATTGTTCTAAATAATCTCTGTGCCTGTGCACATGTATATATGTTCAGCTAGCCTACCCTAATGTTGATGTTATAATGGCACAGTTCCACTGTAGTTCAAACTGTACAATAAAGTATAATTTATAATATTTTTTGTCTTACAGACAATACTGTGTGGTGTGGTGCCTGGGATTCTTCATGGAGTGGATTCTAGATGTAGAGGACATAATTCCTTTGTCTGGGTGTTTAATTGAGAGTAGGGGTGTTAACCCCGGTGTCCTGGCTAAATTCCCAATCTGGCCCTCAAACCATCACGGTTACCTAATAATCCCCAGTTTACAATTGGCTCATTCGTCCCCCTCCTCTCCCCTGTAACTATTCCCCAGGTCGTTGCTGTAAATGAGAATGTGTTTTCAGTCAACTTACCTGGTAAAATAACAGATAAATAAATAAATAAATAAAAATTGGAGCCGAACTGTATCCCTCTAGAGGGATTTGACATTATGCTGGATTTCAAGCAGTAGATGACTCAAGAGGAGCTGAATGGCAGTTTGATCATGACAACACCACTCCCATAAATTTCTGATCAACAGATGTCTTCACTTTACACCTCAGACACACACACACACACACACAGAGCAGCTGCAGTTAAATCACACTGCTGTACAGGTATTTCCTGAACTTAACTACACTGATCATACTGTATTTTCTTACTTTGTCTCTTTTTGAATGGCAATTTCACCATGACCAACTCTCCCATACACTGCTGATCACCAGTTCTCTTCACTTTACTGCACATGAAACACACTCAGACACTCTGAACTGTACTTCACTGTACATACTGTATTTTTGTCTGTGTTACTTTACTGTATAACATTCAAATCCAATCAAATGTTATTGGTCGCATACACATATCTAGCAGATGTTACTGTGGATGTAGCTAAATTCTTGTGCTCCTAGCTACAACAGTGAAGTAATCTAATAACACACAACAATACATGCACATCTAAAAAGTAAAATGGAATTAAGAAAAATATACACAATAACACTCAAAAGTTTGGACACACCTACTCATTCAAGGGTTTTTATTTTTTTACTATTTTCTACATTGTAGAATAATAGTGAAGACATCAGAACTATGAAATAACACATATGGAATCATGTAGTAACCAAACAAGCTTTAAACAAATTTAAACAAAAGATTCTTCAAAGTAGCCACCATTTCCCTTGATGACAGCTTTGCACACTCTTGGCATTCTCTTAACCAGCTTCATGAGGTAGTCACCTGGAATTCATTTCAATAAACAGGTGTGCCTGTTAAAAGTTAATTTGTGAAATGTCTTTTCTTCTTAATGTGTTTGAGTCAATCAGTCGTGTTATGACAAGGTAGGGGTGGAATACAGAAGATATTCCTATTTAGTAAAAGACCAAGTCATTATCATGGCAAGAACAGCTCAAATAAGCAAAGAGAAATGACAGAATAGTAAAAATAAAGAAAAACCCTGGAATGAGTAGGTGTCCAAACTTTTGACTGGTACTGTATATTTATACTCCGGACTCTGACATTGCTGGTCCTAATATTTCTATATTAGGATGAGCAATGTCGGAATCCGGAGTATTGTCACGTTCGTCGTATTGATGAGACCAAGGCGCAGTGTGATATGAATACATACTTCCTTTAATAAAGAAAGAGCATGTCACGCCCTGGTCTAAGTATTTTGTGTTTTTCTTCATGTATTGGGTCAGGCCAGGGTGTGGCATGGGGTTTTTGTATTGTGGTGTGTTTTGTCTTGGGGTTTTGGTGTGTATATATTGGGATTGTAGCTAGTGGGGTTATCTAGCAAAGTCTATGGCTGTCTGGAGTGGTTCTCAATCAGAGGCAGGTGTTTATCGTTGTCTCTGATTGGGAACCATATTTAGGCAGCCATATTCTTTGAGTTTGTCGTGGGTGATTGTCCTTAGTGTCCTGATGTCCTTGTTCTGTGTTAGTTTACACAAGTATAGGCTGTTTCGGTTTTCGTTACGTTTATTGTTTTGTAGTGTTTGTGTTTAGTGTGTTTGTCATTAAACATGGATCGCAATCTACACGCTGCATTTTGGTCCGACTATCCTTCACACCTAGAGAACCGTAACAGAGCACTTAACAAAACAACCGTGACGCTATATAAACCGAGTGCTGACAGGCAACTACACAGACGACAACTCACAAAACCAATATGTAAAATGGCAACCTAAATAGGATCCCCAATCAGAGGCAACGATAAACAGCTGCCTCTGATTGGGAACCAATTCAGGCCACCATAGACCTACATTACATAGACATACAAAAAAAACATAGATATACAAAAACCCTAGACAGGACAAAAACCACATACCCACCCTCGTCACACCCTGACCTGACCAAAATAATACATAAAACACAGATAACTAAGGTCAGGGCGTGACAAGTATAAATATAAATATATATATACAGTGTCCTCCCTGAATTGTTGCAACCCTATGTAAATATGACCAAAAAAGGGTTTTAAAAAATGTCATTGTGGTTTATCAGCTTGATTTTACACTCGAAAGATGTGAATCTAACCTTTACCCATCTGTGTCACGATTATTGGAACCTCTACAAAAGTTTATAAACAAAAATCAAATTGATGTATATTCCGATTAAGATTTTACTTTTGAAAGTACGTCTGAGTCTTTTCGGAACTCTTAAACAGTCATCCATGAATTCCTGTTTCACTGAGGTATGAATATGATGTGGCACACAGGCTAAACTCCCTTAGTCATCCATCAACATGGGAAAGGCCATAGAATACACAAATGAAATGAGACAAAATGTTGTTGACCTTCACAAATCAGACAATGGCTATAAAAAGATAGCTACACGCCTGAAAATACCCATCTCCACTATTAGGGCAACAATTAAGAAATGTAAAACAACTGGAGCTGTGATGAACCTGCCTGGAAGAGAACGCAAGTTTATTTTGCCCCAACGCACAGTGGGAAGGATGGTTCAAGTGGTAAAAAAATCTCCAAGGATCACAGTTGGAGAATTGCAGGAGATTGTTACATCTTGGGGTCACCAAAACTAGAAGGGTTGCCAGAAGAAAGCACCTGCTGTCATGAAACCACAAACATAAACACCTGGAGTTTGCTTAAAATGTCATTGGTACTTTGATTGCAACCGGGTTCTATGGTCTGATGACACTAAAATATAGCTTTTTTGGCAACAAAAACCGAAGTTGCTTTTGGTGTAAAAAGAGCCGTAACCTAATCCCCACTGTGAAGTATGGTGGTGGATCTGTGATGTTGTGGGGCTGTTTTACTTCCAAAGGCCCTGTAAAATATGGCTTCATGGATTCCATTAAGTACCAGGAGATTTTAGGCCAAAACCTGTCTGCCTCTGCCAGGTGGTTAACACTTGGTCATCGTTGGATCTTCCAACAGGACATCGATCCAAAGCATACCTCCAAATCCACACGAAAATGGTTCACTGACCATAGAATCAATCTTTGCAATGGCCATCCCAGTCCCCTGACCCACCCCATTGAAAACCTGTGGGGTGAGCTGAAAAAGGATAGTCCACATGCGAGGACCAAGGACTCTGAAGGATCTGGAGAGTTTCTGTATAAAGGAATGGTCTCAAATCCCTTCCTATGTGTTCTCCCACCTCATCAAACATTATTTGCAAAGGGAGGGGGCACAAAGTATTAGATGCAGCCAATTATTGAGAAATATTGACTTCTTGATGACAATATATATATTTTTTTACCATTTGAAATAAATTAAAGCTTAGATTTATATCATATTTTGAGAGAAAGATCAAGCTAATGGACACCGACTTTTTTTCACAGACTTTTCTGTTCATATTTACCTCGGGTGCCGATAATAGTTCTTCCACTTAAAAAGATGAGAGAGGCCTGTAATTTTCATCATAGGTACACTTCAACTATGACAGACAAAATGAGAAAAAAAATCCAGAAAATCACATTGTAGTGATGAATTAATGAATGAATTTATTTGCAAATACATAGGATAGAATAATATATGTAGAGCAACAGTTCAATAGGATAGGCCTTGACTACAATACAGTATACAGTGCATTCAAAAAGTATTCAGACCCCTTGACATTTTTCAAATTTTGTTAAGCTACAGCCTTCTTCTAAAATGTATTAAATTGTTATTTTTCCTCATCAATCTACACACAATACCCCATAATGACAAAGCAAAACAGAGGTTTAGATTTTTATGCCAAAAAAATGAATAACTTAAATATCACATTTACATAACTATTCAGACCCTTTACTCAGTAATTTGTTGAAGCACCTTTGGCAGCGATTACAGCCTTGAGTTTTATTAAGTATGACTCTACAAAGTTATTCCCATTCTTCTCTGCAGATCCTGTCAAACTCTGTTAGGTTGGATGGGGAACGTCGCTGCAGAGCTATTTTCAGGTCTCTCCAGAGATGTTCGATTGGGTTCAAGTCCAGGCTCTGACTGAGACACTCAAAGACATTCAGAGACTCATAGTGAAGCCACTCCTGCTTTGTCTTGGCTGTGTGCTTAGGGTCGTTGTCCTGTTGGAAGGTGAACCTTCGTCCAGAGCGCGCTGGAGCAGGTTTTCATCAAGGATTTCTCTGTACTTTGCTATGTTCATATTTCGCTTGATCCTGACTAGTCTCCCAGTCCCTGCCGCGGAAAAACATCCCCACACCATGATGCTGTCACCACCATGCTTCACCGTACGGATTGTGGCAGCTTTCCTCCACACGTGACACTTGGCATTCAAGTCAAAGAGTTCAATCTTGTTTTCATCAGACCAGGTGATACTGCCGATAGGATGCTCTCAATGGTGCATCTGTAAACGTTTGTGAGGGTCTTAGGGACCAAGCTGAATTTCTTCAGCCTCCTGAGGTTGAAGAGGCGCTTGTCTTCACCAAGCTTTTCACCTTCACCACTGCGGCCCCATCAATGTGGATGGGGGCGTGCTACCTCTGCTGTCTCCTGAAGTCCACAATCAGCTCAATAGTTTTGTTGATGTTGAGAGAGAGGTTATTTTCCTGGTATCACTCTGCCAGGGTCCTCACCTCCTCCCTGTAGGCTGTCTCATTGATATTAGTAATCAGGCCTACCACGGTTGTGTCATCTGCAAACTTGATGGTTGAGTGGGATACATGTGTGGCCACGCAGTCATGGGTGAATAGTGAGTACAGGTGGGGGCTGAGCATGCACCCTTGTGGGGCCCCTATGTTGAGGATCAGTGTAGTGGAGGTGTTGTTGCCTACCTTCACCACCAGTGGGCGGACCGTCAGAAAGTCTAGGACCCAGTTGCACAGGACGGGGTTCAGACCCAGGGCCCAAGCTTAATGACGAGGTTGGAGGGTACTATGGTGTTGAAGGCTGAGCTGTAGTCAATGAACAGCATTCTTACATAGGTATTCCTCTTGTCCAGATGGGATAGGGCAGTGTGCAGTGCGATGGGGATTGCGTCATCCGTGGATCTATTGCGGCGGTATTCAAATTGCAGTGGGTCTAGGGTGTCAGGTAAGGTAAGCACTTCATGAAGAATGAATTGAGTGCTAGGGGGCGATAGCCATTTAGTTCAGTTACCTTCAATTCCTTGGGTACAGGAACAATGGTGGTAATATTGAAGGAAGAGTGGACAGCGGACTGGGATAGGGAGGGATTGAATATATCCTTAAACATCCCAGCCAGCTGGTCTGCGCATGCTCTTAGGATGCAGCTAGGGATGCCGTCTGGGCTGGCATCCTTGCGAGGGTTAACACGCTTAAATGACTGACTCACTTCATCCATGGTGTCGGGTTTTTGGCTATGCCGGATTAAGTGATATGACATGCTATTCTATAAAATCGTTTCTCCGTAATTAATATTACCTGATTGAGCTAATCATGTAAATGTAATTAACTAGAGAGTCGGGGAACCACAAAATAATATTTATAGAGCTGTTATCTTCCGAATAAACTCTTAAAGACCTAGTAATATTTTACATCAATACCAGTCAATATTAATCGTTATCTTAATTCAGTCTCATTTGAAAGTTGTAAATTCTTGGTTATCTGCACGAACCCTGGCTAACAAGTTGAATCAGCAATGCAAAATTGGGTTTAATTATTTATTTACTAAATACCTAACTAATCACACAGAATTACAAATACACATAAATAATTCATAACTTGATTACAAATTAAGTCATCAAGGAAAACGTCCCTAGCGGGCGGAACAGATATGACAGCTGGTTACACAAAAGAAAAAGGGCTGGGTTTGAGTGAAAGAGCGGGAAGACTGAGGAACAAAGGGCGAAGCTGTGCTATTGTAAATATCTTATGCATTCTAAATTACCGCCCATTTGGAACAGGAAAATGCAATAAATATTTACTCTGAGCTGCGCTTCGGTAGGTTCCACCAACCTATGGAAGGCCGTGTTGCCCAACCGAGTCCTTTGTCCTTTGAAGAATGCCTCTGCTGGTAAATTGAATACTTTGTAGTAACTTCGTTGTGTGGTAGTCGGGATACTCTGTCTGTTCCTTCCTAGCCCTCGTTTGCAGTGACTGTTGCTAACTCAACGGCTAAGAGGTATCACTTCTGTAGTGAATAAGAGTTAAAAGTTCATACCATTCGCAACCAAAGCTCACGCTGATGTTGGCTTCGTTTTGTGGTTATTATCTGAACCATTCTGACATCGGACCGTCGACCCCACATCCTCAGAACATGAGGTTACATTGTTGTTAAGGCTTTATATAGGAAGGGAGAGGAGGGCGTGTCTGAAAAGTTTTATAGCCCATGTCCCTTCACAGGGGCGGGCCACTGATTGAGCAGAGCCCTACCTTATGAAAACCCAAATCTCACATTTTAGAAGCTAAAATCACATTTCACCCCATCGCAAATAAATTCATGTTCAAACATTTTTAATTGAACAACAATTCCCATGTGAATCCGATAACTCTGATGTGTAGACTTTCCATCATCTTATCATTGATGAGAATGTCTCAGATGACAACCGAACTGACATCATATTCATTAAGTACCACCGCATATGTTCAATTGGTCAGATTACCAGAATATTGTTCATTTCCCCCCACCTTCTGATGATCCCAGAATTTCTATGTTAACCAAGGGTTTTGCAAATGTAACATCAGTAGGTTAGAGAGAGGAAAAAGGGGGGAAGAGGTATTTATGACTGTCATAAACCTACCCCCAGGCCAATGTCATGACAATGGAGAATGAGAGATCACAGTCCTCGGAAGCAGCGGTGGCCCACGTCGACAGCACAGTGGTTTCCTCGAAGCAGGCGAAGAAGGTGTTTAGCTTGTCTGGTAGGAAGACGTCGGTGTCTGCAACGTGGCAGGTTTTCTTGTTGAATACCCAGTTCCCTTTTTCAGTTAGAATTAGTGTACACTCTAGTGGCATGCGGGTCAGCTGACTGTTTTGACTTTATAGCATCCCCAGAAGGCATGGATTATTGAGTCATTGTTACTTTTACACTTAAGACATGACTCTGTCGTTTTGTTGTAGAATTTGTGCATTTTGTCTCTTGTATAATACATTCTATACATTAGTTTATAGTGGATTAAGCCTAAATGTCCTATGTTTAAGCATCGTTAGTATTCTATATTTTTTGTGGTCCACATTTCCTATTGCCACTATTTCAATGTTGTCCATGTACATTTTATATCATGTGATTTTTGAGTATTCTGAAATTATTTTTTAGCAATGGGGGCATTGCATTTCCAATATTGTTCAGGTATATCAGGAGCTCATCGGCAAATAAGTTTAGTTTACATTAATGTTTACCAATACTGATACGGGTTACGTTTGTGTCCTGTCTAATTCTTTCTGCAAGCGGTTCAATTGCCAGTGAAACAGAAGGGGGGGGAGAGGACATCCCTGTCTTGCACCTCCTTCTAAAGCAATTTCAGCTGTAGGATCAGTCCAACGGTTGTTTCATTCTGATTTATTTACATCATTTATAGAAGCTTATAAAAGTCTCATTAATAGCATTGTTGGTTCTAATTAAAGCATTTGTATCCTTATATTTTAAATTATAACTGGTTAGGTGTGTATTCATTTAAAAGGGCTGTGAGATGTTTACCAGGTTTATTTGACATTAAATAGTATGCTTTATTTGAGTTTAACCTGTAGTTGATGGCTCTCTTCAAAAGTGATGATCATATTCCCGTTTAAATTCATCTTTACCTTGTTAAAAGCCTTTGGGCAGTTATCATTTCAGGTTTAAAAATGCGCTCTCTTCATGATACAGCAGAATAACCCGATATCACTATGTCATGAATTTTTGAACCCAGTAAATTTTTGAGTGCATGGGATGTACAGTAACTTGTCATTGGAATAATAATCTCCAGGTGACCTGTAAATTATTTGTAGATTTCTGCCTCTTTTGAAGTGTCACGAATACCACCGAAGGTGGCTCCCCTTCCTGCTCGGGTGGCGCTCGGCGGTCGTTGTCGCCGGTCTATTAGCTGCCACCGATCCCTTTTTCCTTTTCGTTTGTTTTTGTCTAATTGTTTTCACCTGTTCCTTGATGGGGTTTTGGGATGGGTGTTATTTAATTTGCTAAACTGTAATTACTTCGCTACTATGGCCTATTTATTGCCTTTCCTCCTCATGCCATTTGCACACACTGTATATTGATTTTCTTTTTTCTCTATTGTGTTATTGACTGTACTCTTGTTTATTTCATGTGTAACTCCGTGTTGTTGTTTGTGTCGCACTGCTTTGCTTTATCTTGGCCAGGTCGCAGTAGTAAATGAGAACTTGTTCTCAACTAGCTTACATGGTTAAATAAAGGTGAAATAAAAATTTAAAAAATGTAAGGGAAAAAGATGTATTCTTATTTATCAAGATGCTTAACTGTCTGCTGTTACTACAGTCGGTGGCAGTATAGGCCTCTCTAACACAGCTCCTCTTTAACCTCTTGATCCTACTTGAGACGCAGACGTCCCAACTAGAGCTCTGGAAATGCAAATGCGCTACGCTAAACGCTAATAGTATTAGTTAAAACGCAAACGTTCATTAAAATACACATGCTTGGTATTGAATTAAAGCTACACTCGTTGTGAATCCAGGCACCAAGTCAGATTCTTAAAATGCTTTTCGGCGAAAGCATGAGAAGCTATTATCTGATAGCATGTAACACCCCAAAAGACCCGTAGGGGATGTAAACAAAAGAATTAGCATAGTCGGCGCTACACAAACCGCACAATAAAATATAAAACATTCATTACCTTTGACCATCTTCTTTCTTGGCACTCCTTGATGTCCCATAATCAATACTGGGTCTTTTTTTCGATTAAATCGGTCCATATATAGCCTAGATATCGATCTATGAAAACTGTGTGATAAACGGAAAAAAATAGCGTTTCATAACGTAACGTCATTTTTTAAAAGTTAAAAAGTTGACGATAAACTTTCACAAAACACTTCGAAATACCTTTCTAATGCCACTTTAGGTATTACTACACGTTAATAAGCTATAAAAATCATCAGGAGGCGATGTAAATTCGATAGCTGGTCGTCTGGAAAAAATGTCCGGAAAAACACCGAGACGATGCATCAAGTTGGTGGTCGGAGGGAATCGGTTCCCTTTGGTCGGATCTACCAAGAATCAAATCAGAATCAAATCAGAAGACTCTATACATCCTGTGGAAGCTGTAGGTACTGCAACCTCGGCCTCATTTAATACGGTTCACCTTTAACAATGGGTTGAAGTGGCGCATGGACATTTTTTCCATCTCCAGTGATCAGATTTTCCTGCGCTTTTCGATGAAACAGACGTTCTGTTATAGTCACAGCCATGATTTAAACAGTTTTAGAAACCTCTGAGTGTTTTCTATCCACACATACTAATCATATGCATATACTATATTCCTGGCATGAGTAGCAGGACGCCAGAATGTTCGAAAAAGTAGGGGGTCGGCTTAAGAGGTTTAAATATTCAATTTCTCCTTTTTTGAAAATGTAACTCTTGAAGGAAGACAACGTCTATTGACAATGTCTTTAAATGTTCAAGAACCTTATGTTTGTTTGTGCCATTACTGAGCCTGTTCACATTCCATGTAATGTTGGATTTGACTTCTATAGAATTTTCTGTTCTGTATATCATTGAAGGACCAGAAAGAGCAGACATGTCATGAGAGCTGTGGACATTCCATGAAATAGGAGAGTCATAGTATGAATACATAGTTGTTGTATACTTTCCATACACTATATATACAAAGGTATGTGGACATCCCTTCAAATTAGTGGATTCGGCTATGTTTGCCACAACCGTTGCTGCCAGCTATAGAAAATCAAGCACACAGCCATACAATCTCCATAGACAAACATTGGCAGTAGACTGGCCTTACTGAAGAGCTCAGTGACATTCAACTTGGCACCGTCATAGGATGCCACCTTTCCAACAAGACAGTTCATCTAATTTATGCCACACTAGAGCTGCCCAGGTCAACTGTAAGTGCTGTTATTGTGAAGTAGAAACATCTAGGATCAACAACGGCTCAGCCGCTAAATGGTATGCCACACAAGCTCACAGAACAGGACTGCCGAGTGCTGAAGCAAAGTAAAAATTGTCTGCCCTCAGATAACACTCACTACCGAGTTCCAAACTGCCTCTGGAAGCAACTTTAGCACAGGAACTGATTGTCGGGAGCTTCATGAAATGGTTTTCCATTGCTGAGCAGCCACACACAAGCCTAAGATCACCATGCGCAATGTCAAGCGTCGGCTGGAGTTGTGTAAAGCTCACCCCCATTGGGCTCTGGAGCAGTGGAAACACAGTCTCTGGAGTGGTGAATCACGCTTTCACCTGGCAGTCCGACAGATAAATCTGGGTTTGGTGGATGCCACGAGAAGGCTACCTGCCCGAATGCAAAAATCAAATCAGATCATATTGCACCAAATACAACAGGTGTAGACCTTACTGTGAAATGCTTACTTACAAGCCCTTTAGGGCTAGGCGTTCCGCTAGCGGGACAGCTTCCGGTGAAACTGGACGGCGCGCAATTCAAATAAATAATCATAAAAATGATGGATATTATACATTTAGGTACATATAAGTGTCTTATATCGGCTGAAAGTTTAAATTCTTGTTAATCTAACTGCACTGTCCAATTTAGAGTAACTATTACAGCGAAAACATGCCATGTGATTGTTTTAGGATGGCGCTCCACATCAAAATATTTTTCTACCGGCACAGGCTTCATAAATTCACAAATAGCACAAATTCCTCTGATTTGTCATCCAAAGGGTCCCAGCTATAACTTGTAGTGGCATTTTGTTAGATAAAATCCTTCTTTATATCCCAAAAAGTCTGTTTAGTTGGCGCCACCGATTTGAGTAATCCATTCATTTCAACAAGTCAAAATACAATTCTATTTACTCCTCAGATACCCTAAAATGTAATCAAACTATAATATTTCTTACGGAAAGAAGTATGTTCAGTAGGAAACCGATTTTAGCAGTTGCGTTCTGTCTTCATGGCATGCAAACACGGATTTCCAAGACTGTGTCCATGTACTAAAACTGATATTTCTTATTAGTTTTTGAAGTTACAAGCCTAAAACCTTGAATGTAGACTGCTGACACCCTGTGGATGCCATAGGAATTGCATCCAGGGAGCTAATATTCAATATGACCTTTTACTTGCCATTCTAAGAGGATGACCGCTTTCCAACAATGCAGTAAAATAAATATAGTTATAAACTAAAGTTGTCACACCCTGATCTATTTCACCTGTCTTTTTGAATGTCTCCACCCCCCCTCCAGGTGTTGCCCATCTTCCCCATTATCCCCTGTGTATTTATCCCAGTGTTCTCTGTATGTCTGTTGTCAGTTCGACTTGTTTGTCAAGTCAACCAGCATTTTTCATCTCAGCTCCTGCTTCACCCCAGTCTCTTTTTTTCTCACTCTCCTGGTTTTGACCTTTGCCTGTCTGAGTCAGCCTGCCTGACCACTCTGCCTGCCCCTGACCCTGAGCTTGCTTGCCGTCCTGAACCTTTGCCCCACCGCTGGTTTACCGACCGCTGCCTGACCCGACCCTGAGCCTGCCTGCCGTCCTGTACCTTTGCCCCACTACTCTGGGTATCGACCCATGCCTGCTTTGACCTGTCGTTTGCCTGCCCTGTTGCCGTAATAAACATTGTTACTCCGACACAATATGCATCTGGGTATGAACTGGCCATGACTGACCCAGCAGACAGAAGCCATCTCCTCCCAAGGAGCCACCATCAGGAGGCACGAGGAACTGCTTGGCGGCCTTATGGAGGGGTTCCAAATGTTGGCGGAACGCCATGACTGGGCATTGGACAGTTTGCTGGAGCAATTCCGTGGGTTGACTGGGAGGCAGCCTACCACGGTGGTAACCCCACAGCCCCTCTGTAACACAACTGCTAGCAGCGCCGTCTCATCGGCCACCCCACCTTCCCGGGTGCCCCGTTTACCCCCTCAGAACACTTCAATGGAGAGTCGAGCACCTCTCGGGCATTTCTAGCTCAGTGTGCCCTCAGCTTCAGCCCTCCTCCTTCCCCTCAGATCTCAACCAAGATAGCCTCTCATCATGCTGATGTCTGGGAGGGCTCTCACCTGGGCTACTGCTGTATGGGAACAGCAGCTGGCCATATGTGTTAGTCTGGAGGGGTTTGTGGGTAGGTGAAAATGTTTTTTTTTTACGCCCATTCTCCGGGAGAGAAGCTTCCACCTTTGGGATGAAATGGAACGCCGACTGCAAGCCATGCCTAATCGCCCAACATCATTGCCAGACCTCACTATTGCTCGTGGATGAATGGAAGCAAGTCCCCGCAGCAATGTTCCAACATCTAGTGGAAAGCCTTCCCAGCAGAGTGGAGGCTTTTAAAGCAGCAAAGGGGGGACCAACTCCATATTAATGCCCATGATTTTGAAATGAGATATTCAACGATACTTTTGGTCATGTAGTGTATATTTAAGTGGTAATGAGTTCGAAGCCAGTGTTTGGAGGATACACAATATATAGTACCAACACAAATCTAGGGTTGCTGCCCAAGCCAGCTGGTCGTTCGTTCTATCGGTTTGTTTGCTGGAGACGCAAACCAGTCGTTCAGTCTTTTTTTTCTGTATCTATCGATGCGACCCAGTCGTTTGTTCTAAATGTACCATTGCCATATGGGCTGGTAATATTCTTATCCCTTACTTGCTAGCTAGTCAACTACAGCTAAATTACAGTCACATCAAAAATAACAGAAAATTAGCTGTATTTGCATTTATTGAAGCTATTTCCGATTTGGATACAACCATAACAATGAGTGATTTCGCATGATTTCAGGCATGATTTCGCCTGGCATAGAACATCTGCTCACTTGTCATGAAATTGTTGTTCAAAGGAGCTAGCCAATGACAAAGCTAACACATGTGCAAGCTGATTCATGATTTCTGTAGAATCAGCATTTGTGGGTTCGATTACAGGCTCAAAATGGTCTAGATGGCTAGCATCCCGGAGTCGCCTCTTCACTGTTGACGTTGAAACTGGTGTTTCACAGTTTCTATTTAAGGAAGCTGCCAGTTGAGGACTTGTGAGGCGTTTGTTTCTCAAACTAGACACTCCAATGTACTTGCTCGGCACTCCAATGTACTTGTCCTCTTGCTCAGTTGTGCACCGGGGCCTCCCACTCCTCTTTCTATTATGGTTAGAGTTTGTTTGCGCTGCTCTGTGAAGGGAGTAGTACATAGCTTTGTAAGAGATATTCAGTTTCTTGGCAATTTCTTGCATGGAATAGCCTTTCTCAGAACAAGAATAGACTGACAAGTTTCCGAAGAAAGTTCTTTGTTTCTGGCCATTTTGAGCCTGTAAACGAACTCGCAAATGCTGATGCTCCAGATAATCGACTAGTCTAAAGAAGGACAGTCTTTAACGGTAGTGTAGGTAGGGGTTAAGTGACTATGCGTAGATAATAAACAAAGAATAGCAGCAGTGTAAAAACAAAGTGTGTGTTGGGGGGTGAGGGGGTGTCAATGTAAATAGTCCATGTGGCCATTTGATTAATTGTTCAGCAGTCTTATGGCTTGGGGGTAGAAGCTGTTAAGGAGCCTTTTGGACCTAGACTTGGCGCTCCGGTACCGCTTGCCGTGCGGTAGCAGATAGAACAGCCTTCGACTTGGGTGACTGGAGTCTTTGACAATTTTTGGGGCCTTCCTCTGACATTGTTATATAGGTCCTGGATGGCAGCGATGCAACTGGTCAGCTGTAGAACGTTTTGAGGGTCTGGGGAACCATGCCATATCTTTTCAGTCTCCTGAGGGGGAAAAGGTTTCGTGCCCCCTTCACGACTGTCTTGGTGTATTTGGACCATGATCATTTGTTGGGGATGTGGACAAAAAAGGAACTTGAAACTCTCGACCCACTCCATTACAGCCCCATCGATGTTACTGGGGGCATGTCTGCAGCATGATCTATTTTTCTGCATGTACATGTACCTTGTTTCCAGATTGGCGTGATAGACAATTGTTTTATTGAGGCACGTATCAATATTGCTGTAGAGTTAATTGTGGCCTGCAAGTAAATCAAACAACTTAAATTAACACGTCACTCAGAAAAACAAATGATTCTCGAGTCAGTAAAAATAGTTTTTCCAAAAAGAATGAATCGTTTGGGAACTGCACATCACTAATACAGACCTGAGAGCCAATCTGGAAACAAGGTGGAAAGAGCACTAGAGAGAAATGGGCGGATGGATACTTTATCTGTCCCTAGAGCCACCTGAGCTTAAATCACTATCATTATTTGGGGAGAAAAAAAGTGGCCTGTGGACTTGTTCAGTTCAATACATCACAAGTAAATGAACTAGAATGCAAAAAGAGAGAGATGTGGAGAGAGAGATGTGGTGAGAAAGAAAGCGATATTTAGAGACATAGGAAGAGAGAGACAGGGAGATAGAGGGAAACAAAAGAGCAGCTTCACACTTTTCCTTGATACAGTATTGGGCATTTTGCCAAAACACCCACTGCCTGATTTTCTACTGCTCAAAGAGCCTGTGTTTATTTTGACCAAGACCAGCAAGGAATCATAAGGCGGCTCGTACACCTCAGTAATAACAGGCCTCGTCTCATTGTTTTGTTGATCGGTAAGTAAGTAAGCATGAGGCACTTCTCAGAACTGCCAAGCCCCCACAGGAGGCCTTTTGCCTTTTGGTAGGTTGTCATTGTAAATAAGAATTTGTTCTTAACTGACTTGCCTAGTTAAATAAACGTTAAATAAAAATAAATTTAAAATAAGGTGAACAAAAGCCTACCCGGGAACATTGCAATGGGGAGAAATTTGATACACATCAAACCAGGCAGCTTGACAATAAGTGTTTTCAAAAAGCAAGATTCCAGGTCCAGTATTTTTTCAGTGGTAAATCAAAAGTGATTGCACAGGGTCGAACCAGAAAGAACATGCTTGAAGAAAGGACACTCACAATGATTCACACCTCAAAGACTGGGAGAAAATCGAGGCCACAGAAGCTTTTGCATTCACCTTTATGTCCTTCAAAAAAGCTTGTGAGCTTGCCCAAGCCGAGATGCCACTGTGAAGTAATTGCAAATTCTGCACAGAACCCAATATTCCATTCATCAGAAGCTGAGAGGTAGCGACACACTGCTTTTTTGGGGAGATAGAGGATTGATAGTTTGTACGGTGCTAAGTAATGATGAATTCTTGCATCTGTACAAGCTAGCCATTTTCTTATGGTATGACTCCTACAGAATATTCCCACTTGGCACACCACGTCATTTCAACGTTGAAATGTGGGTAATATTTGGTTGAAACGTTGGTCATTGAGGTTTCAACCTTTATTCAACCATTCAAAAAGATGGCCAGAAGTTTGCTGAATTCACAATGTGTTATTACTATGCTTCCATCCATCTTTTAGATGCATAACCAAATTTGATATGATTTGAAAAACCATGTCTGCACTGTGTTCCCTCTAATACCACAACTAAATAACCTGGATTGGCCTACTTAAGCAATAAAGCCTGAGGGGGTGGGGTATATGGCCAATATTCCACAATTAAGGGCTGTTCTTAGGCACGATGCAAAGAAGAGCTGCCGTATTGCTATTATTAATTGGTTACCACTTTTGTATAAAGAAAAAAACAGAAATGTTTTATTAAAATTAGGCAAATTAAGTGATATATCATTAAGTATGCACATATTTGCATATAGAGTCCAATCTGGAGACTGGATGTCAGCCTAAATATTTTGGTTTAATTTTGTTAAGACACTCCAGGACCGGACTTACACATAGCCAATTTTGGATGTAGACTTTTTTCATTTTTCTATCTGTAAAAAAATTAAGAAAGGTACGTAAAAATGCATTTTGAGTGAATTGTTCGAAAGCAAATGTAATCTAAAATAAAAGTTGGATAACATATCAACAATTTCCTATGTATAAGTCTGGAGAATATATATAAGGATAATCACACATTTTGTGAATGCAGATCATTCTGAGGCTGAGAAAAATGAGTTGGTGTTTGGTAAGAGTCTGACTTTCAGGAAATGACAGTTAGACAAGGACACTGAATTTAGACTACCTAATGACAAACACCTACAGTGCTTTCAGAAAGTACCCATTTAAGGAGCTACAAATTTATATTCTGAGAATGTTGTGGTAATATTAGATCAAACTTAAATACTGTGGAACATTTTCCAAATGTTCTGAGGACCTCCAAGACAATGCAACATGTATATTGTGTGAACATCAGTAGAATATTATGTATTATGTATATATAAACCTAAAACATATGTTATGAATGTCATAAAAACTGACTTATTTGGAAATTGTGGAACATTGTGGGAATGTTCTATACAACCTATGTGAATATCACAATAATATTTTTGCAACATCCCAGACAACTGGGATAGGGTCTAGTTTCCTGAATTTCCGCCTGACTGACGTGCCCAAATAAACTGCTTGTTACTCAGGCCCAGAAGCCAGAATATGCATATAATTGGTAGCAATGGATAGATAACACTTTAACATTTCTAAAACTATTATAGTAATGTCTGAGACGATAACAGAATTTATATAGCAGGTGAAAATCTAAGAAAATCCAATCTGAATTTTATTTTTGAGCTCCAAGGTTCTTATGATGGGAACCTATTGTTTCTATGTAAATCTGTCTCCCAGATTGCAATTCCTATGGCTTCCACTAGATGTCAACAGTCTTTATTCAAGGTTTCAGGATTGTTTTTTGAAAAACGAACAAGTATTTGGAGTTTCGGTGAGAAGAGCACCGGAACAATATCAGTCTTTCAGCCCACGAGGGTGTATATGCCTGCTTAATAAATTTCCTTTCCTATTGAACATACTACTTTCATTATGAAATATTATAGTTTATTTACATTTTCGAGTACCTGAGGATTAAGTAGAAACGTCGTTTGACTTGTTTGGACAAAGTTTAGCGGTAGCTTTTTGGACTCCTTTGTCAGCATGTTTAACGAGTGGATTACGGAAATCAATGGCGCCAGCTAAACTGACTTTTTGGGATATAAAGTACTTTATCTAACAAAACGACCATTCATGTTGTAGCTGGGACCCTTCGGATTGCAAACAGAGGAAGATCTTCAAAAGTAAGTGATTTATTTAATCGCCATTTGTGATTTTATGAAATCTATGCTGGTTGAAAAATGTTGATGTGGAGCATGGCATGCTTTCGCCGTAAAGCCTTTTTGAAATCGGACAAGGCAGTTAGATTAACAGGAATGTAAGCTTTTAAATGATGTAAGACACTTGTATTTTCATGAATGTTTAATATTATGATTAATTATTTGAATTGGGCGCCCTTAAATTTCATTGGATTTTGTTGGCTGGTGTCCCGCTAGCCAACAAGGGACGCCTAATCCCTAAGGAACAAAGACCAGGTGTTCTGTCAACATTCTTGCAAAACCAAAGGAACATTTTGTGCACCCTGATAGAAACATTATCTGAATTTCAGCACGTCCCCACAATGTTCCCACAACCAAAAGAAACATTATGCAAACCTTAAAATAACAGACAAAATGTGTTCTGTGAACATTCTTGTAACATCAGGTGAATGTTTTTTACACCCTAAAAGAAACATTGTACAATCATCCGCACAACTGGACAGTTTTAGTATTTTGTTCTCAACAGACTGTTCCCACAACCTAATGAAACATTCTGGGACAGATTAAATGTATTCTAGGAATATTCTTGCAACATCAGGCAAACGTTTTACACAAACATTCTATAATCGACACGACAGGACTGTTCTTGTGTTATGAGAACATATGTCGCGACCTAACAAATGTTCTGTGAACTGTCACGGAATCAATTTTGGTTTGCTTGGTACAATCTTATAAAAAAGGTACTATCTAGAACCTAAAAGGGTTCCTGCACCATTGGAGAAACCTTTTGACAAACCATTTTTTGTTCAAGGTAGAACCTTTTTGGGTTCCACGTTGGACCCTTTGCACAGAGGGTTCGACATGGAACCCAAAAGGGTTCTCCCTAGAACCAAAAAAGTGTTCTCCTATGGGGACAGCCGAAGAACCCTTTTGGAACCTTTTTTTCTAAAAGTGTAGTGGTTGAGTGAGGAAGGAGCGTGCGGCTTCCGATTGAGTCATATATGAAGTTGACAGTATAGTGTACAAAGTTTGATTAATTGATTTACAATCCAATATGGAGGCCATTAAATAACATACAGCTGAGTCAACAACATATCAATAGTGTTGTTTTCTCTGTAATAGTCTGATGTAATCAATCAATCTCATACATTGACTCACCAACTTCAAACATCAGCTATCTGAGCAGCTAACCGATCGCTGCTGCTGTACATAGTCTATTGGTAAATAGCCCACCCATTTTCACCTACCTCATCCCCATACTGTTTTTATTTATTTACTTGCTCTTTTGCACACCAATATCTCTACCTGTACATGACCATCTGATCATTTATCACTCCAGTGTTAATCTGCAAAATTGTAATTATTCGCCTACCTCCTCATGCCTTTTGCACACATTGTATATAGACTCCCCCCTTTGTTTTCTACTGTGTTATTGACTTGTTAATTGTTTATTCCATGTGTAACTCTGTGTTGTCTGCTCACACTGCTATGCTTTATCTTGGCCAGGTTGCAGTTGCAAATGAGAACTTGTTCTCAACTGGCCTACCTGGTTAAATAAAGGTGAAATAAAAATATATATTTTTTTTTAAATTGACTAATAAATACAATATTATAATAGGGGGCTCCCAAATGGTGCAGCGGTCTAAGGCACTGCATCTCAGTGGTAGAGGGTTCGATTCCAGGTTGTATCACAACTGGCCGTGATTGGGAGTCCCACCAGTTTTGAAAATAGAGTTTTTGTGATACATAATCAGATTAAAGGTGTCACTCTACCTTGACCTTTCAACAGTGTTTAGAGGAACCCTATATTGACTGCATTAGCCCACCGACCTAAAGACTAGGCATTAGCTCAAGGAGGCAATATACAAGGCTTCACCTCTCAGGCAAGGTGATTCATTACACAAACAGCCTTGAATGGACTAAATTTAGTCTTTGTCATATTGCTTTCTTCTTTCCAGTGTATTTAGATTGTGGCTGCTATCAACTGATAAGCCACAGAAAGTGACACTTTTGTGAAAATATACTGTGTGTATCAGATCCAGAGAGTCAACAAAATCAGTGGAGGAATCAACTTTCTCCTTTGATCTATAATAACAATAGTCTTGAACTAAGACAAGGTAAAGAAACTGCTCATTATCACACACTCCCTTCTCAGTAAAATCAGAATTGCCTCTCTATAAGAACACTGAAGGAACCATCATAAAACTGCAATGGGATCCTTGTCAGCTACGTAAAGAAAAACTGCAGATCCTAAAACTATAAATCCCCTTCAAATGAATGGTAGGTAGAGTACCATTTAATTGTAATGATAACATCACTTATGCACTACAGCCAGCAGACGACCACCAGACATGTCACAGACATGACAGGTACTAGACTGCACACACTTCAATTAGCCGCAGGGAAATTGCAGACGTCAACTAGACAGAGCTCAAAATAGCATAGTTGGAACCTGGACACAGATGACTCCATCAATATTTTGTGTGATTTAGTTTACTGGGGAGCGATGAATAAATAACTATTGCATGGCCCAGTTCTTTTTCCATTGATCAAGTTCCCACTCTCATTTTGAGTCAAAACAATTCATTTGCAATTCATTTGCACAATACAGAAGCCTTATAATGTTCGCCCCTCCTGTAGCCCATATGTTCTACAGCCACATACCTTTACTTTTCTCAGGAGTTGACATAGAACTCCTTCTACAGTACTTAGCACACACATGACACTCAATAGCAACCATATAAATATTATATTTACATAGAAATAGAAATAGACCAGTACCAACAAGAAGACACAGAAGTACCAGAATTAAAAATTATCTGCAAAGACATTTTATTTCCAGATGCACGTCAAGAGAATGGAGTGTTAGAGGAAACCTACTGCCTTAATGACTTAGTCACTTAGCTGTCATTACAGGTTACAACCTGCTTAGTTGTGTGAAGACTGTTTGTTTTCCTCGCTTACGCCAAAGGCAGCTTATATTTTGTTTTGACAAGAATGTCTTTTCCATTAGCTTGTTTGAATAATAACAGTCTCTCAGAGCTATATGCTAAACATTAATATAAAGCTACCCTTTCCCACAATAGTACGTTTTTGGACATATTCAATGTTCTTTGCTCTGTCTGTTGTTGTTGTTTTCAACTGTCATCTGTTGAAATGAAAAGAATGTCAGCAGAAGAAAAAGCGAGAGAGAGGGAGAAAGTGAAAAGCAAAAAGTGAGAGAGAAAATAAGAGAGGGAGAGAGAGAGATTGCATCCCTATACCCCTATCTTCCTCTCCCGTTCTCAAACCACCAGGGAGACCTTGTAGGGAGGGAAAGGGGATATTTTTAGCAGGTCTCACAATTCCTCCTGTAAATAATTACCTGCGTTGTTGCAAAGCTGCCTGCTCATAGGATTGGCCATGTAATGCGGTGCTACATCACACTTCAAAAGCAGAAGCAGGGAAAGGAGAGGACTTACGTCATAGTGAGATCTGCAGTAGGACCCTTGGTGATACGAGGTCTTGTATCCTTACACCACATCATCATGAAGCAAAGGCTTTTGACACTCAAGAAGGCAGGGATGGAAGGGATGTAATAAGAAACGTGACCGGGCACATTTTATGTATAGTGTGTCAGAATTCCATTTATCCCTGAAGACTATGTCCTCCTGGTGTGAATAATGGAAACCTAGAGTAGGTTGTTAGAACACTCAGTAATCACAGTTGTGCCGGTTGGATTGTGGCCCGGAAGTGTCTTTCCTTTCATCATTCAAATTCCTTGAAAAACTGGCCGGTAAAAACACATATACAGTTGAAGTCAGAAGTTGACATACACCTTAGCCAAATACATTACACTTAGCTTTTCAAAATTCTTGACATTAAATCCTAGTAAAAGCCCCTGTCTTAGGTCAGTTAGGATCACCACTTTATTTTAAGAATGTGAAATGACAGAATAATAGTAGAGAGAATGATTTATTTCAGCTTTCATTTCTTTCATCACATTCCCAGTGGTTCAGAAGTTTACATACACTCAATAAGTATTTGGTAGCATTGCCTTTAAATTGTTTCACTTGGGTCAAACATTTCAGGTAGCCTTCCACAAGCTTCCCACAATAAGTTGGGTGAATTTTGGCCCATTCCTCCTGACAGAGCGGTTGTAACTGAGTCAGATTGGTAGGCCTCCTTGCTCACACACGCTTTTTCAGTTCTGCCCACAAATGTCCGATAAGATTGAGGTCAGGGCTTTGTGATGGACACTCCAATACCTTTACTTTGTTGTCCTTAAGCCATTTTGCCACAACTTTGGAAGTATGCTTGGGGTCAATGTCCATTTGGAAGACCCATTTGCGACCAAGCTTTACCTTCCTGGCTGATGTCTTGAGATGTTGCTGCAATATATCCACATAATTGTCCTTCCTCATGATGCAATTTATTTTGTGAAGCCCACCAGTCCCTCCTGCAGCAAAGCACCCCACAACATGCTGCTGCCACCCCCGTGCTTCACAGTTGGGATGGTGTTCTTCGACTTGCAAGCCTCCCCTTTTTCCTCCAAACATAATGATGGTCATTATGGCCAAAAAGTTATATATTTTTTCATCAGACCAGAGGATATTTCTCCAAAAAGTATGATCTTTGTCCCCATGTGCAGTTGCAAACCGTAGTCTGGCTTTTGTATGGTGGTTTTGGAGAAGTGGCTTCTTCCTTGCTGAGCGGCCTTTCAGTTTATGTCAGTATAGGACTCCTTTAACTGTTTCCTCCAGCATCTTCACAAGGTCCTTTGCTGTTGTTCTGGGATTGATTTGCCCTTTTCGTACCAAAGTATGTTCATCTCTGAGACAGAAGGCGTCTCCTTCCTGAGCGGTATGATGGCTGCATGGTCCCATGGTGTTTATACTTGCGTACTATTGTTTGTACAGATGAACCTGGTACCTTCAGGCGTTAAGAAATTGCTCCCAAGGATGAACCAGACATGGAGGTCTACAATTTTGTTTCTGAGGTCTTGGTTGATTTCTTTTGATGTTCCCATGATGTCAAGCAAAGAGGCACTGCATTTGAAGCTAGGCCTTGAAATACATCCACAAGTACACCTCCAATTGACTCAAATGATGTCAACTAGCCTATCAGAAGCTTCTAATTTTCTGGAATTTTCCAAGCTGTTTAAAGGCACAGTGAAATTAGTGTATGTCAACTTCTGACCTACTGGAATTGTGATACAGTGAATTATTAGTGAAATAATCTGTCTGTAAACAATTGTTGAAAAAATTACTTGTTTCATGCACAAAGTAGATGTCCTAACTGACTTGCCAAAACTATAGTTTGGTAACAAGAAATTTGTGGAGTGGTTGAAAAACAAGTTAATGACAACCTAAATGTATGTAAACTTCCGACTTCAACTGTACATATATAATAAATAACTGCTATACAGGCATTAATACATTTCTATTTCAATTGAGACTGGATCAAGCATCAAGAGCACATGAATGAAAAAATCTGACCTTACAGAGTTTGGGCCACAGTGACACCATGTTGGATTTTAGACGGCTACTAGGGCTGAGAATTACAAGGGACATCACAATACAATGTTATCATTATATTTAGGTGCCGGTATTATATGCATTACGATTCAATACTGTGATTTCATTGTGATTTAATGTTCCAAACATATTGCTCACCATATGTCTGAAGCAAAGGGACAAGAGAGAGCCATGAGAACGAGTTTTGATCAGTCATAGAAATATAAGTGCTTAAAACAAATTGACTCCTTTTTTAAAATAGAAGATGGGGAACGTGCTATGAAGAATAAGACTTCTTGGTGCAGGTACAACCAATTAGCACAAAAGTAATGTTGCGTTATTGTCAAAAATAATATCTCTATGTAACTGTAGCAATTTTTCCCCATTACTAACATCTACCCTAACCATAAGAAAAATAAGGTCGCAGAGTGCAATTTTCTAAGCGCAACCAACCTTGCCTTGTCTTATCACCAGGTGAATGATAATGGCAAGGAGAAGTAACCTAATCAACATTTTAAAATGAATAGATTTGGCAGATAGTTTTCATTATTTTGACCTCATCATAATCGGAAGAGGAAGTGTAATTAGCCACCACTACTAATGTTGGTCAGTTTTAAATCAGTTTTGTCCAAAACAGATTTGCGAGAAAAGGTATGAAGGGTACCGTAACAGTTTAAATTTGGTTGGGTTTATTTCAATCCTGCCCACATCTGATAGCGCCCAAGTAATCATCCATTTGCAGAGCAACTGCAAGTAACCAGATCATAATGATCATGGTCAATTTAGTTTGACATTCGCTATCCCTATGGGGCTAGTTAGGGACCATCAGTAAATTACACAGTATACTGTACATGGGACAATATTTTAAAATGTTAATAGCTCCAAATCTCAACGACTTAAAAACCTCAAACCAACTACAAATTGTACAAATTCACATTCAAATATTTGAAAGCATTTAATGAGACAACTAAAAGATGTGCAATATTATATTTCTTTCTAATTTATTGACGGTCCCTAACTAGTCCCAGAGTTGGGCTATCCAGTGTCAAACCAATTTTGCCACGGTCCAACTCCAGTCAAGGCTGAAGCTAATTGGTGAAAGAAGTTGGCTAGCACTCGCTAGCCTGGGCGACTTCAAGACACAAGACCTGGTTTCAAGTTATCTAGAAAGGTGAGTGACTGTATTCTTTTGGCAGAGTAAATGTACAAAAGCTTGCCACCTGTGAACACAGACACGGGACACCCTCATTAACAAACTCTCGATTGGCTTCAGTCATGGCCGCTGCCTTTCTTAATGACCAAGCAGAAAAACTAGGCCAAATCAGGAAGTTAAGTCCCCCTTTAATGTATGTTAATGACTAAAAAAAAGTATGCTTCCTGAGAGAAACCTAAGCTGTGTTTGAATACCCATAGTAACATACTGTATACTACATACTTAATGAGTATATACTACATACTATATACTAATAGTTAATTTTAGTGTACCATAAACGGAACAGTATCCTTTCAGTTGAGCATACTAGCTCTTCGCAGGTCTACCAGAAGTTGATGCTGTTGCTATGCAACCTCATGATAGCTAGTTAGCATAACAAATGACAAGTTAGACATTTTACTACTTCGGGTTTGTTCTTAAATTCACAGCGTTATCAGATTGGTCGTTTGTAAATTCAGAGTGTTTTGCTTTCGAAGCGCACACTGAACGATCGTAAAATCATTATTCTGCACTCTGGTACACACAGTTGACAGTGTTTTGAAATTGCAATAGATAGCCAGAGTGAATTTACGAAAACACCGGAATGTCCATTGAGAACGCAAAACAACTATAGCATTTAGTTAAGCTAAGAATGACAGGAATAATTGTGACGCCTGATCCCGCTCTTCCCCTCTGGTGCTCGAGGACGCCAGGCTGCCTTGCATCACGCACTCCTGCCTTCCCTTGTCACGCGCATCAGCGATATTGGACTCACTCATCACCTGTTTATTACCTCCCCTTTATTTGTCAGTTCCCCAGCTATGTTCCCCGCTGCTGCATTGATTGTTCTTTGTCTGTGTTACCCGTGTGCTGATGCTGTTCCTGTCTCATTCTATGTCCGTTCCATATTAAATCTTTGACTCCCCATACCTGCTTCGCCTCTCCAGCATCATCCCCTGACAGAATGCAGCAGCCTTTACACGAAGCATCAGGGAGTTCTTGCATTCCGGTTGGTGGTGACGTTGGTCCTGGGTCGCGGCCGATGGAACCGGGGGTGCCTATCCAGCTCGTTGGGCTTCCATGCCCTGTTGGCTCGGCAGGTTTCCATCCCACGTCATGCTCATCCGGATCATCGGGCTCCCACACCGCAGTGGGATCGACGGGGGTCCTTGCCTTAGCCGGCTCGACCAAGCTCCCACGTCCCTACCGATTCGTGGGGAGTTTACCCCCAGCCGGCTTGCCCAGCACCCATGTTTTGGCCGGTTCGCCCTAGGGGGGGGTACTGTCACGCCTGCTCCCACTTTTCCCCGCTGGCACTCGAGGGCGCCAGACTGCCCTGCATCACGCACTCCTGCCTTCATCTATTACGCACACCTACCTTCCCTTGTCACGCGCATTGGACTCACCTGGACTCACTCATTACCTGCTTATTACCTCCCCTATATTTGTCAGTTCCCCAGCTCTGTTCCTCGCTGCTGCATTGATTGCTCTTTGTCTGTGTTACCTCTGTGCTGACACTGTTCCTGTCTCGTTCTATGACCGTTCCATATTAAATGTTTGACTCCCCATATCTGCTTCACCTCCAGCGTCATCCCCTGACAATAATCAAGTCAATAAACGTTGGGTAGTTAGTTAGATAGCCTATAGATAATATACTGGCAAGTTTGATGTTTAAGTAGCCAATTAATGTTAGGTAGCTAGCTAACATTCCGGTACATACTGCTGTAGTGATATGATATGTGGTTCATAAGGACCACATAACCTGCAAGGTATCTTATTTGAAAAGTAGTTACTTGATTACATTGCTCAACATTTTGTAAATATTTATCATAATTAGTTAAGCAATGAATTTGTATCCGCTCTCGTTGGACTTCGGCTGCATATTTACCACCATTTCTTCAAATCTGAAAACGATGTGAAGCCACGCCCATTTCCTGAAGAAATGCATTATGGGCCCTAAAGTACGGAAATAGTTTCCTCTGCGTTTAAACCTCATATTTTGGCGAATTTAGTCTGACATCCGGGAACTTTTGGCATACTAACTATATCCATACTATGACCAATAAGCATACTATATACTCAATTCACGTCACAAATATTACGGTTAGCTTGGGTAGTATGAGTATTCGAACACAGCTCTACTCTCACAGGCCATTCTGACTTTGAAGGTCGTCGTATTAAAAGGTTGGCGATGGAGGGAGTTTGTTGTCTCTGAACTCTGTCAACAGGATTCCAATAGTACATTCAAACAGGCCTGCCAGTCATGGGGTAAACTATTAGGAGTTTCAGAAGCAGGAGACTTAGACAATGATGGTTCATAACTTTCAATGGGATGCTGCCATTGCACATTATATTACTGTGACTAAATGATTGTAAGAAATCAATACCAAAACATGAGGGTTATTCAGCTGTCCCCATAGGATAACCCTTTTTGGTTCAAGATAGAACTGTGGAAAGGGTTCTACATCGAACCCATGTTTGGGAACAGCCGAAGAACCCTTATTGGTTCTAGTACACTGTCACGTCCTGACCTTAGTTCCTTTTTTATGTCTCTATTTTAGTTTGGTCAGGGCGTGAGTTGGGGTGGGCATTCTATGTTTTTGTTCTGTGTGTTATAGTTCTGTGTGTTTGGCCTGGTATGGCTCCCAATCAGAGGCAGCTGTCAATCGTTGTCTCTGATTGAGAATCATACTTAGGTAGCCTGTTCCCACCTGGTGTTGGTGGGTAGTTGTTTGCTGTTTTGTGTTTCGTCACCTGATAGGACTGTTACGATTTTCGTTTCCCTTTGGTTATTTTGTGTTCAGTTATTTTTCATTAAAATGGACACTTACAATGCTGCGTTTTGGTCAGATATTTCATACTCCTCATCAGATGAAGAAGATCGTTACAGCCACCTTTTTTTCTAAGAGTGTATGCACACTCACACACACATGCCATTTTCTCACACATTACACACACACACACACACACACACATACAAACTTAGAAACTTAGATAAAACTTAGAATCATCTTATACCCTGCTGCTACTCTGTTAATCATATCCTGATGCCTAGTCACCTTACACCTACACATACAGTGCCTTCGGAAAGTGTTCAAACCCCTCGACTTTTTCCACATTTTGTTAAGTTACAGACTTATTCAAAAATTTATTAAATTGTTTTTTTCTCTCATCAATCTACACACAATACCTCATAACTACAAAGGCAAAACAGGTTATGAATTTTTGCTAATTTATGAATAAAACTGAAATATCATATTTACATAAGTATTTAGACCCTTTACTCAGTACTTTGTTGAAGCACCTTTGGCAGTGATTTACAGTCTTCTTGGGTATGACGCTATAAGCTGTATTTGGGGAGTATCTCCTATTCTTCCCTGCAGATCCTCTCATGCTCTGTCAGGTTGGATGGGGAGCGTGGCTGCACAGCTATTTTCAGGTCTCTCCGCTGTATGCTTAGGGTCGTTGTCCTGTTGAAAGGTGAATGTTCGCGCCAGTCTGAGGTCCTGAGCACTATGAAGTACGTTTTCATCAAGGATCTCTTTGTACTTTGCTCCGTTAATCTTTGTCTCAATCCTGACTAGTCTCCCAGTCCCTTTCGTTGAAAAACATCCCTACAGCATGGTGGTGGTAGCATCATGCTGTAGGGATGTTTTTCAAGGGATGGTGCTAGTTTTTCTCCAGACTTCACACTGGGCATTTAGGCCAAAGGGTTCAATTTTGGTTTCATTAGACCAGAGAATCTTGTTTCTCATGGTCTCAGAGACTTTAGTTGCATTTGGGCAAACTCCAATCGGGCTGTCATATGCTTTTTACTGTGGAGTGGCTTCTATGTGGCCACTCTACCATAAAGGCCTAATTGGTGGAGTGCTGCAGAGATGGTTGTCCCTCTGGAATGTTCTCCCGTCTCCACAGAGGAACTCTAGAGCTCTGTCAGAGAGGCTATCGGCTTCTTGGTCACCTCCCTGACAAAGGCCCTTCTCCCCCGATTGTTCAGTTTGGTCGGTTGGCCAGCACTAGGAAGAGCCTTGGTGGTTCCAAACTTCTTTAATTAAAAAATGGCCACTGTGTTCGTGGGGACCTTCAGTCCTGCAGAAATGTTTTGGTACCCTTCCCCGATCTGTGCCTCAACACAATCGTGTCTCGGAGCTCTACGGACAATTCCTTCAACCTCATGGCTTGGTTTTTGCTCTGACATGACCTGTCAACTGTGGGACCTTGTATAGACTGGTGTGTGCCTTTCCAAATCATGTCCAATCAAGTGAATTTACCACAGGTGGACCAATCAAGTTGTAGAAACATCACAAGGATTATAATTTGAAACAGGATGCACATGAGCTCAATTTCCAGTCTCATAGCAAAGGGTCCGAATACTCATGTAAATAAGGTATTTCCGTATTTTTATTTCTAAAAACTTTTTTTCGCTTTGTCATTATGGGGTATTGTGTGTAGATTGTTGAGGGAATTGATTTATTTAATCCATTATAGAATAAAGTAACAAAATGTGAAAAAAGTCAAGGGGTGTGAATACCTTCCAAAGGCACTGTATCTAATCCTACCATCTAATCCTATCTCTGCATATTGTAAATATATACATATATTGTTCTTCTTGTTTGTATTTGTTGTGTGTTTTTGTTTTACTTGAATTTTGTATTTTCTTTATAATACTACTGATTGACTGCTGCATTGTTGGGAAAGAGCAAGAACGGCATTTCACTGTACTTGTGCATGTGCCATTAAAATTGAGAAATTTAAACGTTTAATTTCACACTCTTGAGAACTAAAACTCTATGATTAGAACACCAGACTCCAACTATTGTAATTCACCAGTAGCGATCAGAATTTATTTTGTAAATTACCATACAAGCTTAGTCCGTAACTTGTGACCATTTCAAAGCACTGACATATAAACTAAATTTCAAAACACGCTTCATAATATATGTCAGAGATTTTACTGTACATTATGCATAACCTATCGGTAATACATTATGGCATGATTATGTAGGCTTTGCTGTATGCACTTACATTTAAATTGGTCTATAAATAACTTAAAACCATAAACTGAAGGGCACTGTTCCAATGTCTGACGAAAAGCATCCTTCAATGAGCCTGCTTCTATTCACTGCCAACTACTTGTCCAGTAGAATTTGCTTCGCTGTCTATCGTAACGACCTGCCAATCAACGTGTGCCCTGTCACTAACCATCTTGGGTGATTCATTTATGTTTGAAGTTACATAATATGTTATGCTTCTATCACTTCCATGATGACTGCACTCAGTTACAGTACAGTAGCAGAACAGCAACTGGAGAAGTATGTGATCCAACAACTCAATGTCTACAGAAATATTGACTGACCTCCAACTAACAATCTCTATTTTTAGATTGAAAGGAAAATGCTTCCCAGACAGTTTGTCAGCTGTAGACCTAGATAGAATATCACACTGATACGTTTTTGTAAAAACATACACTTGCTTGACAGTTCCATGTTTGTATGGTAGCTAATGTACATGCGATAGGTACTATATTTGTAGAAGTATGTTATCTGTGATTACTGTATCAAGGTAAAGAGTGCAATGTTTAATTAAAACTTCTTCAGGTTAGGGACTATTTTTCTCCACTTCCTGTATGACTGATGTGCCCAAAGTAAACTGCCTGTTACTCAGGCCCATAAGCCAGAATATGCATATAATTGGTACCATTGGAGGGAAAACACTTTGAAGTTTGTAGAAATGTTAAAATAATGTATGGGAAGGTAACACAATTGATATGGTAGGAGACAATCCAAAGAAAAAACAACCTGATTTTTTTTTGAGAGAGAGCCCATGCTCTTACAATGGAAAGCTATGGGGCATATGCAATTCCAGCTCCCAGATTGCAATTCCTAGGGCTTCCACTAGATGTCAAGTCTTTATTCAAGGTTTCAGACTTGTTTCTTCCCAAACAAAGAAGAATTTTGAGTTTTTGTACAGGGAGTCAGAGCTGGAAATCAGTCTGCGCACGTACGATGAAGAGGACGTGCACCTGCTTATTTTGCTTTCCTATTGAACATACTTCTTTCTGAATGAAATATTATAGTTTAATTACATTTAAGGGTACCTGACGATTAAATAGAAATGTATTTTGACTTGTTTTACCAAAGTCTAGAGGTAGATCTTTGGATTCCTTACTCTGCATGTTCAATGAGAGGAGTACTCAATTTGATGGTGCAAACTAAACAGACTTTTGGGATATAAAGAAGGATTTTATCTAACAAAACGACCATGCATGTTGTAGCTGGGACCTTTTGGATTGCAAATCAGAGGAAGATTTTCAAAAAGTAAGTGAATATTTAATCGCTATTTGTGATTTTATGAAGCCTGTGCTGGTTTTAATGTGGGGCGCCGTCCTCAAACAGTCGCATGGCACGCTTTCGCTGTAAAGCCTATTGGAAATCAGACAATGCAGTTAGATGAGCAAGACTTTAAGCTTTTAACCAATATAAGACTTTTGTATGTACCTAAATGTTTAATACCCACAATTTTAATGATTATTTATTTTAACTGCGCACCCTCCAATTTCACTGGAAGTTGTCGACAGGTGTCCCGCTGGTGGGACGTCTAGCCCTTTAAGACATAAAGATCAGTCAATCCAGAACATTCCAAGAACTTTGAAAATTTCTTAAAGTGCAGTCGCAAAAAACATCAAACTGGCTCTCATGAGGACCAACACATGAATGGAAGAGAGAGATACCTCTGCTGCAGAGAATAAGTTCATTAGAATTATCAGCCTCAGAAATTGCATCCCAAATAAATCCTTCACAGAGTTCAAGTAACAGACACATCTCAACATCAATTGTTCAGAGGAGAATGTTTGAATCAGGCCTTCATGATTGAACTGCTTCAAATAAACTACAAAAGAACACCAATAAGAAAAAGAGACTTGCTTGGGCCAAGAGACACGAACAATGGACATTAGACCAGTTGAAATGTGTCCTTTGGTCTGGAGTCCAAATTGGATATTTTTGTTCCAACCGCCGTGTCTTTATGAGATGCGGTGTGGGTGAACGGATGATCTCCGCATGTGTATTTCCCACCTTGAAGAATGGAGCAAGAGCTGTGATGTGTGGGGATGCTTTGCTGGTGACACTGTGATTTATTTAGAATTCAAGGCACATGTAACCAGCATGGCTACCACAGCATTCTGTAGAGATACGCCGTCCCGTCTGGTTTGGGCTTTATTCGAAAACATAATGTTAACTTTCACTGCTATGCGGATGACACACAGCTGTACATTTCAATGAAACATGGTGAAGCCCCAAAATTGCCCTCGCTAGAAGCCTGTGTTTCACACATAAGGAGGTGGATGGCTGCAAACTTTCTACTTTTAAACTCAGACAAAACAGAGATGCTTGTTCTAGGTCCCAAGAAACAAAGAGATCTTCTTTTGAATCTGACAATTAACCTTAATGTTTGTACAGTCATCTCAAATAAAACTGTGAAGGACCTCGACGTTACTCTGGACCCTGATCTCTCTATTAACAAACATATCAAGACTGTTTCAAGGACAGCTTTTTTACATCAACGTAACATTGCAAACATCCGAAACTTTCTGTCCAAAAATGATGCAGAATAGTTAATCCATGCTTTTGTTACTTCAAGCTTAGACTACTGCAATGCTCTACTTTCCGGCTACCCGGATAAAGCATTAAATGAACTTCAGTTAGTGCTAACTACGGCTGCTAGAATCCTTACTAGAACCCCAAAATTTGATCATATTACTCCAGTGCTAGCCTCCCTACACTGGCTTCCTGTCAAGGCAAGGGCTGATTTCAAGGTTTTACTGCTAACCGACAAAGCATTACATGTGCCTGCTCCTACCTATCTCTCTGGTTTGGTCCTGCCGTACATACCTACACGTACGCTACAGTCACAAGACGCAGGCCTCCTAATTGTCCCTAGAATTTCTAAGCAAACAGCTGGAGGCAGGGCTTTCTCCTATAGAGCTCCATTTTTATGGAACGGTCTGCCTACCCATGTCAGATACGCAAACTCGGTCTCAACCTTTAAGTCTTTACTGAAGACTCATCTCTTCAGTGGGTCATATGATTGAGTGTAGTCTGGCCCAGGAGTGTGAAGGTGAACGGAAAGGCTCTGGAGCAACGAACCACCCTTTCTGTCTCTGCCTGGCCGGTTCCCCTCTTTCCACTGGCCTCTAACTATTACAGGGGCTGAGTCACTGGCTTACTGGTGCTCTTTCATGCCGTCCCTGGGAGGGGTGCGTCACTTGAGTGGGTTGAGTCACTGATGGGATCTTCCTGTCTGGGTTGGCGCCCCCCCTTAGGTTGTGCCGGGCGGAGATTTTTGTGGGCTATACTCGGACTTATCTAGGGATGTTAAGTTGGTGGTTGAAGATATCCCTCTAGTGGTGTGGGGGTTGTGCTTTAGCAAAGTGGGTGGGGTTATATCCTTCCTGTTTGGCCCTGTCCGGGGTTATCATCGGACGGGGCCACAGTGTTTCCTGACCCCTCCTGTCTCAGCCTCCAGTACTTATGCTGCAGTAGTTTATTACTTCGGGGTGCTGGGGTCAGTTTGTTATATCTGGAGTACTTCTCCTGTCTTATCCGGTGTCCTGTGTGAATTTAAGTATGCTCTCTCTAATTCTCTCTTTCTCTCTTTCTTTCTCTCTCTCGGAAGACCTGAGCCCTTGAACCATGCCTCAGGACTACCTGGCATGTTGACTCCTTGCTGTCCCCAGTCCACCTGGCCGTGCTGCTGCTCCAGTTTCAACTGTTCTGCCTGAGACTATGGAATCCTGACCTATTCACCGGACGTGCTACCTGTCCCAGACCTATTATTTGACCATGCTGGTCATTTATGAACATTTGAACATCTTGGCCATGTTCTGTTATAATCTCCACCCGGCACAGCAGAAGCGGACTGGCCACCCCTCATAGCCTGGTTCCTCTCTATTTTTCTTCCTAGGTTTTGGCCTTTCTAGGGAGGTTTTCCTAGCCAACGTGCTTCAACACCTCCATTGCTTGCTGTTTGGGGTTTTAGGCTGGGTTTCTGAACAGCACTTTGAGATATCAGCTGATATACAAAGGGCTATATAAATACATTTGATTTGGCTTAGTCCCACTATCATTTGTTTTTCAACAGGACAATGATCCAACACACCTCCAGGCTGTGTAAGGTCTATTTTACCAAGAAGGAGTGATGGAGTGCTGCTTCAGATGACCTGGCCTCCACAATCCCCTGACCTCAACCAAATTATGGTTTGGGATGAGTCGGACAGCAGAGTGAAGGAAAAGCAGCCAGCAAGTGCTCAGCATAAGTGGGAACTCATTCAAGACTGTTGGAGAAGCATTCCAGGTGAAGCTGGTTGAGAGAATGCCAAGCGTGTGCAAAGCTGTCATCAAGGTGGCTATTTGAAGAATCTCAAATACATGTACAGTGGGGCAAAAAAGTATTTAGTCAGCCACCAATTGTGCAAGTTCTCCCACTTAAATACTTATTGTCCACCATAATTTGCTAATAAATTCATTAAAAATCCTACAATGTGATTTTCTGGATTTTTTTTCTCATTTTGTCTGTCATAGTTGAAGTGTACCTATGGTGAAAATTACAGGCCTCTCTCATCTTTTTAAGTGGGAGAACATGCACAATTGGTGGCTGACAAAATACTTTTTTACTCCACTGTATATAATATATATAATATATTTTGATTTGTTTAACACTTTTTTGGTTACAAAATAATTCCATATTTGCTATTTCATAGTTTTTATACAATGTAGAAAATAGTTTTTTTTTAAATGAGTAGGTGTTCAAAACTTTTATCAAGTAGTGTACATGCAGGTAGAGTTAAAGTGAATATGCATAGATAATAAACAGAGAGTAGCAGTAGCGTAAAAGAGAGGGGTTGGGGGGGTAGCCATTTCATTAGCTGTTCAGGAGTCTTATGGCTTGGGGGTAGAAGCCTTTTGGACCTAGACTTGGCGCTCCGGTACCGCTTGCCATATGGTAGCAGAGAGAACAGTCTATGAAGAGAGTGGCTGGAGTCTTTGACCATTTTTAGGGCCTTCCTCTGACACCGCCTGTTATTTTTAATTTTTTTTAAATTTCACCTTTATTTAACCAGGTAGGCTAGTTGAGAACAAGTTCTCATTTGCAACTACGACCTGGCCAAGATAAAGCATAGCAGTGTGAACAGACAACACAGAGTTACACATGGAGTAAACAATTAACAAGTCAATAACACAGTAGAAAAAAAGGGGAGTCTATATACATTGTGTGCAAAAGGCATGAGGTAGGCAAATAATTACAATTTTGCAGATTAACACTGGAGTGATAAATGATCAGATGGTCATGTACAGGTAGAGATATTGGTGAGCAGAAAAGTAAATAAATAAAAACAGTATGGGGATGAGGTAGGTAAAAATGGGTGGGCTATTTACCGATATACTATGTACAGAGGCCCTGGATGGCAGGAAGCTTGGCCCCAGTGATGTACTGGGCCGTATGCATTACCCTCGCACTACCTCAACTTGGTGGAATGATCCATTATTTTCAAGGAATAAATTGTTTGTATGACAGGGTTTAACTTAAAATGAAGGACAGACATAAATGCATCAATAATCACATGAATATAAATAGTAATCTTCAGAAATGACTTCGTCAAAGTAGAAAAATAATTAGGCCTTTTCAATGATGTTGAAACTAGGATTTTTTTATAGATTAATTGGGTTTAAATCTTTCTAGAAGTGACATTAGCAATCCTTTACTCATATTAAAGATCTGGTTTATATTAAAGTGCACTTTATTTAATATATCCACCGTTTAAAATTCAATATTGGTGCATAATTTCTTCATAAAATATCTAAATACCATTTAGTGGGACGACCCAGCCATATGCTGACAGCCACAAATGGACAAGGTCCATTATAGGTAAGGTGCTTTCTGCAGGGCAGCAAAGCAGGAATGCAAATGTCTTTCTTTATTACTTCAAAATCTACCTGTCTGCTCCTAAACCAAATTGACTTACAGTGCTAACTGGCATACAGCTCGGGATAGGGTAAACACACAACACTTGGCATAATTTGAGCAGTTTCATAAGACTTCAGCAGTGAATCAAAAGATAAACTTTGTCTGCCTTGTACAGTATAGGGTATGAGTCATTCTGAGATGATTTTGGATGTATTTTGTACTTTGAGTTGAGTAACATCCCTGAAAAGAGAAGACTGACATATTACTGTATATGCTATCCATAGGTAGTATATTGTATGTTCTAGGTATACTATAGACCTATGCTCCTCATTTTACCAATTTTAATTTGGGGTGGCAGGTAGCCTAGTGGGCTAGTATTGGGCTAGTAACTGAAAGGTTGCTGGCTCAACTCCCGGACCTGACACAGCAAAAAATGGGTTGTTCTGCCCCTTATCAAGGCTGTTAACCCACTGTTTCCTGGTAGGCTGTCATTGTAAATAAGAATTTGTTCTTAACTGACTAAAAGGTAAAAAAATATATATATATATAGTCAAAGCCTTAGATTACACACAATCCTGACATAGTGGTACATTGAACAGTTCTGTATTACATCTACAAGACAAAAAACTGGTGCTGACCAGAAGCTGGTGGACACTCCTTTTTTTAAAAACATTTGGATCACTAAGCCTTCGAATGAATACCCCTGAGTTTGGAGCCTGGGGCGAGGAGGGTACCCACACAACCACACCACTGGACATAATGTGGCATCCCTTTAGTGAACTCTGACAATCCCCACAAAACTGTCCTATTTTCATTAAGCTAAACTACATGTGACCCAGTGGCACTTCTTGGCATTGTTGCCATTGTTGCTTTCTATTTTCAGTCTCTGTGTTCAGCTGGAGAAGACAAGGGAGGCATTGGCCGTCATTCCTACAGGAAGTTCCCCAGTGCTCCATGTGCAAGAAAACTGGCCTGTTGTGAGTTATATCACCAGCATGCTCTACCTACCCTGAGGCCCAATTTACCCAGCTCTTACCCAACTTCCGTCCAGTTTCACTCTCATTCACAAAGCCAAGTGAATAGAAGATTAGCGGTTGATGTCAGCCTACATCGGGCAGTTTACTCCAAATGTAGGACCATTCTCCCAGCTTTTTGGGGTGAATTTAAGTCTTAGAGAGAGAAATACTATCTTCTTGTTTTTGTGTGTGTGTCTGACACAGATGTCACCAGATAGGCAGTATGAGAGTGAGCAATCAGCATGTTTCCTGTCTGATGCTTTAAAAGCAAAAATGACCTATGCACAACACATAATCTCAATGATTATATTCTACTATACATAATGTCAGCCTTTAAATACTGAACTGTTACAAAAGGCCATAGTCAATGTCTAACCACTTGGAGCTTTTTAGCCTCTAAATATTATGCTAAGGCTAAAATGAGGTGCTCTAGCCTTATCAGACTCCAGCATTATGGAAGAATGCAGACTCCATAAGAGCTAGAATCTTCACATCAATGGAAAGGATCAGTGTCCCATGTGTGCCTTCCTTCTAGTCATGTCAAGTGGAGAAACTTGGACAAAGCAAAGTATCGGTTTTCATCAGCAACAAATTCACAAGATGTGTAGGTCTAAAAATAAACATAAAAGGAGCCGGTGTCCTACATTCTAAATCTGGTAAAGGTACCAGTACCCTACATCTACACTGGCATTCTCTTTGCCAAAGATTGCATCCAAAAAGGTATGTTGCCTTTACTATTTAAGAGTTCCTCCTCAAAGGAGTACCATAATGTCTGATACAGCTAGTTACATTATACACAGGGCTTAGCTATACCTCATCAAGTCCATCCACTTAGGGGTAGAGAGAAGTGGCCTAACTAACTAATTGGCTGTTTGTCGGGTTTACTCATTTTCTTTTAAACAGGTTTCTGTGGAACAGGTAAATGTCACTATAGTGTGCAGGGTATTCCTGTAATCCAATTCTGGGCATGCCATGCTTGGCTGTACACATACATTGTGTGAGTCCAAGTGCTTTAATTCAATTAAAGATCCATATTAACCTCCAACCTGCAAGAACAAACTTCATCAATGCTGAATTAGTTTCAAATTATCGGGGGAATTGAAAGTGAAAAAATTAAATATAAAGTGAGGTGTCTTGAATCTTTTTCTGCCTTCTTTGCAGTTTGGAAGGAATGGGTGTTCAATTGAGGCACTGCAATCTAATGTTGATAAGTGTGGACCCTTTCAATAGGGTATTTTCTGTGAGTCATGGATCCAAACTGATATTATATTAATTAATTGAAATGCGTTCCAGGTGACTACCTCATGAAGCTGGTTGAGAGAATGCCAAGAGTGCGCAACGCTGTCATCAAAGCAAAGGGTGGCTATTTGAAGAATCTGAAATATAAAATATATTGTGATGTGTTTAACACTTTTTTGGTAACTTCATGATTCCATATGTGTTATTTCATAGTTTTGATGTCTTCACTATTATTCTACAATGTAGAAAATAGTAAAAATAAAGAAAAACCTTTGAATGAGTAGGTGTTCTAAAACTTTTGACCGGTAGTGTACATATTACTTTAATTACCTCGATTACCGGTGCCCCCGGTTAGTCGACTTTGTTCTGGTACCCCCCTGTATATAGTGTCACTACTGCTATTTTACTGCTGCTATTTAATTCTTTGTTACTTTTATTTCTTATTTTTTACTTATCTTTTTGTTACTTAACACTTATTTTTCTTACAACTGCATTGTTGGTTAAGGACTTGTAAGTAAGCATTTCCCTGTAAGGTCTACCAACACCTGTTGTATTCGGTGCATGTGACAAATAAAACTTGATTTGATTTATCTCAATCAAAGATTTAAATGATTGATAGGAAGCTACATACAGTGGGGCAAAAAAGTATTTAGTCAGCCACCAATTGTGCAAGTTCTCCCACTTAAAAAGGTGAGAGAGGCCTGTAATTTTTATCATAGGTACACTTCAACTATGACAGACAAAATGAGAAAAAAAATCCAGAAAATCACATTGTAGGATTTTTAATGAAGTTATTTGCAAATTATGGTGGAAAATAAGTATTTGGTCACCTACAAACAACCAAGATTTCTGGCTCTCACAGACCTCTAACTTCTTCTTTTAAGAGGCTCCTCTGTCCTCCACTCGTTACCTGTATTAATGGCACCTGTTTGAACTTGTTATCAGTATAAAAGACACCTGTCCACAACCTCAAACAGTCACACTCCAAACTCCACTATGGCCAAGACCAAAGAGCTGTCAAAGGACACCAGAAACAAAATTGTAGACCTGCACCAGGCTGGGAAGACTGAATCTGCAATAGGTAAGCAGCTTGGTTTGAAGAAATCAACTGTAGGAGCAATTATTAGGAAATGGAAGACATACAAGACCACTGATAATCTCCCTCGATCTGGGGCCCCACGCAAGATCTCACCCCGTGGGGTCAAAATGATCACAAGAATGGTGAGCAAAAATCCCAGAACCACACGGGGGGATCTAGTGAATGACCTGCAGAGAGCTGGGACCAAAGTAACAAAGCCTACCATCAGCAAGGGCATTGAAGATGAAAATGTGGCTGGGTCTTTCAGCATGACAATGATCCCAAATACACCGCCCGGGCAACGAAGGAGTGGCTTCGTGAGAAGCATTTCAAGGTCCTGGAGTGGCCTAGCCAGTCTCCAGATCTCAACCCCATCGAAAATCTTTGGGGGGAGTTGAAAGTCCGTGTTGCCCAGCAACAGCCCCAAAACATCACTGCTCTAGAGGAGATCTGCATGGAGGAATGGGCCAAAATACCAGCAACTGTGTTCAGAAAACCTTCTGAAGACTTATAGAAAATGTTGGACCTCTGTCATTGCCAACAAAGGGTATTTAACAAAGTATTGAGATAAACTTTTGTTATTGACCAAATACTTATTTTCCACCATAATTTGCAAATAAATTCATTAAAAATCCTACAATGTGATTTTCTGGATTTTGTTTCCTCATTTTGTCTGTCATAGTTGATGTGTACCTATGATGAAAATTACAGGCCTCTCTCATATTTTTAAGTGGGAGAACTTGCACAATTGGTGGCTGACTAAATACTTTTTTGCCCCACTGTAAGTGTCCATACAGGGTTGTCAGACAGTCGTAAAAGTGCAGATACATTTTCTTAATTCATAGCATTGTAATGCCTGAGATGGGAAAGTGCTAAACATATCCTCCATGCAATTGAATTTTGAATGAAGAAATTAATATATCTTCTAAGTTTGCATGTCCAAAAGGCACCCATTTCGTGGAACGACACAGCTAGCATTAGTCACGAGGACTGTCAGATAGATCCCTGTGTTTGTGTACCTCTATTTGAGGCTTTAGTCAGACTGGCATTGTACCTGCCACAGCACTTTGCACAGCATACATATGACATGTCTCCTCCCAGACAGATCGAGCTCGGATCAGATAACTTAGAGATCGCAAGGTGTCTCGATGCCAGATGATTCAGGGCGATTCAACTAGGGAGACTATTATCCACGGTGAAAGACAGAGAGCTTTTCTTTTCACAACGTTGTCTCACTGTAACAACATGCAAATCATGAGAGAGGGAGGCAGGGGGAGAGATGGCAAAACATCTGAAGCTATGTGAAATCCTACTGTGCCTCCTCCCCCTCACTCTCATTATCACCATGTTCTACCCAGCCACTTTCAAAGTGTAAGTTGCAGACAAGAAGACATTGTTATTGCCAGGTTGTTTTCCTTTTTGTAAGCCACAATTGACAGAGAATATATGGGGAGCCTTGCAAAACACTTAATAAGTGACCTAGAATAAAAATGTGCAACAATTTGACACATTTACAATATGACATATTTCATTCAACTTTGAGTCCTTCCCTAATAAGGTAAATAAGCTAAACAAGTACGAGGAAAAAGTCAAACTGCATGATTTCGATCAAATGGCGTCCATAATGACTTTGTCAGACATACGCCACTAGACTGACAACTACAATGTGATATGTCTGATGCTATGAGAATGCTGAAGCAGAATATTAATAAGGCATGGAATATTCACAGCTTGTTGTTTCCTGGGAGAAGACAAAGGGCTGTTTACAGTTATGAAACAAGTCATTTCCATAAAATCAATTAAGGTAGGCCAGTTAAATCATCGGAATATGTTAGTGTGCATCTGGCTGATCAGTCTTATGGCCTTGTGGATCAAATAATATTCCTCTAAAACCACAAGGTGTCAAAAATGTATTGTGCTCTCGGTTAAACCTCATTTGCCTCTAAATCGACTGCTTTGTTGTCCTATAAAAAATGGATATAAGTGTGTAAGGGCTATGTAACATCTAATTGGTATTATTTCCACATGAAGCTCTTTCTCAGCTCACTGACAATGATCACTAATAATAATTCCATAGAAGAAGTTCCTTTCCAAAATCTTATTAATTCATAAAACAAGGAGCACAAGCCCTCTGCTCAAGTAAATCCATTGTCTATCTACAACATTTTTCAATTAGGTTGATAAAAAGGTAACAGAAAAAATCCATTAAAAGCAAGTTGGGAGTTAATCCTAAATCCTAGATGATATCACTTAATTTCCATGCCTATTAAACATGTATGCTTTTAAATCTATCTGTGGCATTGCTGCGAGGAATCTTTACTCAAACCTACATGGGTATCATATTATCTTTGATGGGTTTGTGGTGACCCATGTTAATTTCCCCTCCGGTCACAAGATAGTGAAATTGTTGACGGTGGAATTCAAATAGTATGTGTGTATGTATGTGTGTGTGTGTGTGTGTGTGTGTGTGTGTGTGTGTGTGTGTGTGTGCATGCATGCTTACACTCAGATGCACTTGTTTTAGTGTTGAATAACTGTGTCAAAGGAATCTTGTAGTCCCAACTTCATCTTTCTGACCTAAGGAAATTGATGTACGCAATCTAGCCTGACCTTTGCTTGCTACACAGGGATGGCTGTGTCAACAGCATGATATACAGGACTGCATCCAATTTGCTCATCATAAGGATGCCTGTAGGACACTCAGACACACTCATTACACTGCATGCTATTGATTTTCGACACATCTCAGAACGCATCAGGCATTCATGATTCAGTGGAGTAACGAGTGCTGCATCAACATATTCCCTCTCCCCGACTCGCACAACTAGTTAATGTCCTTGAGGTTAAACTAGACACATCACCAAGAGCTCAAAGCTGTCACTGACCTAGATTTACAGTAAACAATGTCAGCTATAGGAACAGGCAGTTCCGATCGGTTCCAATCCAAGTGCCAATGGCGTTTACTAAACTCCAGGCGGAGCAAGGGTCATGTGACACGGAAATAGAGCTCTTCGGCCACACACACCAGCGGTGGGTTTGGGCTTCGAAAGAACAAAGCATATGAGATCGATTGGCTCGATTCGGTCTTATGTAGCAAAATTTGATCCAGAATGCCTTTCGATAAAAAAATGTTTACGTTCAAATGACTCTCCTGTGAAGTAGTGACGTGCGACATATACCTAGTTTCTTGAAACGAGTCACAAATGCAGAAAATACATCATCCCTACTGTAAAATAGGGTGGTGGATCTTTGATGTTATGGGACTATTGTGCTTCCACTGGTCCTGGGGAAGTTAAGGTCTACGTTATCGTGAACTTTAGCATGTACCAGGACATTTTAGCCAAAAACCTGGTTGCCTGCCTGGAGGCTGATACTTGGCCACGAGTGGATCTTCCAGAAAAACAATAAGTCCAAGCACTTACCAAAATTTTCCGGCAAGATAGAACTGCCAAAGGAGGTGGAGTTAGCCTGCAGATTTTTGTCATGCTATCCAGGTCTGTGCCCAAACAGTTCGAGCTTCTTATTTTTTTAAATCCACCTTTCCAGAAATAAGTCTCTCACTTTTGCTCCTTGTTACAGACCCCCTCAGCCCCCAGCTGTGCCCTGGACACCATATGTGAATGAATTGCCCCCCATTGATCTTCAGAGTTTATACTGTTAGGTGACCTAAACTGGGATATGCTTAACACCCTGTATTAAGCATAGGCTGTCCTACAATCTATGATAGATACCCTCAATCTCAAACAAATTATCAAGGAACCTACCAGGTACAACCTTAAATCCGTAAACACAGGGTCCCTCATAGATATAATCCTGACCAACGTGCCCTCTAAATACACCTCTGCTGTCTTCAACCAGGATCTCAGTGATCACTGCCTCATTGTCTGCGTCCGTAATGGGTCCGCGGTCAAACGACAACCCCTCATCACTGTCAAACGCTCCCTAAAACACTTCAGCGAGCAGTTCTTTCTAATCGACCTGACCCGGATATCCTGGAAGGATATTGAGCTCATTCCGTCAGTAGAGGATGCCTGGTTATTCTTTAAAAGTGCTTTACTCACCATCTTAAATAAGCATGCCGCATTCAAATAATGTAGAACTAAGAACAGGCATAGCGCTTGGTTCACTCCAAACTTGACTGCCCTTGACCATCACAAAAACATCCTTGCCAAAGCCTCCCCATTCTCCTTTACCCAAATCCAGATAGCTGATGTTCTGAAAGAACTGCAAAATTTGGACCCTATAAATCAGCTGAGCAATCTGGCCCCTCTCTTTCTAAAATGATCAGTCAAAATTGTTGCAACCCCAATTACTAGCCTGTTCAACCTTTCTTTCGTATCGTCTGAGCTCCCTAAAGATTGGTAAGCTGCCGTGGTCATCCCCCTCTTCAAAGGGGAGACACTCTAGACCCAAACTGTTACAGACCTATATCTATCCTACCCTGCCTTTCTAAAGTCTTCGAAAGCCAAGTTAACAAACAGATCACCTACCATTTTGAATCCCACCATACCTTTTCCGCTATGCAATCTGGTTTCTGAGCAGGTCATGGGTGCACCTCAGCCATGCTCAAGGTCCTAAATGATATCATAACCTCCATCGATAAAAGACAATACTGTGCAGCCATCATCGTCGACCTGGCCTTGGTTTCAAAAATGACTGCCTTGACTGGTTCACCAACTACTTCTCAGACAGAGTTCAGTGTGTCAAATCAGAGGGCCTGTTGTCCGGATCTCTGGCAGTCTCTATGGAGGTGCCACAGGGTACAATTCTCGGTCCGACTCTTTCCTCTGGATACATCAATGATGTCGCTCTTGCTGGTGGTGATTCTCTGATCCACATCTATGCAGATGACACAATTCTGTTTACTTCTGTCCCTTCTTTGGACACTGTGTAAGCAAACCTCCAGACGAGCTTCAACGCCATACAACACTCCTTCCGTGGCCTCAACCTGCTCTTAAATGCAAGTAAAACTAAATGCATGCTCTTCAAACGATCACTACCCGCACCTGTGGATGTAGTCTATCACAGTGCCATCCGTTTTGTCACCAAAGCCCCATATACTACCCACCACTGCGACCTGTATGCTCTCGTTGGCTGGCCCTCGCTTATTTGTCACCAAACCCACTGGCTCCAGGTCATCTATACGTCTTTGCTAGGTAAAGCCCCGCTTTATCTCAGCTCACTGGTCACCATAGCAGCACCCACTCACTCGTAGCACGCGCTCCAGCACATATATTTCACTGGTCAACCCCAAAGCCAACTCCTCCTTTGGTCGCCTTTCCTTCCAGTTCTCTGCTGTCAATGACTGGAAAGAATTGCAAAAATCACTGAAGCTGGAGTCTTATATCTCCCTCACAAACTTTGAGCTTCTTACTGATCATTGCAGCTGTACAAAGGCCCATCTGTAAATAGCCCACCGACTACCTCATCCCCATATTGTTATTTATTCTTTGCTCCTTTGCAACCCAGCATCTCTACTTGCACATTCGTCTTCTGCACATCTATCACTCCAGTGTTTAATTGCTAAATTGTAATTATTTCACAACTATGGCCTATTTATTGCCTTACCTCCCTAATCTTACTACATTTTGCACACTGTATACAGATTTTGTATACATGTCTAAATCTGTGTTGTTGTGTCGTACGTCTTTTGCTTTATCTTGGCCAGGTTGCAGTTGTACATGAGAAATTGTTCTCAACTGGCCTACCTGGTTAAATGAAGGTGAAATAAAAACAAATATTAAAAAAATCAACAAAGAAATGGTAAATTCACCATAATATCCACATTTTGCAATGGCCATCTCAGTCTCTGGACTTGAAGCCCATTGGAAACCTGTGGTTTGAATTGAAGAGGGCAGTCCATCATCCCAGAGGATATCAAATATCTGGAAAGATTCTGTATGGAGGAATGGTGTAAGATACCTTCCAATGTGTTTTCCAATCTCATAAAACATTTTACAAAAAGGCTCAGTGTCATTATCTCCGCAAGGGGAGCGTGCTGGAGTATTGGAAACAGGGGTTCCAAATATTTTGACCCCTATCTTTTTTAAATGACTTAATTAACAAAATGTCTTTCTCTGAGCAATTGTATTAGTATTAAAACATATTTTTAATCAATGTTGAATTCAGGCTGTAACACAACAAAATATGGAATAAGTCAAAGGGTATGAATACTTTCTGAAGGCACTGTATATATATATACAGTACCTAGTCTACGCACAGATGTTCCTGCCTTATAATTACATCTAAAAAGGGATTGAATTGGATTTTAATCCCTCAAGATCTACACAACACAACCTACTCCACATTTTCAAAGTGAAAGAAAGTTATAGAACATTTTCCAAATGAATAAAAAAATAAAAAATATGTCTTCACACCCCAGAGTTAATACTTGGTGGAAGCACCATCATTTTCAATAAGATTCCACCAACTTCGCACAACTCTTAGGGCAACACATATCCATTATTTTTGTCAAAATTGCTCAAGCTCAGTAAATTTATGGTAAATAAATGGAAGACAAAGGTGCTTCCAACAAATATTAACTCTGGGGTGTAAAGACATCCGCAATCAAGACATCATCATTTTTTATTTATTTTTTATTAATTTGGAAAATGTTATATTACTCTTTCACTTTGAAAATGTGGAGAGGGTTGTGTAGGTCTGTAGGGATAAAATCTAATTGAATACTTTCACTAGGTCTAAACTGGCACCCTGTTATAGTGCACTACTCTTGACCTTGGCACATACAGTAGTAGTGCACCATATAAGGAAGAGTGTACTATTTGGGACATACAAAATAGTAAAATACAGTACGGACTTGATGCTACAGCCTATATGGAAAATATTGCACAAATCATTTTATCAAAGATGTGAATGCAAAGAGAAGATTGAGTTTTTTTGTCATGGTTTCCTCTTTCTGCCATATGAAGTAATTACTACTTGCTGTGCAAAAATACAGCATCAGAACATTGGTGGTGTTAGCCTCTATTTGCACGTGTGATTCACAGAGACTTTTCAGATAATTTGTAGACAGAAAAAAAGTGTGTGGGTAGAAGATTGTGCTAGACTGTGCAAGCTTCATTATTAATTTGCTAAATAAACTCATCCAATGATGTGTGAACATCTATAATTTTAACTAAGTCAAAGCAAACATAATTTAGAGTTCAAAAGGCCATTTAGATGTTCTTGAAGTTTGACCACTAAGACATCACAAGTGCCAGAGCCACTAAGGGTAGCATCTGAAATGCTAAAGATACAAGACAGTGTACTCTCCCCAGCACACTCTCAGTACATCATTGTGTAATGACAAAAACACATACCCCAGTTCCAAAACAAGAACCCTGTTTAGTGGTGTACCCTTTGGAACAGAATCACATTTTGGGAGGAAGGTGCTATTGGCGAAAGGGTCTACTTCAGCTTTACCTACTGGAGAGTTCAACTTTGAGCATGTTCTTTCTAGAGCATTTTCATTAGTGCAGTTAGAGACTTCACAGCCAATAGTATGTCCTTCTTCCCTGTCAAGTTGCCATGGAAACAAGAGGTGCAAAGGGGAACATGGGAAGTTACGTTATATTTTCCCAATGTACGAGGCTGGAGGGACACTCAAGGTATCAGGTTGAGTGATTGCAAAAATTCAGAAAACTGAATGAACAATTCATGACAGGTTATCTGTGCTGAAAATAACTGTAGAGTACATCACTTTAACAATCATAATATGCTGCAATTTCGATCAGTTGCAGCTGATGATCATCAGTAAGTACTGCCCATTATGTTTAACAATACTACTCCATGTAAACATGCATGGAATTGATTGATAAACATCATTACTCCAAAGTCAAATAAGAGTGAGATAATATTTGTTCAGTAGGCACACAATATTTTCTCACTCTTATTTGACTTTGGAGTAATGCTGTTTATCAATCAATCCCACACATGTTTAAGTGGAGTAGTATTGTTAAACATGCCATGCAGAGGCTGTCGCTTTGTCTTCATACTTTTTTATAACAACATCGACGACAATGGAATGTGCACAATGTCACTACGACAATTGTCTTCAGACTGTAAACCAGCCTTTTACGGTCAACCCTGTTACAGTCAACCCTGTTACTTTATTTGATGCTTGATAGGCCTGATCACCGACAATGATGAGACAGCCTATAGGGAGGATGTCAGAGACCTGTCAGAGACCAGTGTGGTGCCAGGACAACAACCTCTCCGGCGCCGACAGAGATGGTCGCCTCGCCTCGCTTCGCGTTCCTAGGAAACTATGCAGTTTTTTGTTTTTTTACGTGTTATTTCTTACATTGGTACCCCAGGTCATCTTAGGTTTCATACATACAGTCGAGAAGAACTACTGAACATAAGAGCAGCGTCAACTCACCATCAGTACGACCAAGAATATGACTTTCGCGAAGCGGATCCTGTGTTCTGCCTTTAGCTAAGGACAACGGAATGGATCCCATCCGGCGACCCAAAAAAACGACTTCGTAAAAGGGGGAAACGGAGCGTTCTTCTGGTCAGACTCCGGAGACGGGCACATCGTGCACCACTCCCTAGCATTCTTCTCGCCAATGTCCAGTCTCTTGACAGCAAGGTTGATGAAATCCGAGCAAGGGTAGCATTCCAGAGGGACATCAGAGACTGTAACGTTCTTTGCTTCATGGAAACATGGCTCACTGGAGAGACGCTATCGGAGTCGGTGCAGCCAACTGGTTTCTCCACGCATCGCGCAGACAGAAACAAACATCTTTCTGGTAAGAAGAGGGGCGGGGGCGTATTCTTCATGGTTAACGTGACGTGGTGTGATCATAACAACATACAGGTACTCAAGTCCTTTTGTTCACCTGATTTAGAATTCCTCACAATCAAATGTCGACCGCATTATCTACCAAGGGAATTCTCTTCGATTATAATCACAGCCGTATATATTCCCCCCCAAGCAGACACATCGATGGCTCTGAACGAACTTTATTTGACTCTTTGCAAACTGGAATCCATTTATCCGGAGGCTACATTCATTGTAGCTGGGGATTTTAACAAGGCTAATCTGAAAACAAGACTCCCTAAATTTTATCAGCATATCGATTGCGCAACCAGGGCTGGAAAAACCTTGGATCACTGCTATTCTAACTTCCGCGACGCATATAAGGCCCTGCCCCGCCCTCCTTTCGGAAAAGCTGACCACGACTCCATTTTGTTGATCCCTGCCTACAGACAGAAACTAAAACAAGAAGCTCCCACGCTGAGGTCTGTTCAACACTAGTCCGACCAATCTGATTCCACACTCCAAGACTGCTTCCATCACGTGGACTGGGATATGTTTCGTATTGCGTCAGACAACAACATTGACGAATACGCTGATTCGGTGAGCGAGTTCATTAGAACGTGCGTTGAAGATGTCGTTCCCATAGCAACAATTAAATCCTTCCCAAACCAGAAACCGTGGATTGATGGCAGCATTCGCGTGAAACTGAAAGCCCAAACTACTGCTTTTAATCAGGGCAAGGTGACTGGAAACATGACCGAATACAAACAGTGTAACTATTCCCTCCGCAAGGCAATCAAACAAGCTAAGCGTCAGTATAGAGACAAAGTAGAATCTCAATTCAACGGCTCAGGCACAAGAGGTATGTGGCAGGGTCTACAGTCAATCACTGATTACAAAAAGAAAACCAGCCCAGTCCGGGACCAGGATGTCTTGCTCCCAGGCAGACTAAATAACTTTTTTGCCCGCTTTGATGACAATACAGTGCCACTGACACGGCCCGCAACTAAAACATGCGGACTCTCCTTCACTGCAGCCGACGTGAGGAAAACACTTAAACGTGTCAACCCTCGCAAGGCTGCAGGCCCAGCCGGCATTCCCAGCCGCGCCCTCAGAGCATGCGCAGACCAGCTGGCTGGTGTGTTTACGGACATTCAATCAATCCCTATCCCAGTCTGTTGTTCCCACATGCTTCAATAGGGCCATCATTGTTCCTGTTCCCAAGAAAGCTAAGGTAACTGAGCTAAATGACTACCGCCCCGTTGCACTCACTTCCGTCATCATGAAGTGCTTTGAGAGACTAGTCAAGGACCATATCACCTCCACCCTACCTGACACCCTAGACCCACTCCAATTTGCTTACCGCCCAAATAGGTCCACAGAGGATGCAATCTAAACCACACTGCACACTGCCCTAACCCATCTAGACAAGAGGAATACCTATGTGAGAATGCTGTTCATCGACTACAGCTCGGCATTTAACACCATAGTGCCCTCCAAGCTCGTCATCAAGCTCGAGACCCTAGGTCTCGACCCCGCCCTGTGAAACTGGGTACTGGACTTCCTGACGGGCCGCCCCCAGGTGGTGAGGGTAGGCAACAACATTTCCACCCCGCTGATCCTCAACACTGGGGCCCCACAAGGGGGCGTTCTGAGCCCTCTCCTGTACTCCCAGTTCACCCACGACTGCGTGGCCACGCACGCCTCCAACTCAATCATCAAGTTTGCGGACGACACAACAGTGGTAGGCTTGATTACCAACAACGACGAGCCTGCCTACAGGGAGGAGGTGAGGGCCCTCGGAGTGTGGTGTCAGGAAAATAACCTCACACTCAACGTCAACAAAACTAAGGACATGATTGTGGACTTCAGGAAACAGCAGAGGGAACACCCCCCTATCCACATTGATGGAACAGTAGTGGAGAGGGTAGTAAGTTTTAAGTTCCTCGGCGTACACATCACAGACAAACTGAATTGGTCCACCCACACAGACAGCATCGTGAAGAAGGCGCAGCAGCGCCTCTTCAACCTCAGGAGGCTGAAGAAATTTGGCTTGTCACCAAAGGCACTCACAAACTTCTACAGATGCATAATCGAGAGCATCCTGTCGGGCTGTATCACCGCCTGGTACGGCAACTGCTCCGCCCACAACCGTAAGGCTCTCCAGAGGGTAGTGAGGTCTGCACAACGCATCACCGGGGGCAAACTACCTACTAACTGCCCTCCAGGACACCTACACCACCCGATGTCACAGGAAGGCCATAAAGATCATCAAGGACAACAACCACCCGAGCCACTGCCTGTTCACCCCGCTATCATCCAGAAGGCGAGGTCAGTACAGGTGCATCAAAGCTGGGACCGAGAGACTGAAAAACAGCTTCTATCTCAAGGCCATCAGACTGTTAAACAGCCACCACTAACATTGAGTGGCTGCTGCCAACACACTGACTCAACTCCAACCACTTTAATAATGGGAATTGATGGGAAATGATGTAAAATATATCACTAGCCACTTTAAACAATGCTACCTAATATAATGTTTACATACCCTACATTATTAATCTCATATGTATATGTATATACTGTACTCTATATCATCTACTGCATCTTTATGTAATACATGTATCACTAGCCACTTTAACTATGCCACTTTGTTTACATACTCATCTCATATGTATATACTGCACTCAATACCATCTACTGTATCTTGCCTATGCCGCTCTGTACCATCACTCATTCATATATCTTTATGTACATATTCTTTATCCCCTTACACTTGTGTCTATAAGGTAGTAGTTTTGGAATTGTTAGCTAGATTACTTGTTGGTTATTACTGCCTTGTCGGAACTAGAAGCACAAGCATTTCGCTACACTCGCATTAACATCTACTAACCATGTGTATGTGACAAATCAAATTTGATTTGATTCTCCCTCAACGTTAGCAAGACAAAGGCGATGATTGTGGAAAAAGAGGACCGAGCACACCCCCATTCACATCTTCCGGGCTGTAGTGGAGTAGGTGGAGAGTTTCAAGTTCTTTGGTGTACACATCACCAACAAATTATCATGGTCCAAACGCACCAAGACAGTCGTTAAGAGGCCACGACAACACCTTTTCCCCCTCAAAAGACTGAAAAGATTTGGCATGGTTTCACATACAGCGGCACTATCGAGAGCATCCTGACCGGTTGCCATGCATCTCACCATAAGGTGCTACAGAGGGTAGTGCGTATGGCCCAGTACATCACTGGGGCCAAGCTTCCTGCCATCCAGGACCTATATACTAGGGGGTGTCAGAGGAAAGCCTAGCAGCTTCTACCCCTAAGCCATATAACTGGTGTGTTATGGCTTGGGGGTAGAAGCTGTTAAGACTGGTGTGATTTTATCTCTGCTATTGATTAAATAAGGTACATAGTTTAAAGAGATTTACCGGAATGATGATTGTGGAATACCACTGAAAATACTTGTGTCATTAGATGAAAAAAACACTTAAAAGCCCAGGTCTGTGCATATCCCTATAGATGAGGAGACAAATATAAGAGCTTAATTTTGCCATAAGTGGCGGGCAAGGAGCTTGTGTAGGTCTCCAGTGAGAACAATTTTCGCTCTCACTTAATAGAAACTCAAACACCACAACCCACTCATATCACAACAACATTTATCCATCTCCTATGGAAACATCTTTCATGGAGGATCTCACCAAGGGTCAATTTAACAGAAAATGAGGTGAGTGTTTTTTCCCTTCTAAAGAAGACCAACATTTGGCAAATCTGTCAGTGCCTTCGCTTTAATAAAGACATCAGCCCACATGATGCTCAGTATTTCTTTGCTCAAACATAGCCTTGCACAACTCAGTATCCCCACCTGTCACGCTGGAGATCTGGGTTCAATTTTCCAATGGGAAGGAACATCTTTAGGGGCAATGAGACTGTGTTCATTCAACCCCACACTGCTAGCAAGAAACACACATTTCCATTCCACATGAGGCACTTGCCTTCCTTCTTTTGAAATTGTTAAGTGAGGTAGCAATTCTAAATAATAATTTTGGTGCATCAGGAAACTTTTATTCTGAGTGAACAAAAGCTGTAATAGTAAGTCTTCCCATTCAAGAGACAATAAGATCCAACATGCCGAGGGCTAGATTCAATCACTGATAATGTTAACCTGTGAATACCGACAACTGCATAGCAGTTTCATTGATGTACCCCGAGATGAAATCTCAGACATCACTGGGACGATTTTGAGGAAATATGGGTGAATATTGCGTCTTGCCATAGAGAATTACAAAATTATACTGATTGGCCTAAGGCGGGAGCTATAGTAAAGAACTTACATTTGTTAAGTCACATGCGTTTCCTCAATTGTCCTAAGGGGGGCGGGGTGCTGCATCATTCATGGAGAACGACATTGCCTTGTTTTTATTTAGCTGATGTCAAGGTGTAACTGCGTTGGAGCTGTCAAATCAGCAAGCGGCTATCTGCGTTTATACCTATCGTGGACATTGTCATTGGAAGCATTTGTTAATGCTTCATTAGTTAGTTAATTAATCCTATGCAGCCTCATTACAAATGTGAACACTGGAACGTGTGTTGTAATCTACACCTTGATTATGCTGATATACACTGAGTATACAGAACATTAAGAACACTTGCTTTTTCCATGACAAAGACTGACTAGGTGAATCCAGGTGAAAGCTATGATCCCTTATTTATGTCACTTGTTAAATCCACTTCAATCAGTGTATATGAAGGAAAGATGGAGGTTAAAGATGGATTTTTAAGCCTTGAGACAACTAAGACATGGATTTTGTACGTGTACCATTCAGAGGGTGAACGCGCAAGACAAAATATATAAGTGCCTTTAAACGTGGTATGGTAGTAGATGCGAGGCTCACCGGTTTGTGTCAAAACTGCAACACTGCTGGGTTTTTCATGTTCAACTGTTCCCCATGTGTATCAATAATGGTCCAGCACCATAAGGACATCCAGACAACTTGACACAATTGTGGGAAGCATTCGAGTCAAGATGGCCCAGCATCCCTGTGGAAGGCTTTTGACACCTCATAGAGTCCATCCCCCAATGAATTGAGGCTGTCCTGAGGGCAAAGGGGTGCGGGGGGGTGCAACTCAGTGTAATTCATTTTTATTTTGTTTAATTATTTTCAATTTGAGTGTCACTATTTCTATATATTTCTCGCTCTGAACTTCCGATAAGAGCAGCCGCTCACTGATTTGACAGCTCCAAAACAGTTACACCACCGGCATCGCCTAAACAAACACAATGAAACTGCTATGCAGTTGTCAATTATCAGTGGTTAGTGCTGAAATAGATTGAATCTAGACCTTAGTCTTCAATATTGCAGATATTCTCTATAGTAATGCAAGGTCTCTTTCATGATCATGTGAAACGTCAATTGCTATGGAAATGCTGGGATGTGTTTTTCAATGATGTTCAAGGTAAAAATTTATGCAACTATGATGGTGATACAAAATGGATTACAATTATCATAACGAATTTTAAGACTATAGGCACTACATGTTACACATACAGACACTCAACCAAGCAAATTGGTGGGGTTATTATTTATTTGGACATCACACATTATAGTCTTATTCTCATACAGATATCGTACACACTCTCACTAAATCACATCCAATATCATACACATCAACTTACTCAGATTTACTACACACAATATCTTGTCTCAATTTTCTAACATCTGTGGTGTTGGCTCATAGGCAAGGGCTTAAAACAAATATTGCTAGAACCTATTTCTTGAATTCTAAATATCAGACATTTAAAAGCTCTAGTTTTGACCGTCATAATACCTCTGATGGCAATGACTTTACAAGCACTAATTATGGTCAGTTTAGACTGAGAATAGTATCTGGTTATGGTAGGGGGGAAATAAGTGTAGCCAGTTATAATAAACGGTTTAGCAGATTATAAAAAAAGAAGATCAGCCTTTACATGGCTAAAAGATAAGGAATATAGCATATACTGTTTACAGGAAGCTCACTCTACATCCTTAGATGAAATTGCGTGGAAAAAGGAATGGGGTGGTGAAATAATTTTCTGTCATGCACAAAGGAACTCAAAGGGTGTGATTGTGCAAATAGTCAGGAAGGATTCACAAGGATCCTTTTGAATATGAAAGTGGACGAAAAGAGATTTGGCTCATCATACTTCTTCGAAAGTATGATGAAAACATTTATACAAATTTATTGAACTTACAGTCAACAAATGATCTAATCATTATGGTAGGAGACTATAACATACTGTTAAGAACCTCAATGGACCGTAAAGGAAATCACTCTACCAACTATCATCACCATGCCCTTAAGGAAATCACAAATATTGTGGATATTTGGAGACTTAAAAACCCTGACCTAGTGAGATATACATGGAGGACACTTAAACATGCTAGTCGTCTTCATTACTTTCTTGTCTCTTTCTCTCTTGCATCAAAGGTTAAAATAGTTTTAATTGGAGACAGAATGAAATCGGATCATCATCTAATTGGCATTCACTTACGTCTTATAGATTTTCCACGTGGATGGGGCTATTGGAAATGTAATCAAAGTTTACTGGAGGACAAGTTATATTGAACTAAGACAAAATCATTTTTAACTGAATTTGTCCAGTGTAACATAGGTTCAGAAAATTCCTTTATAATTTGGGATACCTTTAAATGTACCTTCGGGGGTCATTCAATTCAATATTCATCAATAATAAAAAAAAAACAGTTTCTGGCTAAACAATAACAAGGGAAATCCATGAACTAATAGTACAGGTAGACAGAAAATAGGTTAGAGGAAAAACAAAAAGAACTTGAGGAACTTATTAAAAAACGATCTAATATAATCTAACTATTTTGTAAAATATTAAAAAATAAAGCAAACTGGATGGAATATGGAGAGAAATGCACAAAATTATTCCTGAATCTCCAATACAGGAACGCTAACAAAAAGAATTTGCAGAAACTCGTTACTGAAGACAGAGTCATTTGTATGATTCTCCAAATTATATTTTAAAAGAGGAAGCTAATTATTTTAGGCAGATGTTCTCTTTTCCGTCTCATCTTCTCCAATGAATGAAGATTATGGTAAGGAATTCTATCCAAATAATATGAACAATTGAAAATTAACAAATGTACAGAAAGATCAGTGCGAATGCCAAATTTACAGAGGAATAACTTTTTGAGGCTATTAAATCTTTTCAGCCTGGAAAATCCCCAGGGCTTGATGGCATACCGGTAGCGTTATAGCAAGTATTTTATGATATACTAAAAGCTCCATTGTTAGATTGTTTTTAACTACTCCTATAGAAATGGTAGTCTGTCAGGTACTCAGCAGGAAGGTCTGATTTCTCTATTATTAAAACAAGACCCAGATGGCTAATATAAAGACCCAGTCTATCTAAAACACTGGAGGCCACTTACACTTCAATGTTGTGATGCAAAAATACTAGCGAAATGCATAGCACTCAGAATTAAATGGGTTTTTACCAGGTATTGTTCATCCTGATCAGACAGGTTCTTTACATGGACGATACATTGGAGATAATATACGACAACTACTAGAAATAATAGAACATCATGAAACATATAAGAAGCCAGGAATGGTATTTATAGCACATTTTCAAAAGGCATTTGATAAGGTAAGACTGGATTTTTTTCAAATTTGGTAATTCTCTTATAAAATGGTAAAAAAAATAATGTATAGCAACCCGATGTGTAAAATAGAAAATAATGGCTACTTCTCAGAGAGTTTTGAATTGTCAAGAAGAGCCAAACGAGGGTGTTCGCTGTCACCATATCTATTTGTTATGGCCATCGAAATGCTAGCTATTATAAGCAGATCCAATAACATTAGAGGATTAGAAATCCAAGGCATAAAACAAAGGTGTCCATGTATGCCGATGACTCAAGTTTTATATTACGTTTGCAAGTTAGATCCCTGCAATGTCTCATTGAAGATCTAGATAACTGTTCTGTACTCTCTGGAATTAAACCTAATTATGATAAGTGTACAATATTACGTATTGGATCTGTCACGCCCTGGTCTTAGTATTTTGTGTTTTCTTTATTTATTTGGCCAGGCCAGGGTGTGACATGGGTTTATTTTGTGTTGTGTTTATGTATGGTTTTTTTTCGTAGGTTTTGGGATTGTGGCTTAGTGGGGTGTTCTAGCAAAGTCTATGGTTGCCTGAGGCGGTTCTCAATCAGAGGCAGGTGATTCTCGTTGTCTCTGATTGGGAACCATATTTAGGCAGCCATATTTAGGCAGCCACACGAGTGTTTCGTGGGTGATTGTTCCTGTCTCAGTGTTTTGTATTCACCAGATAGGCTGTATAGGTTTTCACATTCCGTTTGTTGTTTTGTATTGTTCGTATTCATCTTCATTAAAGATGTATATTATCAACCACGCTGCATTTTGGTCCGACTCTCCTTCGACGGAAGAAAACCGTAACAGAATCACCCACCACACCAGGACCAAGCGGCGTGGTGACAGGCAGCGGCAGCAGGAGCTACGAAGTTTGGAATATACGACTTGGGAGGAAATAGACAGGTGGGCGGTCGACCCAGAGAGAGTGCCGGAGCCCGCCTGGGATTCGCTGGAGCAGTGCGAAGAGTGTTATAGGAGAATGGAGTTGAAGAGCCAAGCACGACGGCACGGAAGGAAGCCCGAGAGTCAGCCCCAAAAATTTCTTGGAGGGGGGCTCAGGGAGAGTGTGGCAGAGTCAGGGTTCAGACCTGAGCCAACTCCCCCTGTTTACCGTAAGGAGCCATGGATGTTATCGGAGCTATCTGCGAAGCTGAGGGCTGAGTCTGAGAGGGTCGAGGAATTATTGGACAGAATGGAGGAGAGTGCACGGAAGGGAGATGAGGAGACACTCGAGGAGGTGTTAATAGAATTGGAGGAGAATGAAGAGAGAGAGCAGTTGATTTGGCGTAGTATGCAAGATATACGCCCGACGGAGCATGTCGGGGATTTGATGGCACCTGGGTCAGCGCTCCATACTTGTCCTGAGGTGCGTGTTAGTCGGCTGGTGAAGATTGTGCCAGCCTCACGCACTAGGCCTCCTGTGTACCTACCTAGCCTTACACGTCCTGTGCCAGCCCTGCTCTCAGGCTCTCCAGTACACCTTCACGGTCCGGTCCATCCTGTGCCACCTTCACACACCAGTCCTCCGGTGGCAGCTCCCCGCACCAGGCTTCCTGTGCGTGTCCTCGGCCCAGTACCACCAGTGCCAGCACCACGCACCAGGCCTTCAGTGCGCATCGCCTGTTCAGCGCTGCCAGACCCTTCCTCCTCTCCAGCGCTGCCGGAGTCTCCCGCCTGTTTAGCGCTGCCAGAGCCTTCCTCCTCTCGAGCGCTGCCGGAGTCTCCTGCCTGTTCAGCGAAGCCAGAGCTGCCAGTCTGCATGGAGCAGCCAGAGCTGCCAGTCTGCATGGAGCAGCCAGAGCTGCCAGTCTGCATGGAGCAGCCAGAGCTTCCAGTCTGCATGGAGCAGCCAGAGCTGCCAGTCTGCATGGAGCAGCCAGAGCTGCCAGTCTGCATGGAGCAGCCGGAGCTGCCAGTCTGCATGGAGCAGCTGGAGCTGCCAGTCTGCATGGAGCAGCCGGAGATGCCAGTCTGCATGGAGCAGCCGGAGTTGCCAGTCTGCATGGAGCAGCCGGATGCATGGAGCAGCCGGAGATGCCAGTCTGCATGGAGCAGCCAGAGCTGCCAGTCTGCATGGAGCTGCCAGATCCGCCAGTCAGCCAGGATCTTCCAGATCCGCCAATCAGCCAGGATCCGCCAGTCAGCCAGGATCTTCCAGATCCGCCAGTCAGCCATGATCTTTCAGAACTGCCAGTCAGTCAGGATCTGCCAGAGCCAACTACCTGTCTGAGCTTCCTCTCAGTACTGAGCTTCCTCTCAGTACTGGGCTTCCTCTCAGTACTGGGCTTCCTTTCGGTACTGGGCTTCCTCTCGGTACTAGGCATCCTCTCAGTACTGGGCTTCCTTTCAGTACTGAGCTTCCCCTCAATGCCGAGCTACCCCTCAGTCCCGAGCTACCCCTCAGTCCCGAGCTTCCCCTCAGTCCCGAGCTTCTACCTCAGTCCCGAGCTGCCCCTCAGTCCAGTGGGGTCCTTGGTGAGGGTTATTAGGCCTAGGTCGGCGGCGAGGGTCGCCAATCAAAGGACGCGTTACAGGGGTCTAAGATTTGGTTGGTGTGGGGTCCACGTCCCGAGCCGGAGCCGCCACCGTGGACAGGCGCCCACCCGGACCCTCCCCTATGGGTTTAGGTGTGCGGCCGGGAGTCCGCACCTTGGGGGGGGTTCTGTCACGCCCTGGTCTTAGTATTTTGTGTTTTCTTTCTTTATTTGGCCAGGCCATGGTGTGACATGGGTTTATTTTGTGTTGTGTTTATGTATGGGGGTTTTTCGTAGGTTTTGGGATTGTGGCTTAGTGGGGTGTTCTAGCAAAGTCTATGGTTGCCTGAGGCGGTTCTCAATCAGAGGCAGGTGATTCTCGTTGTCTCTGATTGGGAACCATATTTAGGCAGCCATATTCTTTGAGTGTTTCGTGGGTGATTGTTCCTGTCTCAGTGTTTTGAAATCACCAAATAGGCTGTATTTGTTTTCACGTTCCGTTTGTTGTTTTGTATGGTTCGTATTCATCTTCATTAAAGATGTATATTATCAACCACGCTGCATTTTGGTCCGACTCTCCTTCGACGGAAGAAAACCGTAACAGGATCTTTAAAAAATAAAACTTTTACATTACCTTGCGGTTTACCTATAAAATGGGCTGATGGTAAAGTAGACATACTCTGTATTCATATCACAAAATATATAAATAAGCTCTCCACAATGAATTTCAATGGAAAACATGTAAAAATAGACAAGATCCTGCAATAAATGTTCCTTTTGTTCGATGAAGTCTCTTTATATCCAAAAACCTCAGTTTTGTTAGCGCGTTTTCTTCAGTAATCCACAGGCTCAAACTCAGTCAAAACAATCAGACAAAAAATCCAAATTGTGTCCGTAAAGTTCATAGAAACATGTCAAACGATGTTTATATTCAATCCTCAGCTTGTTTTTTAGCCTAAATGATCTATAATATTTCAACCGGACAATAACGTCGTCAATATAAAAGGTAAACAAGAAAAGCACATGCGCCTGAAAAAACTCTGCGTCATGTTAGGGTCCACTCGTTCAGACTGGTCTTACTCCCTCATTTATAAGAATACAAGCCTGAAACGATTTCTAAAGACTGTTGACATCTAGTGGAAGGCATAGGAACTGCAAACGGAGTCCTAAGTCAATGGATACTGTAATGGCATTGAATAGAAATGTACAAAAACAAAAATGGAGCAGCCGGAGCTGCCAGTCTGCAAACTACTTCCTGAATGGATTTTTCTCAGGTTTTCGCCTGCTAAATCAGTTCTGTTATACTCACAGACATTATTTTAACAGTTAAAAAAAATATATAACATTTTTGACATGAGTTTTTCTGGATTTTTTTGTTGTTATTCTGTCTCTCACTGTTCACATGAACCCACCATTAAAAATATAGACTGATCATTTCTTTGTCAGTGGGCAAACATACAAAATTAGCAAGGGATCAAATACTTTTCCCCTCACTGTACCTATTCCATGGTACAGGGTGTATGAGTTGATATATAAAACAACGCAAGATTCAAGACTTTGTGCTTTTCAACTAAAATTATTATATAGATTTCTTGCCACCAACAACATGTTGAATATTTGGGGCAAAAAATCATCGAAGCTCTGCAGATTTTGTTTTGAGGATACAAAATCAATAGACCATTTATTTTGGTATTGCCCTCAGGTAGCCTGTTTCTGGTCTCAGGTTCAGGAGTGGCTGAAAATATATAGCATTGTTCTAAAATTGCCCCTGGAAATAGTACTGTTAGGAGATCTGGAGAGACCGGGTCAGTCAATGACTAATATACTAATACTCTTAGTAAATGTATTTATCTTCAACTCGCAGTCTGTGGATTCTATTTGATTAGATAGATTGAAATTGTACGTTAAACATCACAGCATAGTTGAAAGATATGTGTTGCATAGAAACCCAAAGATGGTGGCAAGCAGAGATAGATGGGATGGGCTAAGGAAAGCTGAGGATTGGTATGTGGAATTGGAGACAAGTGGGAGTGGAGTTGCTCTGTGTAGATAGAAAGATTGTCAAAGATAAAAGTTTTAAAAAAAGTCTAAATAAAATATAATAAAAAGTACATTTGAATGTCACTGAGGGGCAGTGTTTTTATAGCTAATGCCGGTTTGCCTGAGGCTGATGCCATGCAGGAGTTTGTACACATGCATATGCACACAATCTCATTCAAATACACACATACACGGACACAAACATATGTAAATGGTGCCAGACATGCACTCAAACATATACCGTTGGCCTTGCTGTTATGATTTTAGTTGTCCTTGATGTCCTTCGTTTTTTGTCCTTTGTCTTTTTCTTTTTTCTCATGAGTTCATTTTCTTGTTTGTTGGTGCATTTGGGGGTGGGGGTGGGGTGGGGTGGGGGTGGGGTGGGTTCTTGGGGGTGAGGAATGGAATCAATTAGATTTTTTATTCTTTTCTTTTCTTTTTTGCGGGGGGTGACTGTGGGAGGGATCTCCGATGGTTGAGGGACAGCTATGGGGAACTGTGGGGGAATCTTGGAGGTTTGGCGTCACTGTTTCTTTTGGCTTTTTGAGAGATCTGCTGACGTGCCCTTAAGCAGGGCGTTGACCCTGGATGCTTCTGTGTGTCGCTCTGAATAGGAGTCTGTTGGATGACTGGTGTAGTAGTTGAGCGGCTTCACTGCAAGTATATTGTATGTTTTGGATATTCAATTAAGAAAAACAATGAAACTGCCATGCAGTTGTCAATTATCACTGGTTAGCACTGAAATTGATTGAATCTAGACCTTAGTCTTCAATATTGCAAATAGTCGATTTCCGCACAGCATGTCCCAGATGGAAAGAGTTCAAACTATATTGGCACTTTGTTTTGTGACCTGTTTGTGACCATAGCCCGGTTTCCCAAAAACATGTTAAGGCTACGTTTTTCATTAGAACCTTTGTAGGGGCATCGTTAAATCTCAAAGCTGGTTTCCTAAATCCATTTTTTCTAAAGTTCCACTTGAAAAGGCTTGTTATTTAACAACTGCCTCAGACTAATGGTAGAACAGCTAAGTGCGTTGTTCGATACTTTTTTTGCCGACTTTATACACATTCCAATAGACACAATATCATGATGTTTATCTGTATTTTTTGCCATATTTGTAGACATAATAATATCTCATAGGAGCTGATCCGCCGTCAGTAATGTGCAATAATGTTAAGGTAAGATTTGAAAGGGAGAATGTTGATCCGAGAGAAGCACTGTCTTTCTTTCTTTCGATTCTATCATTATCGACACATGCCTCATCAACCTACTTAGTGAACGTTTTATCTGCGTTGTGTTTTGGGAAATGCATGTGTCATCGTTGGCCGTTGTTACATCTTTGGCCGTTGTAGGAAAGATGCATCATTCGAACACTCGTAAGCATAACGCTATTGGGAACCGGGCCCTGTTTTGTACTAACAGCAACTGAGAAGGCATCCTAGTTGTTGGGCTCATAATGTCAGTCAGTCATGACGTCTATGGGATTTATTCTTCTGATGACCCTGACTACTATCAGAGTTGTTTGTAACATAGAAATAACACATTGCTCTCTCCAGCCACATTAAGCTATGCACTTGGTAAATGCCCCTCAGTGGTAAATAATTAATAACCTGTTCTTGTTCAACACGTCTCCCTCCGCCTGCTCTTTTCGACACTTCTCCCTCTGCCTGCCTTTGTCTTTAGTTAATAATAGGCTGTAGACCCAGTAATCTAGAGGGGAGTGTCACAGGGAGAAAAGTCACGCATGACAAGAGCAATGATGGTTGGATGGCCACCGTTTTTCAAGCTCCGACCCAACTTTGCTATTTTGTGATTATTTTGTTGTTTATTTTTATTATATTTTCAGAAAATGTATCCGTTATTATTTCTTATAACCGATAGAAACTCTTGAACATCAGATCAGCAGTTACTTATCCCAATTCCGGCTTCTACTTTGACTGATCTGCCCTAGGCGTTTTTGTAATTCCAACCCAATTTTTGGGCTAGCCAAGAGGAAACGCTAGCATTACAGAGGCAAGAGAGGGGGATCCTGGTGAGATTAAGGCAAAGGGAACACCGGCCAGCTCTTCCCTCCATTCTACTGGCACTTGATAATAAGAGGACATACAATCGCGGATTTGCTGCCAATAGAGACTCTCGGAACTGCAATATCTTTGCTTTTCAGAAACGTGGATACGCCGCAAGGCTATCCAACTCAATGGATTCTCCATTCACCGCGCAGACAGGACAGTGGAGTCGGGGAAATCGAGGGGGGGGGTTGCCTCTTCATCAACTCCAACTGGTGTGCTAATTTGGCGTCACTAAGACACGTGATGCCCAACTTCCATCAACATGTCCCCAATGCCACTAGGGGCGATAAAGTCATAGACCACTGCTATTGTACCCACAAGCAAGCCTACAAGGCACTCCCTAGTCCACCATTTGGCAAATAAGATCATAACTCCATACTCTTGCTTCCTGTTTACAAGCAGAAGCTGAAATAGGAAATACCCACGATTTGCTCTGTTGAGAAATGGTCACCAGAATCAGCGGTAATGCTACAGAACTGCTTTGCTAGTGCTGATGGGGACATTTTTTGAGAGTCCGCCTATAACATTGACGAGCTATCCACCTCAGTCACAAGCTTCATTATAAAATGCATTGGTGACATTGTACCCATGGTGAGGGTTTGCTGCTTCCCCAATCAAAAGCCCTGGATTAACACAGAGGTTGGCGCAAAACTAAAGAATGGGACTACCGCACAGAGAGCTATTGTAGACAACCCTAACGCTATGGCCGAAGACAGGAATAAGTACAAGAAGACCAAGAAGACCTAGACTGCTATGACCTCTGCAGAGTCATCAAAAGAGCAAAATGACAATATAGGAATAAAGTTTAATCATAATACACAGGCTCTGATGCCCACCACATGTGGCACGGGCTACAATCCATTATGGATTACAAAGGAAGACCCAAACGTGATCTGCCCAACAATGCCTCTCTTCCAGACAAACTCAATACATTTTTGCATGCTTTAACAACAACATTGAGCCAGGTGTGAGGGCCATCAACAACCCAGAGGATTGGGTGATCTCACTCTCCGAGGCCGACGTGAGAAGGGTATTTAATCAGGTCAACATCTACAAGGCTGTGGGCCCTGGCGGTATTCCAGGGCGAGTTCTCAAAACATGAGCAGAACAGCTGGCTGACATATTCACAGTCATTTTCAACCTCTCCGTGTCCCAGTCTGTAATCCCCACGTTTTAACTTCTTGGTGACAGGGGGCAGTATTTTCACTTCCGGATGAAATGCATGCCCAAATTCAACTGCCTGCCACTCATCCCCAGAAGATAAGATATGCATAGTATTAGTAGATTTGGATAGGAAACACTTTGACGTTTCTAAAACTGTTTGAATCATGTCTGTGAGTGTAACAACATTTATTTAGCAGGCGAAACCCTGAGGACAAACCATTCAGATTCTTTTTTTTTTAGGTCACTCAGTTTTCAATGAATTACATTGGGAATCCAGATTTCTAAGGGACCTTCTTGCAGTTCCTGTCGCTTCCACTGGATGTCAACAGTCTTTAGAAATAGTTTGAGGTTATTCCTTTGTGTAATGAAGAAGTACGGCCATCTTGAACGAGGGTCACTTGAAGTGTACTGTTAGATAGAGGCCCGTGACCAGATGCTTGCTTCAGTTTGTTTTCTTCCTGTATTTTTTTTTAACCTTTATTTAACTAGGCAAGTCAGTTAAGAACACATTCGGCCTAAGAACAGTCTGGTTCAGGGGCAGAACGACAGATTTGTACCTTGTCAGCTGGGGGATTCTAACTTGCAACCTTTCGGTTACTAGACTAATGCTCTAACCACTAGGCTACCCTGCCGCCCCACACAGATCATCCCGTATTCAATTTCATCTATTATTTACGTAAAAAAATACCTAACGTTGTATTACAAAAGTAGTTTGAAATGTTTTGGCAAAGTGTACAGGTAACTTTTGAGATATTTTGTAGACACGTTGCTCAAGATGGAACCGGTGTTTTTCTGGATCAAACGAGCCAAATAAATGGACATTTTGTATATATATATCCCACGGAATTAATCGGACAAAAGGACCATTTGTGATGTTTATGGGACATATTGGCGTGCCAACAAAAGAAGCTCGTCAAAGGCATGAATTATATTTTTATTTCTGCGTTTTGTGTTGCGCCTGCAGGGTTGAAATATGCTTTCTCCCTTTTGTTTATGGAGGTGCTATCCTCAGATAATAGCATAGTTTGCTTTTCCCGAAAAGCTTTTTTGAAATCTGACATGTTGGCTGGATTCACAAGTGTAGCTTTAATTTGCCATCTTGCATGTGTGATTTAATGAAAGTTTGATTTTTATAGTAATCTATTTTAATTTGGCACTCTGCATTTTCCCTGGCTTTTGACCAGGTGGGACACTAGCGTCCCACATATCCCAGAGAGGTTTTAAGATGATCACAATCCTTCCTTTTCCTGAGAACTCTTAAGGCGTCATGCCACAATGACTACCACCCTGTACCACTCACTTCTGTAATCATGAAGTGCTTTGAGAGACTATTTATGGCACATATTAACTCCACCATCCCAGCCACCAGAGACCCACCCTAATTTGCATACCGTCCCAACAGATCCATAGACGACGCAATCTCAATTGCTCTCCACACTGCCCTCACTCACATACAGTATATGAGAGAAATACATATGTGAGACATATGTGCCACGCTGACCCTTAACAAAGGTTCCCCACAAGGGTGTGTGCTTAGTCCCTTCCTGTACTCACTGTTCACCCACGACTGTGTGGCCATGCATAACTCCAACACCATTATCAAGTTTGCTGATGACACGACGGTGGTAGGACTGATCACAGGCGACGATGAGTCAGCCTACAGTGAGGAGGTCAGTGACCTGGCAGTGTGGTGCGGGAGCAACAACCTCTCCCTCAATGTCAGCAAGAACAAGGAGCTGATTGTGGACTACATGAAACGGGGGGCGAGCACTTAGACGGGGTGGCAGTGGAGCTAATAGACAGCCAAATCACTAAAGACTTAAAATGGTCCAAACACACGCACAGTTTGAAAGAAGGCGCGACAGTGCCTCTTCCCCCCAGGAGGTAGGAAAAGTTTGTTATGGGCAGTCAAATCATGAAAAGATTCTACAGCTGTATCACTGAGAGCATATTGAGTGTCTACATCACTGCTTAGTATGGTAATAGAACTGCCCTGGATCACATGGCACTACAGAGGGTACATCACTGGGGCTGAGCTCCCTGCCATCCAGGACCTCTATATCAGGTGGTGTGAAAAGATGGCCTGGAAATCATCAAAGACTCCAAACCATAGACTATTTTCTCTAATGCTTCACGGCAAGAGGTACAGGTGCATCAAGTCTGACACCACCGGGCTCTTGAAAGGCTTATATCCCCAAGCAAAATTACTGATAATAGCTAACAAAATAGCTACACGGGCTATCTGAGTTCACCTTGTATCTTTATTGACATTTTATTTCAATATTTGCACTGTATCCATGCTCACTCCAAGGGCCCAACACACTCACACACAATACAAACAAACACTCACTCCATAATTTGCTCACTCACACATAATATGCACATACATTTACTACACACCTACACGCACACTCACATACAATCTTACTGTTGCAAGAAAAAGTTTGTGAACCCTTTGGAATTACCTGGATTTCTGCATTGATTACTCATAAAATCTGGTCTGATCTTCATCTAAATCGCAATAATAGACAAACTCAATCTGACTAAACTAATAACATACAAACAGTTGTACTTTTTTCATTCACAATTTGACAAGCACTTGATGATGCTTCGAATTTCACGGTGGCATCCCCTTTGTGGCCGAAACGCACTCTAAAAAAATCCATGCCTTTTGCAGCCCGGAGTGCTGCGTTGTGCCCTTTTCTCTGAGTGCTGCGTGCTCCGAAGCACCTCTCACTCTCATGGCTCTCCATCACGTGACCAGGTCTTTCTCACAGGCTACAAGTGAAGAAAGACACATCGGGGAAGCAACTGAGTGTGTCCTTATTCAATTCCGAGGTGCATATTGAAGATATTGGAAGAACTCTCCATCTTTCCTTTTCGTCGGCAAACAAGATGAGTAGGCCTAACGAACAGCATAAGCACTAGCCTATGTCAATCTAATATCCCCCATTGTACAAAACTTGACCTATTATACTCTGTGCAAGAAATCAATATTCCAAACGTAGTCTTAGACAGTTGTGGGGTGCAATAAATTCCAAATTAATACAATTTTTTTTGAATGCAATGTGGCTGACGTAACAGATCAGAACGTTTAGCTTAAAATGTTGAAAACCTTTAGGCTTTTTCTTCACATTATAAGCGCAGCAATGTGCACATGTTTGTAGGCAATAAGTGTGAATGTTCCATTAGCGGGAAAACTCCATTGTCAAAAGTGACCGTAAATGCGAATATGCATGAAATGCTTTTATTATAAATGTGCATTTTTATGGTGAAAATGATCTTCCCCAAAATTAAAACTCACGCGCTGCTTATAGATGCCAGTTAGGCTCTAAACCACTTGTAAAGCGAATTAATGTGCTTATGAAGTTATTTGGCCACTTTAGTTGTGATACAAACTAGAGGTTGACCAATTAATTAGGGCCAATTTCAAGTTTTCATAACAATCGGAAATCTGTATTTTCGGGCGCCGATTTTGACGGCCTAGGAACGAGGCAGAATGACAGATTTTTACCTTGTCAGCTCGGGGGATCCAATCTTGCAACCTTACAGTTAACTAGTCCAATACTCTAACCACCTGATTACATTGCACTCCACAAGGAGCCTGCCTGTTACGCGAATGCAGTAAGCCAAGGTAAGTTGCTAGCTAGCATTAAACTTATCTGATAAAAAAACAATCAATCAACGACTGTCATTGCTCCAATGTGTACTTAACCATAAACATCAACACCTTTCTTAAAATCAATACACAATATAGATTTTTAAACCTGCATATTTAGCTAAAAGAAATCCAGGTTAGCAGACAATATTAACTGGGTGAAATTGTGTCACCTCTTGCGTTCATTGCATGCAGAGTCAGTGTATATGCAACAGTTTGGCCCGCCTGGCTCTTTGCGAACTAATTTGCCAGAATTTTGCGTAATTATGACATAACATTGAAGGTTGTGCAATGTAACAGGAATATTTAGATTCATGGATGCCACCCGTTAGATCAAATACGAAAGGAATGAATGTTTGGTTTTCGAGGTGATAGTTTCCGGATTTGACCTAAGGCTCGTATTTCTGTGTGTTTATTATAGTTAAGTGTATGATTTGATATTTGATAGAGCAGTCTGACTGAGGGGTGGTAGGCAGCAGCAGGCTCGTAATAGTCAAAGGTATATTGTTTAGAGAGAAATAGTCGACGCGTTGTGATAACTTGCGGCTGAACTTGAAAGGGGTTCCTTCGTTATTTTACCATTCATGTCTTCCATAGAGAATGTCTTGATCTACTTCAAATCAGGTCTGTTTTTCGTGCAGGCTTAAACCGCCTCAGCGTTTTGATTCCCGTGTAAATCTCACTAGGATAAGATATTTTCATAAACATATTTTCATAAATCCACTCTACCAAAAAAATGATCTTCGCTTATATTTAGCCAATATTGATCAGAGTTACCTTGTCCTATGGATATCTACACATAGTTTAAAAAATGGCAAGGTGGTGTAAGCCTACACGAAACGCAGACCTTATTTTAAGTTAATCTAAAAATATCCTATGTAGTAAATGAATGAAGGAACCGCTTTTCAGATTTTGCTAGAAGGTGTCATGGGAATTATGACTTGCACTTTGGTAGTCAATTCTCACCATGCCCATTATTAAAATAGGATTTCCTGCATATAGAAATGACAGTTTTTGTTTTCATCATTCATGTTATTTGAGACTATATTGATTTTATTTATGTATTATATTAAGTTAAAATAAAAGTGTTCATTGTTCATTCAGTATTGTTGCAATTGTCATTATTACAAAATTTTGTGTATATATTATACTTTTTTTAAAAACCGGACGATTTCATCAGCATCGGTGTTGAAAAACCCTAATCGGTTGACCTCTAATACAAACCTATAGGCCTATGGGATAGCCAACATGAGGTGTGCGACTATGATTCGAAAAAGTCAGTTTCTTATGCATAATTCACAAGTGACAGGCTAATATTGTCACCAATCAGACTAGACTTGATTTAAATTGTTCTTTACATATACTAAATAATATATGTGTGAAATATATTTTGATTTAGAATTGACCAGTATCATGCACCTGTTTCAAAACAGCGGGAAACAATACATGTAATCTATGCACCTAAATAGTGAATGAAGTACGCTTTTCCTGTGGTTCATTTTCTTGTCAGCCAGGTAGGCTGTACTCCTGTTGTAAAGATAAACAATGTGATTAATATTAGGAAAGTTGAGAAATTAATATAGTTGGCCTAGTTTATAGAAAGCTGATGGAATCCTTCTCTTTTTAATAGAGGCCATACCATTGTTTTCTCACACAATTGCATAGCCTATAGAAATGTTGCGCAAGATAAGCTCATGGGCTATCAAGAAGTGTTTGATTAGATTTCAATTACATTTGCATTGATGCCAAAGTTATTAGAGGGACAATAGCGTCCCAGGCAGTTAGCAAGTTTGGTATGCTACTAATGACCATCAGCAGCATCAGAACTAGGAGAAACCCAATTTATAATTAAATCATATTACAGGTGAGCTCAATATTGATCAAAATAATTGAGGAGAACACTTTCTGGAAATAATCCGATGATGGGGTAGTTTGTTTGCGCCGCCATGTTTTGTTCACATCAACCAAAAATAATAAGAGGAGACAAGATGAGTTTGGTCTGTTTGCAGTATGCATGTTGAAGGGGGTGTGTCATCTAAGATCATTCACTTCCCTTCATTCACTTCCGGAAGTTTACCTGAAAGATGAGTGAACCATTCCTTCACCTCATTATAACATCTTTGGTGTGACAGATGTTTACGTGACACCCACAATACATTGTATAATGTCAACAAACATAGCTGGCAAATAGCTTAGCATTAGCTCATTACAATCAGTACTACCTTCAAAAAAGTATTTTACACACATGTCAATTGCAATCTATGTGTAGCCATGTGGTGAAAGTGCATAGCTGTATTCATTTATATCCACTAGATGGCACTCTCCCATTAAGATATTCATAAATGAGGTGTGCAAGCGGTTATGGGATTGCGCAGTGAGTGAGAGCGAGAGCAAGCAATTACACTGGCGAGTTGTTGAAATCCATCGTTGGTCCAAAGTCACTTCAGGTGGGTAATTTATACTTTTTTATCTTACTCTTGCACTGGAATATATCATATTTTGCATAATCTGCAGTGTATAAGAGTTTGTTTTGTCATATTTATGCCAGATAGTCATGTTAGCCTTTTGATGCTTTCAGATTGACATGAGGATGTTAGCTTCTTGCTAGCTGAATACCAGTGCTCTCAGAACCACGTTGTGGAGTTGATGATAAAAATGATTTGAAGTGTGAGTAATTGTCAGATGTACATTTTGTTTCGTGTAACGCTTCAATGTGTTGTATTTTGTTTCATTTTTGAATTGTAACTTATCTGTTGATATGACATTTCTCCCAGTGATGTATGGGTGAGATGAGGATCTACTGCTCCATGTGGGGTTCGGGTATCACATGGACAGTGTGTTTGTAAGTATTGATGTTGTTTTATGACAAACTGTATTTTAGTTTTTCATGCACATTTTAATTTTGTTTACGGACATCTTGTACCCAGATATTTGAAATGTTAGAAAGTCCATTCTAACTGTGAACATTGTGGTCTCTGCATTTCCTTGTGTTTTTCTATGGAAAGCAGAGCTACTACCATGTATGTATTTCACTCAGATTGTTTTTATGCACTTTACTAAAATATTTATTTCACTTGATTGTGATTTAGACTTAACTTTACTTTATGGTGACTTTATCCTATTTTAAATTTAAGCTTTGACAGAATAAACAACATGTCACGATTTCTACCGAAGGTGGCCCCTTTTCCTGTTCGGGTGGTGCTCGGCGGTCGTCGTCACTGGCCTACTAGCTGCCACCGATCCCTTTTCTGTTGTTTTTGTCTAATTAGTACACCTATTTTTTGTTTAGCTTTAGTTGGGCTATTTAAGCCGGTAGGCCCACCTACTCTTTGTGCGGGCTTATTTAGTTTCCCACTGTGTATTTTGTGTAGTAATGCTGATTGTTTTGGATTTTCCCTCCGGACTGGTGTTGTCCTGGTTTTGGGCAATTGTTTACGTGCGCCCAGTTTCTTGGAGAGTACATTTTTCACAGTGCGTATTAAAGTGCTACTCTATATCTTCTGCCTCCTGCGTCTGACTCCGCACCCACTACGCCCAGTGCGTTACACAACATAAGTTTGTGTCCTGTGCTGGGTTTACTTTTGCCAGGCTACATATGCAATAATCGGAATGCATTATTTGTCACTAATACTTGAAAACTCGTGAATAAAACTTTAAATATATTATGCTCCGTACATATGTTACAGTAGAAATAACAACACAATATATACAGAAAGTAAGGCAGTTACTTTGATAGGAACGCACACATGTCCAAATTTATAATTTTTAACCTCTCTGCGCACCGAACCCGTTAGCGGGATTAAATTCGACAACATACGGTGATCGCTACATAAATAGTCATATTAAACATTCATGAAAATACAAGTGTCTCACATGGTTCGAAAGCCTAGAATCTTGCTAATCCAACTGCGTTGTCAGATTTAAAAAATTATTGCGAAAGAATACGCTGTGATTATCTGAGCCAGACCCCCATATCAAACTACTTATTCAGCCAGCACTTGCGTAACAAAATCCCAGATTGCATTGAAATAAATCGTTCATCTGCCCAAATATATTTGTGCAGGCATGGATGTGCCTAAGGGCCAAAAGGGCACAGCATGGAGGCGTTGCTGTGTTGTTTGCAAGGTGAAGTCTCCCATCACATGCACCACATGCTCAGTGACCCTCTGCTTTACATCAGAAAGAGACTGCTATGGCATCTGGCATCAGCAACAGAATATTAGAGTTTTGGCAAAGTTGCTGGGGTTATATGGCAAAGTGGGTGGGGGCTAGGGTCAGTATGTTATATCTGGAGTACTTTTCCTGTCTTATCCGGTGTCTTGTGCGAATTTAAGTCTGCTCTCTCTTTCTCTCCTTCTTTCTCTCTGAGGACCTGAGCCCTTGGACCATGCTTCAGGACTACTTGCCATGATGACTCCTTGCTGTCCCCAGTCCACCCGGCCTTGCTGCTGTTCCAGTTTCAACTGTTCTGCCTGCGGCTATGGAACCCTAAACTGTTCATTTTTACTCTTGAGGTGCTTCCCTGTTGCACCCTCTACAACCACTGATCTCCACCCGGCACAGCCAGAAGAGGACTGGCCACCCCTCATAGCCTGGTTCCTCTCTAGGTTTCTTCCTAGGTTTTTGCCTTTCTAGGGAGTTTTTCCTAGCCACCGTGCTTCTACACCTGCATTGCTTGCTGTTTGGGATTTTAGGCTGGGGTTCTATAAATAGATTGAGGACTGAGTGTCTTCCAAATATTGAAGTGTGTAAATAGTTACCCATGTTATTTTGTAAATGTGTATATATATATATATATATATATATATATATATATATATATATATTTTTTTTTTTGACAAAGTGGGTTTGGTATCAGTTTCCTTTGGATTTCTGAACATAACGCGCCAAACAAGCGGAGGTATTTTGGATATAAAAATTATCTTTATTGAACAAAAGGAACATTTATTGTGTAACTGGGAGTCTCGTCAGTGAAAACATCCGAAGATCATCAAAGGTAAACGGTTAATTTGATTGCTTTTCTGATTTCCGTGACCAAGCTTCCTGCTGCTAGCTGGACATAATGCTATGCTAGGCTATTGATAAATTTACACAAACGCTTGTCTTGCTTTGGCTGTAAAGCAACATTTCAAAATCTGAGACAACAGGGTGATTAACAAAAGGCTAAGCTGTGTTTTGCTATATTTCACTTGTGATTTCATGAATATAAATATTTTCTAGCAAGATTATTTGGCCGTTGCGCTATGCTAATTAGTGTAGTTGATGACAATTCTCCCGGATCCGGGATGGGTAGTTCCAAGAGGTTTTAAACAGTGATGAACCATCACCAAAATGACAGACTGAAATCAACACTAAAAGTTTTGGAAAATGGCATCATTGTTTCTCCCAACAGATCACCAAGAAAAAAACTGTCTCACACACACACACAGCTAAGATGGAGTGACAGTGCAGGGCTTAACTTCATCCATTATATATTTGCCATATATTTTGATGTTTCACAAAAGCTCTGAACCTTTCTCTGCTCATAGTTTCTCCAGATTATGAATTAAATATCTATTTTTTGCTAAAAGTATTATTATATTATTAATCGATTGACTATGACTTTTCAAAACACCCAGCAGTGCTATTTGCAGAGTTAGCTCCAGGTAAATGTTGCAATTCTTCAGCCATTCCTGGACATCCAACCAAAAACAAGCTACATATGGACTACCAAAATAAATGATCAAATGATTCTGTCTCTATGCAGCAAAATCTGCAGAGCTGGGATGGTTGTCTCCCCCATATATATACATATATAAGATTATTTTGGTTGCAAGAATTTGGTATAATCCTTTATATTGAAAAAATGTTGTTTTGCATATCAGTTCATTTTGTATTATAATTTTTGTAACCTTTATTTAACTAGGCAAGTCAGTTAATAATAAGAACAAATTCTTATTTACAATGACGGACGACATTAGGCCAATTGTGCACCACTCTATGGGACTCCAATTCACATCCGGATGTGATAAAGCCTTCATGCGCTATGGAATTGGTACATCGAAAATCTCTTCCCAACTGCTTTGCAATCGATATGGCAGAGCTGTCAATTGTTTGGTCCCATTTAAAAAAAAAAAATGGGTCTTTAATGCAGGGCCGACAGCCAAGTTCCCTACTTTTCCCACTTGCCTCTTCCATTTGTCTGGTAATGCTGCAATTTAGTTGGTTGTAATTTTGGGTAAGGCAGACATTTCCATATATTTCTGTTAGCGTTATGTATGACATAACTCCAGCAGTCCTATTTATCAGTGGAGGAAAAAGTACCCAATTGTCCTACTTTAGTAAAAGTAAAGGTAACCCAGTAAAACACTACTTGAGTAAAAGTCTAAAAGAATTTGGTTTTAAATATACTAAAGTATCAAACGTAAATGTAACTGCTAAAATATGTTTAAGTTTCAAAAATAAAAGTACAAGTACAAATCATTTCAAATTCCATATATTAAGCAAACCAGACCTCATCAAAACAGGTTGGCAAAGCCTTAAGCAAATAGGTCAACTGGGATATGACTAAAGAGTTCTTCAGGATTAATTTCCCCTAAAATAAACAGTTGTCTTCCTTTCCATGGTAGCAATATCTTACCTATTTGTGTTAACTTTCTATTAAAATGTATTGTAGTGAGATCATGGTAATGCAAAAGTTACATTTTTTTGTGATTTTTTTGTGATTCATCAGCATACAATGACATACAATGACACATTTCATTTGGCTGTAATCCAGAGAGATTAGAAAAAGCATCCAGATCCTCTATAAGGCTGTAGAGGGATCCAAATTGTGGATTTAAAAGAAAACATGAATCGTCAGCATACAATAACACCTTTGTTTTTAAGCCCTGGATTTCTTGCCCCTTGATATCATTGTTGGTTCTGATTTTGATGGCCATAGAAAATAGATATGCCAATTGTGGACCACCTTGTTTTTCACCAGTGTAATACTTTATGAGAAGTAGCTATTAGAATTATGGCGAGTAAATCTGGAAAATCAAAGGCAAAGTCCAGGTATACAGATCTACATGATATTATTGACAAGATTGATAGAGAAAGATCTATCAGATTGTATGACAAGTTTGGACTCCCAATTTGAGGAAATGTTTCTGTATGGAGAAGATGCAATTCTCGATTGGTAATAATTCTCATGCCGTTGTTTGAAATGAATTATATCAAAAATGATTCATTTGAGTTGTTTTGGAGATATTTTTATTTTATTTGACATAAACATTTCGTTACTGAGTATATATATATATATATATATATATATATACTCAGTAATGAAATGTTTGTTGTGGCTCCACATGGCTCTACATTGTGGGTGTGTTTGTCTGTCTGTCTGTGTCTGTAAATATTAGATGTATTTTATCTAAATATGGAATGTTTGTTGTGGCTCCACTTGGCTCTACATCATGAGTGTGTGTGTCTGTCTGTCTGTGTCTGTAAATATTAGATGTATTTTATCTAAACATGGAATGTTTGTTGTTGCGCCACATGGCTCTACATTGTGGGTGTGTGTGTATGTCTGTCTGTCTCTGTAAATATTAGATGTATTTTATCTAAATATGGAATGTTTGTTGTGGCTCCACATGGCTCTACATCGTGAGTGTGTGTGTGTGTGTGTGTGTGTCTGTCTGTCTGTGTCTGTAAATATTAGATGTATTTTATCTAAACATGGAACGGAACAGAACCTCACCTTAGTGATTTATGTTCCCTACTCTGTATATAATCTGTGTTTCTGTGTCTTTATCTCACAGTCCCTCCGATTCTGATTGGGAGCCCCCACTGCCAAGGTCCCCATCCCCCCAGGAGCTGGATCATCTAGCCGGAACCCTGCTGTCTCCGGCTCCACACCTACCCCCGCCCTGCCAGGTGTGAAGTCTGTGACAAAGAAGCGGAGGTGGGGAAGAGCTAAACCTGAAATCAGAGAGGAGGAGGGTCGTTGGCACTCTGTGCTGGAGGAGGTTGTGTTGCCTACACCTACAGTATTCAGACCGAAGAGCCATCAGGACCTCAGCTGGACATTTCCTCTAAGTACAGCCCCATGCAACTTTTTCAGCTGTTTTTCACCTCGGCAGTTGTTGATTCCCTGGTGTCGAACACAAATAAGTATGGTGCTAAGAAGCAGGCAGGCAAGAAAGAGGGATGGAAGCCCATTTCCATGTCAGATCTTATTTGTTTCATGTCAATGGTCATTTACATGGGTCTTGTGAAGCTAAAAACCCTGAAAGACTACTGGAAAACGGCTCCCCTCTATCAACTGCCTTTCCCCTCCACTGTCATATCATGCAAAAGGTTTCTGACAATCTCACGGGCGCTTCATATCAGTGACCCAGAAGTTGATGAGGACAATGAGAAGATGAGAGGCACAGAAAGGTTTGATAGGCTCTGCAAAATAAAAACCTCTCTACCCCAGCATCTTTGACGCTTGCAAGACCTATTTTCAGCCTGCCCAGAACGTTTCCATCGAGGAGAGGATGGTAGCTTCAAAGGCCAGAATTGGCCTAAAACAATACATGCGTAACAAACCAACTAAATTGGGTTACAAACTGTTTGTTTTGGCTGATTCTGTGTGTGCATACACGTGCAATGTTTTTGTTTATGAGGGGAAGAGCAGTTTTGCGACCGGTAAGGGACATAGCATAGGGACATCTCTTATGCAGGTATTAGATTTTCAACTGCTGGGAAGGGCTACAAACCTTTTGTGGACAACTTCTACACAAGCCCTACCCTGTTTGCAGACCTGGGGAAGCGGGATGTGTGGGCTTGTGGCACCATTCGGACCAACAGAGGGGGCTTTCTGAAAACAAAGGTGAATGACATGCCTAAGCGGGCTGAGCGGGGTACCATGCGATGGATCCGTGAAGATGGCCTGCTCTTTGTGAAGTGGATGGATACCAGAGAGGTGGTCAAGTGCTCCAGAATCCACAAGTCCTTCAGTGGAGATCACGTCGTCAGGCGTCTGAAGGGCGCTAAATGTCCCCATTCCTGCAGCCATCAAGGACTACAACAAGAGCATGGGAGGTGTGGACCTGTCAGATGCACTGATTGGCTACTACAATGTTCTCCACAAGACAATGAAATGGTACACAACATTTGTCTATAATTTCATTGACATTGCTGTGGTGAATGCCTTCATTCTCCAGAAGGAAATGGCTAAGAGCTGTGGACAGCCCCACATCTCACAGCTAGCCTTCCGAGAGCTGCTCATCCAGGAGCTTGCTTGCTACAGCAAGTCTACTGCAGCACCTTCTGTCCCCTCTACGTCTGTTCCCTCTACGTCTGTCCCCTCTATGTCTGTCCCTTCTGCTCCAACCAGTGGTGTTCACCTGCCCAGATTCATCTCTGCAGGCATGAATGTGCCTCGGGGCAAAAAGGGCACAGTGGGGAGGCGTCGATGTGCACTTTGGTCACAGGAAATGCCCCATCACCTGCACCACCTGTTCAGCAACCCTCTGCTTTAGAGCAGAAAGTGACTGCTATTGGGCATGGCATCAGAAGCACAATATTGTGTAGAGGACTGAGGGTCTTCACAATATTGTACATTATACATTGAATGTGTGTAATTAGTTACCCTTGTTATTTTTAAATGTATTTATTTATTTATTTATTTATTTTGGGGGGGAGGGGGGGGTGTTAGAATGGCATTTGAGTGTTTTGTATGTAGTCATTTACTTCAAAATGTATCACTGTACCAATTCGGCCACTTGGGTACATTTGGGCAACATGTGTGGGACACCTGGGTGACTACATGCTCAATTTCATGTAGCTCACTCATTCCTGAAGATATCTTTCTGAAACATTTTTCAAATACTGTTGCCATCTTATGTTCTTCATTCAAACTATCACCAGCATCCTGTCTGTATGTTTGGATGTTCTTGTTCAGTTGAAAGATTATGCAGCAACAATAAAAACAGAAAATGTATGTTTATTTCCTTGTATTTTATTCTACGAGATCTATGGTGTTATATTCTCCTACATTCAATTCACATTTACACAAATTTCAGAGTGTTTCCTTTCAAATGATATCCATATCCTTGGTTCTGGGCCTGACCTACAGGCAGTTAGATTTGGGTAAGTCTTCAGGCAGAAATTGAATAAATGTAGGGGGGTAGCTCTAAGAGGATTTATCCAACTAACTATTAGCCTACCCAGAATATTCTACAACAGCAGACCAGCTAGAACACAACTAATACAACACAACTAAACATAACCTCAGATCAAAAGCAAAGAGAGAGCAGAGACTTACAGGTTGATGGTTGGGGCCCATCCGATGAAAAAACTTCAAATGAAGGAAATCCAATGGCTAAAGCTATAGTGAGAAAAATCCAAAATACATAGAGTCCAGATGTTAGTCAAATAGCGCACTAGCACTAAGTCAAGGTGGAAAATGTTACAAAACTCCAATAGCCTACTTTACAAAAAAGGAGAACAGACAAGGTACTACACAATGAGAGCAAGGTATGATTTGATATATTTTTTGGAGCTCATGCCAAGAAGGCACTAGATCCTGCCATGCTAACTGGTTCCCTCTAGCCACACAGTCAGTGAAGAGCATGAAGATGATAACAAACATACAAACTTGGTAGCACAGTAGATTTTCCATATGACGTTGAGAAACAGTGTATTGTGGGTAAGTTAATAAATATGTAATAAACCAAAAACATAACTATGTTTGTAGTTATAGGTAACCAGAATAGGTAACCAGAATGTGACAACTAAGTTACTAAGTCTGACCACATTGTGTTGTTACTTTGGTGAGTAAAAATGAATGTTTCCTACCCCTTAATGGGGAAATCTGCAGTTGCTACATACATTTTTGGACTGATATATGAATGATATATCCCCATTTGATTTCATTTATGAATGCCTCATGAGCTTAGTTCCACTGTCGTACCCCATTCGAACCCAAAACATAAGCATGTTTTACTCCAATGTTTGTAAACATTGGGCATGTAATCAGGCATTAAAATATCATTTTAATATATTGGATTGTCAGTTCTTGCATTCATAGCACTGTCTATGCATTTTAGAGTGGTTATATTTCTCCTGGCCCGTTCCTCAGCTTTTTACCAAAACAAGAAGTGTGATGCTTTATCATTCCGTCAACTGCAGATTGCCACTTTAATGTAAGTCTTTCCTTCATACCCTTTTCTCTATTGGGCATAGTTGGGCTGTTGTTGACCTTCAACCCATCAGTGTGATTTACCAACCTTCCAACCTACACTGACATTGACCTTTGTATTCTAAACAAGACATTGGGAATATACATTTTGCCGCTGTCGGGCATTATATATTTGTACATCATTTACCTTGAGTGATGTCTGGTGGCAGGTCTTCATGTGAAAACGAGAAACAATGACCTTTGTGCAGTTTCGAAAAACCACCATTCACGTAAACTTATTTGCATAAATATCCATACTTGCAGATAATTAATCAAATAACCTTGAATCTGCCAGCAGAACGAGGTGTCACTAATTATCTGTGTGCAGTAAGTGCTTAAACCTTCAGACCGAGTCCGGAGAACTGCCACAGGCAAAGAAATATGTCTCTGGATTTTGCACAAGCACAATATTTTTCGGGTAACAGCCATATGTGAGTGGCTGGGAGTAGCTTGACCAAATGGTGGCGAGAGCGCTACAATTGCAGGTCTGATTCGGACACATACGGTATGCTGTTTCCTACAGCAAGGTATTTAATACATTCCTTAAGAGTATTGAGAGAGATGTTCTTTTGCATAGTCTGTGTCTCAATCCACCGCATCAGCATATGTCTGCGTTCTGCATCTGGGGTGGAAAGTGGCAGAGCTTCAGCGCTGTTTGTCAGACCAGGAGGCATATAAAAAATGTCACAAAAACATCTGTTGTGTCTGAACTATGGTGTTCTCTGTTTTGCTGTATGTCCCCCACAAGCCCCATAGGACTCGTCTGAAGCCGACACCGCCAACTGATCCGCCAACTTCTGTCTGTAGTGTCCGATACGTTTGGGCTACACACTACTATGACCCTAATATGGAAAGGGGAGAATATCACGAACACGAGGGCTTTTTCCATTTTGCCTCCGAGTGTTATAGGACTCGTCTGAAGGACATATGGCACCGGTTTAAAAAAAAATGGAATTATGGAGGTAGTTTTGAGCAAACAAAAAAAGGAGTTCAATTTGTTTCCAAAAAAACACAGAAACATTTCCTGACCTTTCTTACATCTCCTAGATATGGGACAGACACTTCAAAACCTTATTCCTTATGATTTATATTTTGACTGTCTTATTTGCCAAGGCTTAGACTATGCTTGAGTTCGCCTCCACTCCACAATGCCAATATGTTGCGCATCTGTGAAAATACTAGAACTTGACCAAGTGGCTTCGTCTGAGAACCATTCAAAGTGTTCATGATGTTGATGTAAACAAGTAATAAATTAGGCAAATCTTAAACACAGAGGAAGTGCATGCATTCCTTGCAGTGAGCACACCAAGATTAAATAATGTTCAAAAGAAAATCACAATGAATATTTCAACATTAATTAACTTATTTACACGGATATGACTACCCCTTCGGTGAAGTGAAAAATCATCCTGCCCTGTGGGTGGCATGGGGTGTTAGAAACTAAACTTGACTTTTCTCATTCATGAGTTCACTCCTATTTATTCATCATGCCATGCCGTGATGTTTGTCTACCTTTGGTCTTGTCTTCTACTTAGCTGGATCTTGAGCATGACATTTACAGTAAAATGAGATGTTGCATGTCTGTATTGGTGAAACTTCTTTGGATCAAGGAAATTTGTAAATATTGCATGAAGCATGAACATATTTTTCAGTAGGATTTGACATGCTTAGTGTTATATCACTTTTCATTTAAATTGTATTGATTTTTTTATTAACTTTTAATTATTCAGTGGAGCCCAACATGATAATTAAATAAAACTTCTAAAAGAAACTACAGATTCACTACAAATAAAGTATTGCAATCAACAGGGAATTCATCCCTCCCATAACTGAAAACCATTTCAAATGTGCAATCTCATGTTTCTTCCCAAAAGGCAAAATCTCAAGATCATTGAAAGACCTTTGGTTTGCTCTTGCTACTCCAGGCAAATACCTCTGACTCTGACATTTGAAGTGTAACTACTCATGTATGTTCATGACATGTTTACAGAAGATATGCAGTAACTAAGTCAGAACCGAGGGAGTACTGTTGTGTTTGTCTATGACTGATGAGTTAGCTACAACAAGTTTGTTGTTCTGTCGGTGGTCACCTCAACCCCCGGAGCTAGCTAACCTGCTAGGTAACTAAATCCTAGCTCTGGACCTTCTGAGCTAGTGACTGTATGCCAGTCTCTCTCTTCCTTTCAGACACTGCTAGCGAGCTACGCTGCTCTGCGCCACATTGGTAGAAGACATATGTAGATATTGTGAATGATTTTAACCTGCAGTAGTACTATATGTCAAGAGTTTAATTTTCACTCACTGGTTTCCGGATCCGATTAAATAATCAAATTGAAGGTGTATTCTATTGTTTTTTGGATCTCAGTCTTTGTGATTAATTACTCTGGCATTTAGTTAATATTATTAAACGGAGATACAAAATAGAAAACTGCTCTTGAACTGTGGGCTGTAGTTGATTAATATCCACCGATCCAGCAGGTTTTCCTCTTCTAAAGGTGAGGGTTTTGTCAAGGCAAAGTATCTGAAAGGTGCTATCTGTATAATCTCAAATGCCTCACAGTCAGCAAAAGTGGCCACTTCCTGAACAGTGCACCTCCCTTAGAAACAATAGTGTGGTCATGATTTCCAATGAGGTCGTCTTCTCATCAGTCATAGACACGCACACATCATTTCTTGTTGAAACAAATTATGAATGCAGACTGCAGAGTGAGGGGAGCAAGGCTAATACTGTAAGGGATTTCCTCCTCTTCATCTGAAGAGGAGAGACGAGAAGGATCGGAGGACCAAAATGCAGCGTGGTAAGTGTCCATGGTTTTTAATTGGAAAACTCAAACATGAAACACAACTCCAAAACAAGAAACGTGAAAACCCGAAAACAGTCCCGTGTGGCACAAACACTGACACAGGAGACAACCACCCACAAAATACCCAAAGAATATGGCTGCCTAAATATGGTTCCCAATCAGAGACAACGATAAATACCTGCCTCTGATTGAGAACCACTCTAGGCAACCATAGACTTACCTAGGCAACTAAACTGAACACAAACCCCATAAATCCAATAAACCCCTAGACAAGACGAAACACAATAAATCACCCATGTCACACCCTGGCCTAACCAAAATAATAAAGAAAACACAGAATACTAAGGCCAGGGTGTGACAAATACTCTCCCGTTAAGACAGACTACCCAGCTACTACTCCCAAAGGGCATACTGTAGGTGTTATATACTGTTTATCATGAAATCAAGCAGACTTGGGTTCAAATACTATATAATACATTTGAAGTTAGTATGTTTTCTTTGAAAATGGAATGTATTTAGAAATACACTTGGAAAGCATTGGAATGATTTTCAAATACAAATGTGTAATAATGAAATGCATTTGGAAACAGATTTTAGAAAATAGGTTAAAATAATGTTTCTATAAAAATATATATAAAACATTTTCAAATACTTGGAATAGCCACATTATTTTAAAATACTCAAATACACAGAAAATAAGTATTTAAAATACATGTACTTAAATACGCATGTACAGTATATGAACCTAAGTCTGGAGCCATGATTATTGTAACCAGTGTTGCCAACTTGGTGACTGTCACAATTTAGGGAATTTATGGAACCCGTGCTGCACAGGAAAAGGCTTCTCTAGACGACGTAGTCTGGTAAGTATAGGTATACAGTGCATTTGGATGTATTCAGACCATTTCACTTGTTCCACATTCTGTTACGTTACAGCCTTACTCTAAAATTGATTAACTTCTTCCGTGTAGGGGGCAGGACTTTCATTTTTGGCTAAAAAACGTACCCATTTGAAACTGCCTATTTCTCAGGCCCAGAAACTAGAATATGCATATAATTGTCAGATTAGGATAGAAAACACACTAAAGTTTCCAAAACTGTCAAACTATTGTCTGTGAGTATAACAGAACTGATATTGCAGGCGAAAACCTGAGGAAAATCAAACCAGGAAATGCTGTTTTTCCTGAAATCTCTCTGTTCCATTGGATGCCTTGCCTCCATTTAAAGGGATATCAACCAGTTTCATTTTCCTATGGCTTCCTCGAGGTGTCAAGAGTCTTTAGACATAGTTTCAGGCTTTTATTTTGAAAAATGAGCGAGAAAGGTAACATCGCGTCAGTGGATAGCTGGGTGTTCGCAGAGATTTACTTGCGCAACAGAGTGGGACAGCCATTGTCTCTCCATCTCCTATTGAAAAAGCGACAGTCCCAGTTGATATATTATCGATTATATATTTTAAAAACAACTTGAGGATTGATTATAAAAAACATTTGGCATGTTTCTGTGGACATTACGGATACTATTTGGAATTTTTGTCTGCGATGTCATGACCGCTCGAGTCTGTGGATTTCTGAACATAACACGCCAAACAAATGGAGGTATTTTGGATAACAATAATCTTTATGGAACAAAATGAACATTTATTGTGTAACTGGGAGTTTCGTGAATGCAAACATTCGAAGATCATCAAAGGTAAGCGATTTAATCTATTGCTTTTCTGACTTTCATGACCAATCTACTTGGCTGCTAGTGTTTGTAATATTTTGTCTACTTGCTTCGTCGAAAAGCTGTATTGAAATCAGGTGGATTAACAACAAGCTAAGCTGTGTTTTGCTATATTGCACTTGTGATTTCATGAAAATTTAATATTTTTAGTAATTTAATTTGAATTTGGCGCGCCGCAATTCAGCGGGTGTTGATGAAATTGATCCCGCTAAAGGGATGGGTGCGTCAAGAAGTTATATAGTTTTTTCCCTCATCAATCTACACACAATACCCCATAATGACAAAGCAAAAACAGGTCTTTAGAAATGTTTACAAATGTATTAAAACATTTTTTGTTGAAGCACCTTTGGCAGCGATTACAGCCTCAAATCTTCTTGGGTATGACGCTACAAGCTTGGCACACCAGTGTTTGTGGAGTTTCTACCATTCTTCTCTGCAGATCCTCTCAAGCTCTGTCAGGTTGGATGGGGAGAGTCGCTGCACAGCTATTTGCAGGTTTCTCCAGAGATGTTCAATCAGGTTAAAGTCCGGGCTCTGTCTGGGCCACTCAAGGACATTCAGAGACTAGTCCCAAAGCCACTCCTGCGTTGTCTTGGCTGTGTGCTTAAGGTCGTTGTTCTGTTGTAAGTTGAACATTCACTCCAGTCTGAGGTCCTGAGTGCTCCATAGCAGGTTTACATCAAGGATCTCTCTTTAATTTGCTCCATCTTTCCCTCAATCATGACTAGTCTACCAGTCCCTGCTGCTGAAAAACATCCCCATAGCATGATGCTGCCACCACCATGCTTCACCATAGGGATGCTGCCAGGTTTCCTCCAGACGTGATCCTTGGCTTTCAGGCCAAAGAGTTTAATCTTTGTTTCATCAGACAAGAGCAAGTTGTTTCTCATGGTTTGAGAGTCCTTTAAGTGTCTTTTGGCAAACTCCAAGTGGGCTGTCATGTGCCTTTTACTGAGGAGTGGCTTCCGTCTGGCCACCATAAAGGCCTGATTGGTGGAGTGCTGCATAGATGGTTGTCCTTCTTTCTGGAAGGTTCTCCCATCTCCACAGAAGAGCTCTGTCCAAATGACCATCGGGTTCTTGGTCACCTCCCTGACCAAGGCCCTTCTCCACCGATTGCTCAGTTTGGATGGGGATGCCAGTTTGAGGAAGAGTCTTGGTGGTTCCAAACTTCTTCCATTTAAGAATTAGAGAGGCCACTGTGTTCTTGGGAACCTTCAATGCTGCATATTTGTTTGGTACCTTTCTCCAGATCTGTGACTCGACACAATCCTGTCTCGGACAGTTCCTTCGACCTCATGGCTTGGTTTTTGCTCTGACAATTGTGGGACCTTATATAGACAGGTGTGTGTCTTTCCAAATCATGTTCAATCAATTTAATTCACCACAGGTGGACTCCAATCCGGTTGTAGAAACATCTAAAGGATGATCAATGGAAACAGGATGCACCTGAGCTCAATTTCGGGTCTCATAGCAAAGGGTCTGAGTACTTGTGTAAATAAGGTATTTCTGTTTTGCAAAAATTTCTAAAAAACATGTCTTCACTTTGTCATTATGGAGTATTATGTGTAGAATGTTGAGGAAAACAATTAATTTAATCCATTTGAGAATAAGTCTGTAACATAACAAAATGTAGAACAAGTCAAGGGGTCTCAATACTTTTCAAATGCACTGTAAATAGCTAAACATTTTTTAGACTGGTACAGGGCCATTGGGTTAGTAGAATAAACACATATTTGTTACAGGACAGTAGAAGAAAGTGTCGTATATCTGAAAAGCATATAAGTACTTCAATTTACAAGACAAAATTGGATTTAACCAAATATTTAAAGACTTCTCTTACTGGTTTCTAACTCTCCTCTCAATTATAATAAGCTTTCAAAGTAGATGAAAAACATCCTTTGTCAAAGTGGTAAGTGGAAACTGCCATGTTACTGCCATAAATAATTCACTCGGAAATAGAAGGACTGCAGCCGTAGTGTTTATGGGAATGCCATGCATTGATGTAAACCCTACTAATGGATAACTTGGCATGAACGCGATAGTATTTTAAAGACATTGATTTGTATTAGGGGAATTACACGGAAACAGACTTTGAGCTGAGACTCAGATTTGTTTTGTATGCCAAACAAAACCCATTGTTTCCAACGTTTAACAAACCACACAACTCTATGCACAAAGACTACTTTTAACAATTTACACAGAATATTTTAGCCTGGTTAGCCGTGATACATTTCAGTATTTGACATCCATCTATGGATGTCTGGAGAAGGTGGTGGAAACCGGCCACTACGGGCAACAGCGAGCGCTGTTACCTTCAAGTAGGTTCTGGTTTTTCTTGGGTTTTTTGGACGAAGATAGGGAAGGGGCATAAGCATCTGCCTCTGATTCCAAAAGTTGCAAGTTCGAATCTAGTGATAAAAAGTTGTTTTTGAGATTTTGGAGTTGCCTAAACTTAACCCTAACCACTTGGGATATGAAGAAGGACTTTATCGAACAAAACATTGTGTAGCTAGGACCCTTGGGATTGCAAACAGAGAAAGATCTTCAAAAGTAAGTGATTTATTTTATCGCTATTTTTTATTTTGTGATGCCTGTGCTGGTTTGGAAAATATGCTTATGTGAGGCGCAGTCCTCGGCTTTCAAGCCTTTTTTAAATCTGACAATGTAGTTTGTTTGCCAAGATTCTTAGCTAAAGAATCATGTATGACACTTGTATTTTCATGAATGTTTAATATTACGATTTTGTATTTTGAATTTCGCGCGCTCCGATTTCACCGGATGTTGTCGAATTTGATCCTGCTAGCGTTGTTAAATATTGTAAGAGTTTGATTGTCTGCTTACACTCCTTTCAAAAGTTTGGGGTCACTTAGAAATGTCCATGTTTTTGAAAGAAAAGCTAATTTTTTGTCCATTAAAATAACATCAAATGGTCAGAAATACAGTGAAGACATTGTTAATGTTGTAAATGACTATTATAGCTGGAAACGGCTGATTTTTAATGGAATATCTACATAGGCGTGTAGAGGCCCATTATCAGCAACCATCACTCCTGTGTTAGCTAATCCAAGTTTATCATTTTAAAAGGCTAATTTATCATAAGAAAACCCTTTCACAATTATGCTAGCACAGCTGAAAACTGTTGTTCTGATTACATAAAACTAGCCTTCTTTAGACTAGTTGAGTATCTGGAGCAACAGCATTTGTAGGTTCGATTACAGGCTCTAAATGGCCAGAAACAAATACTTTTTTTGAAACTCGTCAGTCTATTCTTGTTCTGAGAAATGAAGGCTAATACATGCAAGAAATTGCCAAGAAACTGAAGATCTCGTACAACGCTGTGTACTACTCCCTTCACAGAACAGCGCAAACTGGCGCTAACCAGAATAGAAAGAGGAGTGGGAGGCCCCGGTTCACAACTGAGCAAGAGCACAAGTACATTAGAGTGTGTAGTTTGAGAAACAGACCCCTCACAAGTCCTCAACCTGCAGCTTCATTAAATAGTACCTGCAAAACACCAGTCTCAACATCAACAGTGAAGAGGTGACTCCGGGATCCTGGGCTTCTAGCAGAGTTGCAAAGAAAAGCCAATAAAAATAAAGATTAAGATATCTCAGACTGGGCATACTTCCCAAATCTCTAGTCAGGTCGGCACCAAGCTCAGACAGTCTGTGTTTAAAATACCATAAAGGCATATTGTTTTACCCTAATTCTGACTAGGACTACACATTTATTGATTATGATTTCATGCATTCTAATCAATTCCATACAATTATATGTTTTAGGGCGGAATATTCTAATCATTCAATTAACAGACAATTCTCACCTCTCAAATCCACCCTTAATGACTAAATAATACACACTGATATATCAATTGTATACAAGAATAATCCAGACTAGAGGTCGACCGATTAATCGGAATGGCCGATTAATTAGGGCCGATTTCAAGTTTTCATAACAATCGGAAATCGGTATTTTTGGGTGCCGATTTGCCAATTATTTTATTTTTTTACACCTTTATTTAATCTTTATTTAACTAGGCAAGTCAGTTAATTAAGAACACATTCCTATTTTCAATGATGGCCTAGGAACGGTGGGCTAACTGCCTGTTCAGGGGCAGAACGACAGATTTTCACCTTGTCAGCTCGGGGAACCAATCTTGCAACCTTACAGTTAACTAGTCCAACGCAATAACGACCTGCCTCTCTCGCTGCACTCCACAAGGAGACTGCCTGTTACGCAAATGCAGTAAGCCAAGGTAAGTTGCTAGCTAGCATTAAACTTATCTTATAAAAAACAATCAATCATAATCACTAGTTAACTAAACATGGTTGATGATATTACTAGATATTATCTAGCGTGTCCTGTGTTGCATATAATCTGACAGAGCATACAAGCATACAAGTATCTAAGTATCTGACTGAGTGGTGGTAGGTAGATGCAGGCGCGTAAACATTCATTCAAACAGCACTTTCATGCGTTTTGCCAGCAGCTCTTTGTTGTGCATCAAGCATTGCGCTGTTTATGACTTCAAACCTATCAACTCCCGAGATGAGGCTGGTGTGACCGAAATGAAATGGCTAGCTAGTTAGCGCGCGCTAATAGCGTTTCAAACTTCACTCACTCTGAGCCTTGGGGTGGTTGTTTCCCTTGCTCTACATGGGTAACGCTTCAATGTGGTGGCTGTTGTTGTTGTGTTGCTGGTTCGAGCCCAGGGAGGAGCGAGGAGAGGGACGGAAGCTATACTGTTACACTGGCAATACTAAAGTGCCTATAAGAACATCCAATAGTCAAAGGTTAATGAAATACAAATGGCATAGCGGGAAATAGTCCTATAATAACTACAACCTAAAACTTCTTACCTGGGAATATTGAAGACTCATGTTAAAAGTAACCACCAGCTTTCATATGTTCTCATGTTCTGAGCAAGGAACTGAAACGTTAGCTTTCTTACATAGCACATATTGCACTTTTACGTTCTTCTCCAACACTTTGTTTTTGCATTATTTAAACCAAATTGAACATGTTTCATTTTCTACTTGAGGCTAAATTGATTTTATTGATGTATTATATTAAGTTAAAATAAGTGTTAATTCAGTATTGTTGTAATTGTCATTATTACAAAGAAAACTTTTTTTTTTAAATCGGCCGATTAATCGGTATCGGCTTTTTTGGCCCTCTAATAATTGGTATCGGTATCGGCACTGAAAAATCATAATCGGTCGACCTCTAATCCAGACCAGTACTTAGCTTATCATATCCTGCCATATGTTACGCCATCTATTGCAAGCCCAACGGTTTCTCCCCTCTCTGAGTGGGGAGACCTCCTTCCCTGCTATTAGATTCACAGTGGTCATAAGATCTCTGCCACAGTTCCTTGTCTGCTATGATCCAAACACATTTCCTTTTAATTATTGCCTAAACATTAACTACAAACAAGGACATGTCTATTTTTATTAATATTGTCAATGTCAATCAACATCAATCTCACAAAATCAATATGTGTATTTTCAATCCTTGTCCATCAATGACAGTTACAGGTCTACATTAGGTATCCTAACACTTCCCATCATGCTATTGTTTGAGGAGAGTGCACAGTTATGAACTTGAAAATGTATTATTACAAATTAGGCACATTTGGGCAGTCATCATACAACATTTTGAACAGAAATTCAATGGCTCATTGGATCAGTCTAACACTTTGCACATGCCCTGCTGTCATCTAGTGGCCAAAATCTAAATTGCACCTGGGCTGCAATAATACATTATGGCCTTTCTCTTGTATTTCAAAGATGTACAAAAAAAATTAAAAGGAATGCATGGAATTTGCTTTGTATTATCTTTTACCAGATCTAATGTGTTATATTCTCCTACATTCATTTCATATTTCCACAAACTTCAAAGGGTTTCCTTTCAAATGGAATCATGTAACGGCTGTTGGAAGGAGTGGAGGACCAAGGTGCAGGGTGGTACGTGTTCATCTTTATTATTTGAACTGAACACTGATTAACAAAAATAACAACGAGAATGAACGAAAACCAAAACAGTTCTGTCTGGTGCAGAAAGATACAAAACAGAAAACAACTACCCACAAGACACAGGTGGGAAAAGGCTACCAAAGTATGGTTCTCAATCAGAGACAACGATAGACAGCTGCCTCTGATTGAAAACCACACCCGGCCAAACACACAGAAATAGAAAACATAGAACACAAAAACATAGAATGCCCACCCCAACTCACGCCCTGACCAAACCAAATAAGAGACATAAAAGGATCTCTAAGGTCAGGGCGTGACAAATCAAGAATATGCATATCTTTGCTTCACGTCCTGAGCTACAGGCAGTTAAATTTGGGTATGTCATTTTAGCTGAAAATTGAAAAAAAGGGGCAGATCCTTAAGAGTTAATCAAGTCAGCCATACCAGCTATGTTTTTTTAAAAGGAAGTCAAGGCTCTGTTGATAGCCAGGTGTAGCAGTGGTAAGGATTCACTCCATTGTGCTGAAAATACATTTCTGCTGTTGGGACAGCTTTACCTAGGCCCTAACAATTTGTCACCTTTAAAATGCAATTAATGTATTGTTTAGTGTTGTTTTGTGTTTTGTACTGGTTTTGCTGGCATGCATCTAAACCATTTTATTTTTAGTTTGCCCAACCAAGATTGCGTTTTTTAAAATTTCATTATGGGTTCCTGATCTGTACCAGTTATGTAGAGTAATAGGTAAAAAAAATTTTTTTTACTGTACTGAACCTTTTCACGTGTGAGTTACAAATATCTCTAATGGTTACCCCAGGGTGAGTTTTTTTTTGCTTGTTATGTCAGAATGCACTCAATGGTCTAAAATGTGATTGTTACACAGCAGGACAGTTATAGACACTGTGTACTCTCCTTGGCTGGGAAATTGCTGTATGGTTTTCTGTGATTAGGTGCTGACCTAACATAATAGTTTGTTGTGCTTTCACCTTAAAGTCTATTTGAAATCGAACACTGTTGCTGGATTTACAATAAGTTTCTTTAAAATGGTGTAAAATACTTGTATGTTTGAGGAGTATATTTTTTTTACCCCCTTTTTCGTGGTATCCAATTGTTTTAGTAGCTACTATCTTGTCTCATCGCTACAACTCCCGTACAGGCTTGGGAGAGACAAAGGTCGGAAGTCATGCGCCCTCCGATACAAACCCAAACAAGCTGCTTCTTAACACAGCGTGCATCCAACTCGGAAGCCAGCCGCACCAATGTGTCAGACGAAACACCGTGCACCTGGCAACCTTGGTTAGTGCGCACTGCGCCCAGCCCACCACAGGAGTCGCTGGTGCGTGATGAGACAAGGATACCCCTACCGGCCAAACCCTCCCTAACCCGGACAACGCTAGGCCAATTGTGTCGCCCCACAGACCTCCCAGTTACGGCCGGTTATGACAGAGCCTGGGCACGAACCCGGAGTCTCTGGTGGCACAGCTGGCGCTGCAGTACAGCACCCTTAACCACTGCACCAGCCAGGAGACTTGTTTGAGGAATTTTAATTATGGGATTTATGTTGTTTTGAATTTGGCACCCTGCAATTTCACTGTACCCAATTCCAAACTTTTGACTGGTAAAGTAAGTTTGAGGCTTTACTGAATTGGATTAACTTCTCTCTTTCATGAGAGCCCAAGCACCTCCCCAGTGTCTCCCCAGATCAACTCGTCTATCACTAACTTTTTCCACCTGGCAAATGTTCTGTCTGGCGCTCTCATTGCCTTCATTCTTGTTTTCCATACAAATAACAGCTTTGGACATCTGTGCGTGCGTTCCTATGAAAGTAAGTGCATTATTTTCTGTATATCGTGTATTGCGTTGTCATTTGTACTGTAACATACCGTATGTATGGATCATAATATATTTAATGTTTTATTCAAATGTTTTCAAGTACTGGTGAGTAATCATGCATTCTGATTCTTGCATAGATTGCGATGGACACATATGATGTGTCTAAAATCATGTACTGATTATGATGATATAATGCTAAGCTATGTGTGGCGCCATGTTTGTTGACATTATACAATGCATTTTGGGTGTCACGTAAACGTCGGTCAGACCAAAGACGTTATAAAAACAATTAGGTGAGGGATGGTTCACTCATCTTTCGTGTAATGTTCCCAAAGTGAATGAAGGGAAATTGATGATATTAGATGACAGCCCCCTTTCAACATGCATACCGCAAACAGACCAAACTCATCTTGTATTCTCTTCCTATCTTTGGTTGACCCGAAAAAACAAACATGGCGGCTCACACTACCTACTATCGTTGGATTACTTGACATTTTTAGAAAGTGTTTTACTCAATTACTTCGATCAATGGTGAGCTCACCCATAATGTGATGAATTGTAAATAGTAATTTAAATTAGCTAATTCATATTATGGTTTCTGTTAGCCAAGAGTTTGCTAAATATAACCGCTTGTGTCTGAACATTGCCTTGAAAAATAAACATATTACATTCAGGACATAACGTTGTAAGGACTGTGTTTGTACAAAATGTTTCTATGAAAAAAAGAACAGTTTTGACAGGTAAAGAGCTGATTGTTGCGTCGAAATGATGACTGTTGCATAAATCAAAACTGGACATTCTAAAAGCGTTCTAATCACACCAGTTTGAGCGTTCACTGCAGGGACCACTGTACAATGATCACACCTGTGTTGGTATGCGTCAAAGGATTAAGTAGATTTGTTATGTATCTGTACTTTACTATTGATAATTCTGTCAACTGACTTTTATTGCACTACATTGTCCAAAGAAAATGTATACTCATTCTCCAATACACCTTCATTACTCACTACAAAATCACATAAATCGGGAAAAATACAATGAATCATGTTGGAAAAAAGTTACAAGCAATGTCGTCAAAAGGGACAGGAACAAGCGACGGCAGGCAAGTGGAGATGATCTAATCTTCATCAGTTTGGGGAAATTCAAGGGTCCTAAAGTGTAAAATCCACCTACCAGGAGCCATCCGCTTGCAAAACCGTAACCCACTCAGCAAAACTTTGCCCAGGCATGTCCGAAATAGAACAATGATGTCCGACATCACTCCACCACCACCACCTCATCCAAATGATGAGGATGAACACCCTTAGCCGTATCTAAAATAAATATTTAATTTTCTCGGAAGGAAGGATTCATCCTAACGGATTAAATGTCTGTTGTTTACCAAAAGTTCAGGAAATTCTAGCGTTCAAGAACTTGCCATCGAACCTGAAAAACACAATGGAGGTAAGTCTGCTATTAGCTTGCTAGCTACTGTATTTGGACTAACGTTTGCAGTTCTAGTAACATTTACCAACAAAGTTAGAAACATTAGCAAATCCTTTAGCTATATTTCAAAGGTTAAAAGTTGGATATGAAATGATGTGAGGTCTGTTACTCAAGTCGAATTTTACCATATATAACGTGTCACACAATTTTGAGGTCTAACATTTTTTTACTCTCATAACCTAACTTAGCGTACATAAATTGTAATGAAAATCAGTGGTCAACTAGCTAATCTCAGCAAAAAAATGTACTTCCCTTTTTCAGGACCCAGTCTTTGAAGGATAATTTGCATTAATCCAAATATCTTCACAGATCTTCATTGTAAAGGGTTTAAACACTTTTTCCCATGCTTGTTCAATGAACCAGAAACAATTAATGAACTACACCTGTGGAACGGTCATTTAGACACTAACAGCTTACAGATGGTAGGCAATTAAGGTGACAGTTATGAAAACTTAGGACACTAAAGCAGCTTTTCTACCGACTGAAAAACATCAAAAGAAAAATGCCCAGCTGCATCTCATCTTCGTAAAGGTGCCTTAGGCATGCGGCAAGGAGGCATGAGGACTGCAGATGTGGCCAGGGCAATAAATTGCAATGTCCGTACTGTGAGATGCCTAAGACAGTGTTACAGGGAGACAGAGAGGTTGGACTGAGGGCTTGTAGGCCTGTTGTAAGGCAGATCCTCACCAGACATCACCGGCAACAACTTCGCCTATGGGTACAAACCCATCGTCGCTGGACCAGACAGGACTGGCAAAAAGTGCTCTTCACCGATGAGTCACGGTTTTGTTGTAGTCTGGAGTGGGATTGATTTGGAGGTGGAGGGTCTGTCATAGTCTGGGGCGGTGTGTTCCAACATCATCGGACTGAGCTTTTTGTCATTGCAGGCAATCTCAACAGGGAAGACCTCCCTCATGGTACCCTTCCTGCAGGCTCATCCTGACATGATCCTCCAGCCTGACAATAACACCAGCCATACTGCTCGTTCTGTACGTGATTTCCTGCTAGACAGGAATGTCAGTGTTCTGCCATAGCCAGTGAAGAGTCGGATCTCAATCCCATTGAGCACGTCTGGGACCTGTTGGATCGGAAGGTGAGGGCTAGGGCCATTGCCCCCAGAAATGTCCGGGAACTTGCAGGTGTCTTGGTGGAAGAGTTTGTTAACATCTCACAGCAAGAACTGGCAAAACTGATACAGTCCATGAGGAGGAGATCCACTGCAGTACTTAATGAAGCTGGTGGCCACACCAGATACTGACTGTTACTTTTTAACCCCCCTTTGTTCAGGGACACATTATTCAATTTATGTTAGTCATATGTCTGTGGAAGTTGTTCAGTTTATGTCTCAGATGTTGAATCTTGTTATATTCATACAAATATTTACACATGTTAAGTTTGCTGAAAATAAATGCAGTTGACAGGGAAAGGACATTTATTTTTTTGCTGAGTTTAGAAGGGTGTATTTAGTCGCAAAACGTATCATTGTTTTCCAGTACATTTAAAAGTTTTGCTTGAGCTGATTTAGTCCTCCAACCACTAGAGGGCGTTCGAAGTTGTAGGAGCTAGCTAACCCACGTTTCAAGTTTTTAGTACAGTACAGTGAAATGCCTTTCTTGCATACTCAATGCTAATGCTACAAGCAGCTACAGTAATGCTATGTAGTGTTAGTTAATACAATCTAATCCTATAGCTAAACACTATCGATAGCTAGCTAGTAGCTGGCTAAAATGTGCTCTGATTCGGAAGCTACTATCTTGCTAACATGCTCATAGCTTACATTAGTTAGCTGGTCAGCTTTGTTAGCTAACTAGCTAGCTAACATTAGTCTATCCAAATACCTTCTTTCTAAACATCTCTGGTCTAGCTAGCTAACTTAGCCAGCTAGCTAACATTCACATTCTAATTTTAACTAACACCCACTAGCTTAGCTAGCCATTTTATTCCCTGTGTTAGTTCCTAAATTTGATAGATTTAAGGTACTGACATAAACTACTAGCTTGATCAATTGACATAGTTCTTTCTCATTATAATATTAAATGGTGATCATCAACTGTTAACTAGTGTTGATTATAGCTTTAACATTAGGATCCTATACCTTAAGTATTTGGGGATGGTAGATATCTAGCTAAGTAACTAATGGCTTTCTATTTTACTTTTCTTCTTAATCCTAGAAAGCATTTACACCATTTTTAGAAGTATGGAGAACTGACAGCAAACAACCTAAAAAGAAAACATATCCCTGAGACTCTCTCCACCATCAAGCAGAGCACATTACTGAACACTATGACAGTGTCTCAGAAATCCATTGATAAAGCTGTGGTGAAGTATGTTATCCAGGGGCTACAATCATTCGCTGTTGTTGAACAAGAACCATTCAGAGAGTTTGTCCAGGATATGCAGCCTAACTCAAATTTCATACAAAGTCCCACACCACACTCCAGGATTGATAAAGCCTCCAAGGAAAGGCTTCTTCTTAAGAAGAAGGTGACTGAGACCATAAGAAGAGATGACCATATCGTCACCACTGTTGACTGCTGGTCTGCAAGAAGTGTTGGTGTTGGTGTTACAGCCTATTGGATAGACCCTGACAGACTCATCCGATGCTCTGCAGCCCTGTTTTGTAAACGGTTGAGAGGCTCGCACACCTTTGTTGTGTTAGCAGTCTCCCTAAATGACATCCATTCTGAGTTCAAAATCCGGGGTAAGATTGTAAGAACAACAACAGACAATGGCTCTAACTTCTTAAAGATTTCCATGTTTTTGAAGAAGATGAAAACAACAACCACGCAGTCAAAGCAGTGGGTGGTGGTGGTAAAGCAGATCAGCCAGGACAGGAAGATGATGAAGAGGAACAAGAGGAGAGTGAAGAAGTGGAGTTTGTTGATGTGGCAAGGATCCTGAATGACGATGATGGCTTCTGCCGAAGCACCAGCTTTGTGCTTGCTACCAACTCAACTTAGTATCTACGGTCGATGCACTGACAGCAACAGTCAATGAGGCTAACAAAAAGGTGTCCCGTTCAACATTTGGCAAGTGTCAAGCACTTTGAAACAAATGCAGAAGATCCACACTTGCAGCCTAAACTGCTGAAGATGCTTGCAACCTCCAGCTGCTGCTCCCGAATGCTAAAAAAACCTCCTGAGGATCGTTAAAGACAAAGGAGTGGTGGCCATCAGTGTTTCCTGCACAGACTTCGAGGTTCCAATGTTAGAAAGGATTATTTATTATTTTATCATAAAAGGTCTTGAATGTTAACTAAATATGTTGCAGTGCTTCCAGAACCTTTGCTTGGGGACTAATAACTGTTTCACATATTGTAGCCCTACGCTATCATTGATCTATTTAGTCAACTACTCATCCAGCCATTGATTACTGTAGTTGAATCTGGTTAAATGTTTAGTGGTCCCCTTTGTATTGGTTTAGGAAACACAGTAATTTTGTTTTGTTTTTGTCACAGGTTCAATCCAGCTGAACTCGCCTTCCTCACAGAGTTTGCTGCCACCATGAGCCAAGTCGTGAATGCCATCAGCATCCTGCAGGCTGAAACCAATGTCCAGATGGGGTGGCTACTTCCAACTATTAACGTGTTGATCACAAAACTTGAACAGATCAAGTTGTCACTAAAGTACTGTAAGCATTTGGAGTATGCTCAACAGCTGGGACTGAAGAAGAGCTTCAGCCGCATGTTTCAAGACCCTGAGTTGATTGCATATGAAATCCTTCTCCCCAAACTCACAACAACGCGGACAAAATATGACACCACCATGGGTAAGACAAGATGTGGCTAACGAACAATATTTTATTAGTTTCAGACTTCATAGATTTGAAAACCACCCATTTTAACTACAATCCTGACTTCGTGGTTGAGTGAAATGGGTAGACTCCTTAGACCTGTTGCTTGGTTTTGTATAGATGGGGGATGGAGTAATGTAGGCTCACATAAACATGAACAAAATTGAAATGTTATTTGTCACATGCGCTGAATTCAATAGGTATATAGACCTTACAGTGAAATGCTTACTTACAAGCCCTTAAAACCTCTTAAGGATCTGCCCCTTTTTTAAATGTTTGCCTAAAATGACATACCCAAATCTAACTGCCTGTATCTCATGCCCTGAAGCAAGTGTATGCATATTCTTGGTACCATTTGAAAGGAAACACTTTGAAGTTTGTGGAAATATGAAAGGAATGTAGGAGAATATAACACAATAGATCCTTTCTAGGGAGTTTTTCCTAGTCACTGTGCTTCTACACCTGCATTGCTCGATGTTTGGGGTTTTAGGCTGGGTTCCTGTACAGCACTTTGCGATATCAGCTGATGTAAGAAGGGCTATATAAACACATTTGATTTGATTTGATTAAAAAAATAACTATTATTTTGTATTTTTGTCCCATCGTCTTTGAAATGCAAGAGAAAGGCCATCATGTATTATTCCAGCTCAGGTGCAGTTTAGATGTTGGCCACTATATGGCAGCAGTGTATGTGCAAAGTTTATACTGATCCAATGAACCATTGCATTTATGTTCAAAATTTTGTGTCAAGACTGCTCAAATGTACCTAGTTTGTGTATGAATTGAACTTTATGTTCAAAATTGTGCACTCTCCTCAAACAACAGCATGTTTTTATTTCACTGCAACTGTAAATTGGACAGTGCAGTTAGATTAACAAGAATTTAAGCTTTCTGCCAATATCAGATATGTCTATGTCCTGGGAAGTTTTCTTGTTACTTTCTTGTTAGTCTGGGTAGCCATTTGCTGTTCAGGAGTCTTATGGCTTGGGGTAGAAGCTGTTTAGAAGCCTATTGGACCTAGACTTGGCACTCCGGTACCGCTTGTCGTGCAGTGGCATAGAGAACAGTCTATGACTTGGGTGGCTGGAGTCTTTGATAATTTTAAGGCCTTCCTCTGACACCGCCTGGTATAGAGGTCCTGGATGGCAGGAAGCTTGGCCCCGGTGATGTACTGGGCCATACACACTGCCCTCTGTAGTGCCTTGCGATCGGAGGCCGAGCAGTTGCCATACCAGGCATTGATGCAACCAGTCAGGATGCTCTCGATGGTGTCGTGACATGACTTTCATTAATGTGTCTTGATGGTGCAGATGTAAACATTTTGAAGATCTGAGGACCCATGTCAACTATATTCAGTCTCCCGAGAGGGAATAGGTTTTGTCGTGCCCTCTTCATGACTGTCTTGGTGTGCTTGGACAATGTTAGTTTGTTGATGATGTGGACACCAAGGAACTTGAAGCTCTCAACCTGCTCCACTACAGCCCAGTCGATGAGAATGGGGGCGTGCTCGGTACTCCTTCCTGTAGTCCACAATTCTCTCCTTTGTCTTGATAACGTTGAGGGAGAGGTTGTAGTCCTTGCACCACACAGGTCTATGAACTCCTCCCTATAGGCTGTCCCATTGTTGTCGGTGATCAGTTCACCGTGGTTTGGAAGGAGTCAGTGGCTAACTGTGAGTTCAAGACAACTGGGAACTGGGAAAATACATTTTGAACTTGAACTCATCCAACCCGGTATTGTAAATCGGGAACTCGAGCCTCTTTCCAGAGCTATGACTTGAAGATCACTGACATCATCATGATTCAACCTTTTTTTTCTTGAAAGCACCATAAATCCAGAAAATGACAGACTTTGATGACAAAGTTTGCCCATGAAGGACCACCACGCTACCATCCTGTTCAACTGAGGACAACACTAAAAGGTGAGTCCAAAAATGTATTGTAAGCTGCTGCATAAATGACATAATATGCCTGGGAGATACTGTAGTTAAAAAAGTTATACGAAGTGTATGTTGTGTAGTAAGCTCTTTGTAGCCCAATGTGCCTCACCGTAATAATTTGGTCTATTTTCACCTCTTAATTTCACCTACTGTTCTGACCTGGTGGTGCACATGTAGCCTATAACCTTTTTTTGAGAAATGTAATCATCAAATATTGTAAGAGCTTTCATTGTCTGCTTATTTGCCCCCTTTATTTATACTATGGTTGTAACACTTGTCAAAATTGGAAGACCAAGGCGCAGCGTGTTTTGGGTTCATCATAATTTATTTGAATGAGAACCAGCAACAAAAACAAATAAGAGAAACAAACAAATGAACGTACAGCCAAGTAGAGCTCAAAAGCAACAATACAAAAACAAGATCCCACAAACAGGTGGGAAAAGGCTACCTATACGTATATGATCCCCAATCAGAGACAACGATAAACACCTGCCTCTGATTGGGAACCATACCAGGCCATCATAGAAATACAAAAACTAGACTACACATAGAAATAATAAACTAGAACACCCCCCAGTCACGCCCTGACCTCCTCCACCATAGAAAATAAGGGCTTTCTATGGTCCGGACATGACACTGGTTCTGACTTGGTGTTACAGGGAGAATACTGTAAGAATGGCCCATGTTCTGAATAATGTTGCTGTACATTTCAAAGGTCTGACCAAATAGTTATATTTACTATGTCCATCCTATTTCGCTCATTGTCTTAATCGAAATTACGGAATACCTCTTATCAGCTTGTGTCCCCTTATGCCATAGTTTGTACATCTCGATTGTCAGTAGAAACCATATTTGTTTAATAACTTCTTATGGCTGGGGGCAGTATTGAGTAGCTTGGATGAATAAGGTGCCCAGAGTAAACTACCTGCTCCTCAGTCCCAGTTGCTAATATATGCATATTATTAGTATAACAGAACTCATATGGCAGGCAAAAACCCGAGAAAAAATCCAACCAGGAAGTGGGAAATCTGAGTTTGGACGATTTTCAACTCAGACCCTATTGAAGATGCAGTGGAATATTGGTCATGTTGCACTTCCTAAGGCTTCCACTAGATGACAACCATCTTTAGAAACTTGTTTGAGGCTACTACTGTAAGGTGGGGCCGAATGAGAGGGGAATGAGTCAGAGGTCTGCCAGCAGCCACAAGCGCATTCACATGAGAGGTGGCTCCCATTCCTTTCCTTTTCTGAAGACAAAGGAATTGTCCGGTTGGAACATTATTGAAGATTTATGTTAAAAACATCCTAAAGATTGATTCTATACATCGTTTGACATGTTTCTGCGGACTGTAACGTAACTCTTTTGACATTTCGTCTGCAACTAGTGAACGCGCTTCGTGAGTTTTGATTTCTTTACCAAACGCGCTAACAAAAGTAGATATTTGAACATAAAAGATGGACATTATCGAACAAATCAAACATTTATTGTGGAACTGGGATTCCTGGGAGTGCATTCTGATGAAGATCATCAAAGGTAAGTGAATATTTATAATGTTATTTTTGACTTTTGTTGACTCCAACATGGAGGATATATGTATTTGTTGTCTGAGCGCCCGTACTCAGATTATTGCATGGTTTGCTTTTTCCGTAAAAGAAATTGAAATCTAACCCAGCGGTTGTATTAAGGAGAGGTTTATCTATATTTCCATGTATAAACACTTGTATTTTCATCAACATTTATAATGAGTATTTCTGTAAATTGATGTGGCTCTCTGCGAAATCACCGGATGTTTTTGGAACTACTTAACATAACACGCCAAGGTATACTGACATTTTTTTATATAAATATGAACTTTATCAAACAAAACATACATGTATTGTGTAACATGAAGTCCTATGAGTGTCATCTGTTGAAGAATTAATCACTAACCTTTAATGATCTATCTCTATTTCAGATTTTTGTGACTCCACTCTTTGGCTGGAAAAATGCTGTGTGTGGTCATTGTTTGTCACCATTATAGTGCAATTAATATATTGTTTCGTGTTCTGTTGTGTAGTGGTTTTGCTGGCATGCATCCCTCATATAATTTGTTTTTGCCCCACCATGATTTACATGCTAAAATCGCCACGGCCTACATCTATACTTTTATGATCCTATAGGGAGGAGAACCTAGGGGAGAACATCACATGAGGGTTCCTTGTCTCCTTGCATTCCTTTTCTTTTTCTCAAAACCCATTGGTTGAGAAGGTTGGAGAGGAGGGGCCTCTCAACATCTCATCTAATGGGGTTTGAGAAGGAGGCAAGAAGACACAATGAATCAAGGAAATACAACTGATATTCTTCCAAGAAGTTGATTTGGGATTCAGAGGATAGACAATATTTCTTTGCTTTGTAATAAACTGTTCTTTGTCAATAGCAGACTCTCAATTGCATTTCCTTGATTCCTTGTGTCCTCTCTCCTCGCCAAATCCTCAAAACCTATTGGAGGATGCTTGGAATCAAGAAGAGAGGATGCAAGGAATCAAAGAAATGCTATTGAGATTCTCCCAGTGAACATTAGCTATGTTCATATTGCACAGATTCAATAGGAGAAGCATGTCACCATGATATTTTATTCTGCACATTTTGGCCAACCACTGCCAAGTTGATTTTGTGGCTTATACTCTATATGGGGCAATGTAAAAGTGCAGGTCAGGGTTGGAGTCAATTCCATTTCGATTCAGTCAATTCAGGAAGTAAACTGAAAGTCCAATTCCAATTTTAAAAAATTCTCAGGTGGCAATGAGGAAAATGTAATTTAAAAGGAATTGACCCCAAACCACTTGGAGTTGCTACAGTAAACTGTACTCTTTTTAAGTGTGAACATTTGCACAGTGTGTTTTTTAAATGTGTATTTTTTCACTCGACGCTTGTTAAAGAAACACTATTTACATATTTGATATGTTCTTATTGTTACTGAAACAATACATTCATGCATAGAAGCATGTCTTTGAAGGTGTCACAAAAAGCAGAAATATAGATACAATTAATCACAAACCTTTGACGATCTTCATCAGATGACACTCCCAGGACTCAATGTTACACAATACTTGTATGTTTTGTTTGATCAAGTTCATACTTATATCCAAAAACCTCAGTTTACATTGGCGCCAAGTTCAGAAATGCCTCCAAAACATCAGGAGAAATTGCAGAGTGCCACATCAAATAACAAAATACTCATCATAATCTTTGATGAAAGATTCATGTTTTACATAGAATTAAAGATAAACTTGTTCTTAATGCAACCGCTGTGTCAGATTTCAAAAAAACTTTACGCACAAAAGCACAATATTCAATAATCTGAGAACAGCGTTCAGCCACAAATGCAAGCCATACAGTTTCCTGCCAAATTGCGGAGTCAACAAAAGTCATAAATAGCATTAGAAATCTTCACTTACCTTTGCTGATCTTCGTCGGAATGCACTCCCAGGACTCCCATTTCCACAATAAATGTTTGTTTTGTTCGATTACGTCCATATTTATGTCCAAATACCTCCGTTTTGCTCGGGTGTTTAGTTCCCTATTGCAAAGGCACAATGCGCGGGCGCTAAATCCAGACGAGAAGTTAAAAGAGTTCCATTACAGTTTGTAGAAACATGTCAAACGATGTTTACAATAAATCCATAGGGTCTTTTTATAATAAATCTTCAATAATATTCCAACCGGACAATAGCGTATTCATTACAGAGGAAAAAGAAGGAATGGCGCTCCCGCTTGACCGCGCAGTAAACAACTGATTGGCCACAGCCTTGTCCACTTGTTGAAACAGCTCTTATTCGACCCCCTTCCACAATAAAAGCCTCAAACAACTTTCTGAAGTCTGTTGACATCTGCTGGAAGCCTTGAGAAGTGCAATCTGGCCCCAGAGACACAGCATATTGGATAGCAAATCACTTAAATGAAACTACAAACCTCAGATTTCCCACTTCCTGGTTGGATTTGTCTCAGGTTTTCACCTCCCATATGAGTTATGTTATACTCACAGGCATCATTCAAACATTTTTAGAAACTTCAGAGTGTTTTCTATCCAATACTACTAATAATATGCATATATTAGCATCTGGGACACAGTTTACTCTGGGCACCTTATTCATGCAAGCTACTCAAAACTGCTCCCCTGTCACCATGAAGTTAACAAGAACACTTGTGCTTTAACACTGACAGTACAGCATACTAAAATTATTCATTTTTCAAACTCAAATTGTTCAATGCATTCTGAAAACAATTTCTAAGATGCATATCTTACAGCTTTTCCAAACTCACTTCACTCACGTTGGCGGGCGCTATCCAGTGCTGGCACATGCACAGATCAAATACACCAATGGAACTCTGATTAAGCTGTTTACATGTCCTAATAATTATATAGATTACTCAGACAACCAGGTGTTTTGTTCAACATATGCATGCTTTGATTATGACCTTGTGACGATTAACATTAGCAGAGTAAGGTATTTACATGACTAATGCCATACACTGCCTTCTGTCAATAATATCAAATTATTACTGTGCATGTAAACATACTCATTGTAGTTACTCCACAATACTAACCTAAATGACAGAGTGAAAAGAAGGAAACTTATACAGAACAAAAAATATTCTTAAACATGCATACTGTTTGCAATAAAGAAATTAACTTTATGTCCTGAATACAAAGCGTAATGCTCTATTTGGGGCAAATCCAACACAACACATCATTGAGTACAACTCTTCATATTTTCAAGCATGGTGGTGGCTGCATCATGTTATGGGTATGCTTTTCATCGGCAAGGATTAGGGAGGTTTTTTTAGAATAAAAATAAATGGAGTAGAGCTAAGCACAGGTAAAATCCTAGAGGAAAACCTGGTTCAGTCTGCTTTCCAACAGACAATGGAAGACAAATGATCTTTTCAGCAGGACAATAACCTGAAACACAAGGCCAAATATACTGTATATTGTTGATTACTAAGACAATATTTAATGTTCCTGAGTGGCTTAGCTAGAGGTTTGACTTAAATTGGCTTGGAAATCTATGGCAAGACTTGAAAATGGCTTTCAAGCAATGATCAACAACCACTAATGTGCAAATATTGTACAATCCAGGTGTGCAACGCTCTTAAAATAAAGACTAACCCAGAAAGATTCACAGCTGTAATTGCTGCCAAAGGTGATTGTAACATGTATTGACTCAGGGGTTTGAATACTTATCTAAATGAGATATTTCTGTATTTCTTTTTCAATCAATCGGTGTGATGAGAAGGGTATAAATATTATAGATATTTACTCAGACAAAAATACCAGTCAGTAATCAATTGCTGAGCCCCACACAGTAACGTCAGAAATGGCAGATAGGATGTCTGGGAGGTGCACTTCCATTAAGTCTACAAAATGACCTGCTTCAAATTGTGGTGCACTGTAGTTACCAACACCATGTAAATACATTATTTTCACAACACAGTATTTCAGCGATTCTGACCATTCATTTTCTTAAAAAACCTGTCTATTGCTCCCTCAGAATCCCTGTCCAGTTATTCTGCTAATACTGCTGTCCAAAACCCTTGAGTAGAGATCACAGGCAGCTCACTGATACCACTTGGCTCTCTACTACTAGTATCTATTCCAATTTGGCTTATGTGTAGCATGCTCACCTGAGTCTGGCCTACTTTAGTAGTGGGAGCCTCATGCTGACTCCAATCCTTCCTTCTTCAGCCCAGCCTGGCCATACTCCATAATCCTCTTTACACAAAAAAGTCTGAGAGTTAACCTTGAGCAGAAACGATGGTATTCACATTATGTATTGAAGTTTACAGGCTCCTGCTGTGGTCCAAAAATAGAGTTGAGGGGATCATCCTCCTTGACAATTACAAAATATTGGCGGTTTGCCATCTCCGATCTATTTGACATCCACGCCTTGATGTCATCCAGACAGCTGGTGAGGGTGTTTATGGAAGATAGGGACTCTGGGGTTGTTTTTATGTAGATCTGTGTGTCGTCAATGTAGCAGTGGAATTGGATGCCATGTTTCCTGATTAGAAGACCAATGGGGAGCATGTAGATGATGAATAGGATGGGGCCTACGAGGGACGCCACAGGTGATCGTGGTGGGTTCTGACTTGGCATTTCCTATGGCAACCTATTGTGTGCGGTTGGAAATTAATAATGATGAACCATATGTCGAGACCTATGTATTCCTTCAATCGACCCAGGGGGATGCTGTGGTCAACCGTGTCGAAGGCGGCACTGAGGTCAAGGAGGATGAGGATGTTTAAAGTCCACTGTCAGCTGACATGAGGAGGTCGTTTACCACTCTGACGAGGGCTGTTTCTGTACTGGGGTCTAGGGCACAGCTTGTGGCCTTCGGATTTGAGATAGTCGACAACATCTCAGGAGGTGAAGTGAAGCAGCTCATGGAAGGTCCTGATAGGTTAGGGGGTGGGGGTGGCTGGGGAGGGGTAAGGGGTAAGGGGTGAGGGGGGCAGATATGTCACACAGTGTTTTGCTCCATGTGACAAAAATGGAAGTAGGTACATTCCGTTTGATTTTAATAACTTTTTGACAGCACCCCTTTTGATTTGAATTAAACATTTCATACATATTTCCCATAGTGGAACTGGTCAGAAAGTTACTTTTTGGACCTAAAATATTGATCCATTTTACATACCCCACCTTACAATGAGGCATCCCAGTTTTTCTCATTGGAAAAGATAAACGGTTTGATATCTGAAACGAGTTTGATATCATTGAAAACGTTTCAAGCAGTGTTGTCAAACTATTTGAAAAATGTCTTGATTTTTTTTATTTGTTTACCTTTAATGTCAAATTGTCTTCATGAGTAAACATATTTTTCACATTTGTTATAGCGTAGACCCTATTTTACCTCATCTGAGCGGTTTGTGTTGTGCCCGCCATCTTTTGCGAAAAAGCATACTCTTGAATGCAGGGTGGGTGTAATTTCAATCATATAATTAGAATTCATATAATGGACATATCCCTTCAGATCATAGCAATTTAGCTGGCACATCATTGACATTTTTATCAAATTTACATTGTTACCTTCATTATCTACCACAAAGATGGCCACCGGTCCACCAACAGTCAAATGTCAACTTAAATGGGAATTTCTATTCTATTATACAGTGCCTTGCAAAAGTATTCATCCCCCTTGGCGTTTTTCCTATTTTGTTGCATTACAACCTGTAATTGAAATTGATTTCTATTTGGATTTCATGTATTGGACATACACAAAATAGTCAAAATTGGTGAAATGAAATGAAAAAAAAAGCTTTAAAAAAAAACGGAAAAGTGGCGCGTGCATATATATTAACCCCCTTTGCTATGAAGCCCCTAAATAAGATCTGGTGCAACCAATTACCTTCAGAAGTCACATAATTAGTTAAATAAAGTCCAGCTGTGCAATTTAAGTGTCAAACGATCTGTCACATGATCTCAGTACATATTCACCTGTTCTGAAAGGCCCTAGAGTCTGCAACACCACTAAGAAAGCTGCATCACCAAGCAAGCAGCACCATGAAGAACAAGAAGCTCTCCAAACAGGTCAGGAATAATGTTGTGGAGAAGTACATATCAGGGTTAGGTCAGAAAAAAAATCTGAAACTTTGAACATCCCAAGGAGCAAAATTAAATCCATTATTAAAAAATGGAAAGAATATGGCATCACAACAAACCTGCCAAGAGAGGGCCACCCACCAAAACTCATTGACTAGGCAAGGAGGGTATTCATCAGAGAGGCAACAAAGAGACCAAAGATAACCCTGAAGGAGCTGCAAAGCTCCACAGTGGAGATTGGAGTATCTGTCAATAGGACCCCTTTAAGCCCTACACTCCACAGAGCTGGGCTTTACGGAAGAGTGGCCAGAAAAAAAAGCCATTGCTAAAATAAAAAAATAAGCAAACACGTTTGGTGTTTACCAGGAGGCATGTAGAAGACTACCCAAACATATGGAAGAAGGTACTCTGGTCAGATGAGAGTAAAATTGATCTTTTGGCCATCAAGGTAAATGCTATGTCTGGCGCAAACCAAGCACCTCTCATCACCCTAAGAAGACCATCCCATGAGAACACCATCCCTTGAGAACACCAGGGACTGGGAAACTGGTCAGAATTGAAGGAATGATGGATGGAGAATGACCCTAAGCATACTGCAAAGCAACAGTTGAGTGGTTTAAGGGGAAACATTTAAATGTCTTGGAATGGCCTAGTCAAAGCCCAGACCTCAATCCAATTGAGAATCTGTGATATGACTTAAAGATTGCTGTAAACCAGCGGAACCCATCCAATCTGAAGAAGCTGGAGCAGTTGTGCCTTGAAGAATGGGCAACATTCTCAGTTGCTAAATGTGCCAAACTTATAGAGACATACCCCAAGAGACTTGCAGCTGTAATTCTTTAAAAAGATGGCTCTAACAAAGTATTGACTTTGAGAGGGTAAATAGTTATGCACGCTCCATTTTGTCTTATTTCTTGTTTGTTTCACAAGAATAAATATTTAGCATCTTCAAAGTGTTAGGCATGTTTGTAAATAAAATTATACTAACCCCCCAAAAATAAAAAATAAATAATAATTCCAGGTTGTAAGGCAACAAAATATGAAAAATGCCAAGGGGGTGAATACTTTCCCAAGCCAATGTATTATGATATAAATTCAACTGTTTAACTTTTCCAGTGATGAAGACATGGATGTCTCATGGTAGGGTGGGGTATGCAAAATGTGTTAATTTTGAGCACCTTTATCTCCTAAATGTTATGGTATTCATGTCGAAAAAGTTACTTCCTGACCACTTCTATCATACGCGAATATACACTGCTCAAAAAAATAAAGGGAACACTTAAACAACACAATGTAACTCCAAGTCAATCACACTTCTGTGAAATCTAACTGTCCACTTAGGAAGCAACACTGATTGACAATACATTTCAAATGCTGTTGTGCAAATGGAATAGACAACAGGTGGAAATTATAGGCAATTAGCAAGACACCCCCAATAAATGAGTGGTTCTGCAGGTGGTGACCACAGACAACTTCTCAGTTCCTATGCTTCCTGGCTGATGTTTTGGTCACTTTTGAATGCTGGCGGTGCTTTCACTCTAGTGGTAGCATGAGACAACCCACACAAGTGGCTCAGGTAGTGCAGCTCATCCAGGATGGCACATCAATGCGAGCTGTGGCAAGAAGGTTTGCTGTGTCTGTCAGCGTAGTGTCCAGAGTCTGTTTGAGGGCAACAACCCAGCAGCAGGACCGCTACCTCCGCCTTTCTGCAAGGAGGAGCAGGAGGAGCACTGCCGGAGCCCTGCAAAATGACCTCCAGTAGGCCACAAATGTGCATGTGTCTGCTCAAACTGTCAGAAACAGACTCCATGAGGGTGGTATTGGGGTTACAGCCCAACACCGTGCAGGACGTTTGGCATTTGCCAGAGAACACCAAGATTGGCAAATTCGCCACTGGCACCCTGTGCTCTTCACAGATGAAAGCAGGTTCACACTGAGCACATGTGACAGACGTGACAGAGTCTGGAGGCGCCGTGGAGAACATTCTGCTGCCTGCAACATCCTCCAGCATGACCGGTTTGGCGGTGGGTTAGGCATGGTGTGGGGTGGCATTTCTTTGGAGGGCCACACAGCCCTCCATGTGCTCACCAGAGGTAGCCTGACTGCCATTAGGTACCGAGATGAGATCCTCAGACCCCTTGTGAGACCATATGCTGGTGCGGTTGGCCCTGGGTTCCTCCTAATGCAAGACGATGCTGGACCTCATGTGGCTGGATTGTGTCAGCAGTTCCTGCAAGAGGAAGGCATCGATGCTATGGACTGGCCCGCCCGTTCCCCAGACCTGAATCCAATTGAGCACATCTGGGACATCATGTCTCGCTCCATCCGCCAATGCCACGTTGCACCACAGACTGTCCAGGAGTTGACGGATCCTTTAGTCCAGGTCTGGGAGGAGATCCCTCAGGAGACCATCCACCACCTCATCAGGAGCATGCCCAGGCGTTGTAGGGAGGTCATACAGGCACGTGGAGGCCACACACACTACTGAGCCTCATTTTGACTTGTTTTAAGGACATTACATCAAAGTTGGATCAGCCTGTAGTGTGGTTTTCCACTTTAATTTTGAGTGTGACTCCAAATCCAGACCTCCATGGGTTGATACATTTGATTTCCATTGATAATTTTTGTGTGATTTTGTTGTCAGCACATTCAACTATGTAAAGAAAACAGTATTTAATAAGAATATTTCATTCATTCAGATCTAGGACATGTTATTTTAGTGTTCCCTTTATTTTTTTGAACAGTGTATATAGAAAGTTTCGTTCAAATCAAAAGGGGTAGGTTCAAAAAGTGATTGAAATCAAAACGGAACGACCCAGTAAGCTAATACTTTCTGTTATACTGCATAGCCCTTGATGAGGCCAAACACAACCCAGCTCCTTTGCCTAGTTCCATGGCTTATTTGGAAGTGAATATGGCAACTGATTCCCCTTTAGCAACAAGCCAATCCATGCTTGCTGGGTTGTGTGCACTTTCACTCTACCTTATTCATAACCTGAGTCGAGTCAGCCTGATAACATATCTCAAGTCGTGTTGTCCTGATTAGAATACCAAGTGACCTAGAGTCATGTCATAATGAAGGCTATTTTCAAGGTTGAAACACCTTTGGATATGCGCTAAGAATCCAATAACTTGAATATAGTCATAGCAAATGACTAAATCTAAGTGCTAGATTTGATATGCCATATATACAATGATAATAAACATTCTAATTGAATGACAATTGGAACCCTTCCAGCTATTTTGAAGTCAGAACATCCTCAGACACATTGTTGATGACTCACAATACTGTATGACAGACAGCGCAGACAGCGCATACTGTATGACACCTTGGGCTATTTTGACAACATGTTAAGCATAGAATGTCTAAAGAAACTGCATTTCTCACAATTGTTATATCCCACTTTTTTTTATGCATTAATGCGTTACGTAATGAGAATAAACCCAAATATTTTTCTCAATAATCATGGCACTGGTAGTACTTGGAAACTAAATGAAATTGTGTGGTATGTTTGGTCCTCAATTACCCCCAACAGTACACATTTTCATTGTAACCCTGGATAAGCACACTTGATTCAACTTGTCAACTAATCATCAAGCTTACAATGAGTTGAATGAGGCGTGTTTGTCAAGGGCTACAACGAAACTGTGTACTGTTGGGGGTACTCGAGGACCAAGGTTGGGAAATATTCTCTTATGAGATGGTTCTACATTTCTTTGCTTGTAGAATCTTCTCTAGGCTATCTCGCCAAAATGTTACACATACTGTATAGTGTGGTGGAGTTGAAGAAAATAGGCCAAGACCTTGAAAATAAATAAAATACATGTATTTATGATGGTGCCTAGGATCAACATTAGAGAAAGCATCAGAACAACATCATCAATACAAAAAGAGCTAAAAATCGACAACATACATGATGAAGTGAGTGCCACTACTGAGGGGAGGATGACTAATAATAATGTCTGGAACGGAGCAAATGGAATGGCATCAAACACATGGAGACCATGTGTTTGATGTATTTGATACAATTCCATTGATACCGCTCCGGCCATTACCAACATCAATTAAGTACCACCAACCTCCTGTCGTGCCATCCTACACTAACTGGAACAGCACCAACTCATTGACTTGTGCAACTATTTCTAATGTGTTGGTCTTGCTGAGGGGGGTTATTCAAATAAAACCAGACACAGTCTTATCCGGGTGATTGAAATGACAATAAATGACATTGAGGACAAGGAGAAGGAGGACAGGACATGTGAGTACCTGAGACACGTCCTCTCATTCATGCAAGAAATCAGAGGAGTAGAGAAACAAAACAGATAGTTCCTGATCACAGCCGCATTGCTGACCTCGAGACACAGCCTGTCTTATAACAGAGAGTCCAGGAGGAAAAGCGCAGAGCATTGGAGGAAGAGATCAGACGCCTCCGTGAGACGGCACCACCCGTCAGGCATGGAAGAGAGGTACAGACCACACCACATCCTACCCCAGCACCTCACGTCACAGCACGTCATACTCTGAGTTCAAAATAAAGGACAGATAGGAGAAGGGGGACAGCGAGACAGGCTGACATACACCAATCTCCTCCATCAGATTGAGGACAGGCTCCGGAAGGGACACTCCGAGACTGAGGTAATTGAGGCCGTGTTTAGAGCAGTAGGCCCTGGACTTCAGCTCCGTGACATGCTGGAAATAAAATGTGGGTTGACGCTGTCTATACTAAAACCATCCTAAAGGGGCATTATAAAGAAGACTGCTCATCTGACCTATATCACAAACTAATGAATGTGTCACAGGAGCCCCGAGAGTAAGCCAATAACTTCTTCTGAGCCATTGAGCTGAAGGAGAAGCTACTGTGTTAGTCCACAGACAGGGATGATGAGGACAACAGCCACGACCTGATCCAGCGAAAGTTCGCCGTTCATCAAAACCGGACTGCTAAGTTATGTCATAAAGTTCCAGGTGAATGACATCACTGTTTCTGACGAAGAAGAGGATGAAATCTGCCACAGGGATGGGTCCACGCGTTTGAGCTCCAGACTGACATTAGCAGCCAACCCCAAGGTCCCGCAGAGGGGAAGGGATACAGACCAGTGATGCCGAGGACAAGTGAGCCACTACCGAAGTCAAAGAGTGGTTAATCCCAGGGTCCACAGATCACATCCGAAATCCACCAGCTCATAGAAGACCTGAGGTCCGACGTCTGGGGGATGAGGTCTGACGTCTGGAAGATGAGGAAGGTGTTCCTGTTCCTCCAGCGATGGAGACCACCACTCAGCCATCACAGGGACTAAGGTACACTACTCAGCCATCACCAGGGAGAAATACACCTCTTATTCAGCCCACAGGGGAAGACCTACAACACAGACAAGCCATAGACCACAGGGCTATGTGGAGTGTCAAGAGGCACACACAAGTGAGCAGTGCTACCACTGTTTCTGCTGCGGTGAGACAGGCCACATGTCAAGTGGTTGCAGGAAGCCAAGGCAGATGATGGGAAATGGGAATGGGCTGCTGAAACGGGATCAACAGTAGCTCCAACCCTGTGTCCCACCTAGAGCCAAACTCTCCAACCACAAGAGAATACAGCACCAGCACAAAAATCAGTAACTACAAGAGCAACCAGGTAGACTAAACACACCACTCACTACTAAATCCACAACAACTGCTCCCATCCCCAGTCTATATGTGAACACAAGCATTTCGCTACACTCGCAATAACATCTGCTAACCATGTGTATGAGACCAATATAATTTCATTAGAACTATGTGAGGCCACTGGACAACACAGCTCATCAATCTGATTGGAAGGCAATGTTTAGTCAGCTGCAAGCTTGATGACATCACAGTAGAGGGCCTGTGGGACACTGGAGCTCAAGCCAGCATCATCAACGATGCCTGGAGGAAGAAATGCCGCCCACACACCACCCTCCGAGCCATGGAAGAGCTGTTGGGGCCTGGAATACTGACGGAACTGGCAGCCAATCAGAATGAAATCCCCTTCACTGGCTGGATTGAGGTACAGTTCAAACTGAGCAGCGAGTCATTCAAAGCCATCACCGCTCCCATCCTTGTGTCAGACAACCCCATCGTCAGATTTAACTTTATTGAGGAGGTGGTGAAGGCACGCAGCACCGGTCACAACACAGACCCAGACACCATCCAAACAGTGAGTGCTGCATTCTCTCTTACAGCCAGGACATCCAAGATGTTGTTGAAGCTCATCCTCACTCCTGAGGAACGTGAAGATGTGGGACTGGTGAGAACAAGCCGTAGGAGGATCTTCCTGTATGCCAACAAAGTCATAACTATCTGTGTAACTACACATGTAGGAGCCAAGTTCAAAGGTCAAGAGATATTATTCACACCCAGTGAACTATACCCTCTCCCCCATGGCTTGGAAGAGACTGGGGGGCTGATTAAGACAGCCTATGGGAAGAAGTCTTTGTCAAGATTACCATCGCGAACACCACCAACCACCCCATCGTACTCAACCAGCGCATCATCCTAGGCCACCTACAGACAGTGAAGGCTTTGTATCCTGCCGCCGCTGACTCCCAAGACTCACAAGCCAGTGTTCTGCAAGTGTTCTACAGTCAACCTAGCCCCAGTGAGTCAGCACAGCAAAGAGAAAGAGAACAGCATCAAAGTGAAAAACAACGGACCAAAGTGGGACCCTCCAGTCAATGTGGACCCCTGACAGAGGAACAGAGAGAGAAAGTGAGAGAGACGTTGCATGAAGAATGTGAGGGCTTCGCACATGATGACAACATTGGTTGTATCCCATCTCTGAACATGCATGTCACCCTGTGCGACCCTACACTAGTGCAGAAGACTAACATTGGCAAGAAAAAGTATGTGAACCCTTTGGAAATACCTGGATTTCTGCATAAATAAGGTCATCAAAGTTGATCTGATCTTCATCTAAGAAACAACAATAGACAAACATAGTGTGCTTAAACTAATAACACACACATTATTGTATTTTCTTGTATATATTGAATACATAATTTAAACATTCACAGTGTAGGTTGTAAAAATTATGTGAACCGCTCGGCTAATGACTTCTCCATAAGCTAATTGGAGTCAGGAGTCAGCTAACCTGGAATCCAGTCAATGAGACAAAAACAAGGCAGCAAATACAGTCGCTGAGAAGATCTTCAACGACTTGACCCTGAAGTTTGTTTTCGCCAGCAAAATCTCTCACACCATGTGAAAATAATTTGAGAACCAGCTGCTGACAAGGTTAAAAGAACTGAGTGGATTCGACACCACCCCTTATCACCCTGAAGGGAACGGTCAAGTTGCAAGGTTCAATAGAACACGGCTCAGAATGTTGAGGACCCTGACGGAAGAGGAAAAGGCAGACTGGAAAACCTCACTTCCCAAGGTAGTGCATGCCTACAATTGCACATGCTCAGAGGCAACAGGGTACTTTCCTTTCGATCTTCTGTTCGGAAAGTCCCCAAGGCTTCCCATTGACCTGCTATTCATCCTGGAAGTAAATGGCGCAAAAGGCAGCAATGAGAACTACGTCAGAAACTGGCAGGAGATAATGAAAGAGGCATACAACATCGCTGCAAATGAAGCCACAAAAGGGGATGAAATAGGGAAAAGTCATTAGCCACGACAGGAAGGTCCCTGGTCAGGAGCTACAGCCCGGAGACAGAGTCCTTGTGAAAAACCTGTCTGAAAGAGAAGGGCCAGACAAACTAAGGTCGAACTGGGAGGATAAAGTCCACATAGTCCTTCAAAGAAAACACCCTGAGAGTCTGGTGTTTGACATGAAACGAGAGAATGGTCAAGGAGGAAAAAGAGTGCTCCACAGAAGCCGTCTACTGCCTTGTGATCACTTTCCTTTGGAGAAAACAGAAGTGACCTGTGTACAAACAAATCGGACGGCCAAATAAATAATTCCCTACTTGTTCTCAAATAAATTGAAATTGAAAAACTGTTTGTCTGCGGTTATCTTGGCCAAAGGCTGTGCATCCAAGTACTAATTCTGGGGTGCCAATAATTGTGACCGACTGGATCGAATCAGTCTTACGTAGCAAAAAATATATATTTGAAATAGTGTTTTTTACATTGGATAAAAGTAGAGACTCAGAGCTACAAAAGGGTGTACCATACAGTACAGTTGTGGTGTATGCTTTGAAAGTTGATAAACTGTAACCTCACCTTTGAGAAAATGGCCAATGAATGTTTTGGTAAACCTACTGGAGAGCTATTCTTTACACGCAGTCAACATCGTTCAGACCCTCTTAAGACTTAGCCCGACCCATCTCTTGAATTATTCACATATGAGGCCATGTACTAAACAACCAAAGATGTCAAGATTAAAGCCTGGTTTATACTACTACTATCGACAGTTGTCGCAGTGACATCATGAATATTCTATTGTCGTCCAACATCAAACTTGTTGTTGTCGTTATGAAAAAGTATAAACACAAAAACTACAGGCTGCATGACATCAGCAGCCGTGTGACCCAAAATAGCATCACTAGTGAATTTTAACACCAATAAATACACCCGTTTAAAAATGAATATAGTATATGTCAATCTAGCAAACCACATAACTAAAATAAACTTTCCAAACAATGTTTTGGTTAGTTTCTAGCTTGTTGGCTAGCTTGGTAATGCTAAGTTAGCTGGGTAGTCAATTCAAATAATAACTATATCATCTGGCTGACAATGTCTTCGCTTTAGCTCATTTATCTTCATTAGTACAGGAAAATAAACTCACAACAAGATCATTATTTACAAGTTAATGGTGAGCCAATTGCAGAAAATAGCTTACAGTTGTGATTGTGACTAAATAAATGCAGGGCATTTTACCGGAGAATTGTTGTCCTAACATTATATCCTAATTTGACTTTGGTGCAGGTGTTATTCACGTTACCGTCTCTGGTAAACACACACTATATCAAATAAAATCAAAGTTGATTTGTCACATGCACAGGATACAGAAGGTGTAGTGAAATGGCTACTCTGCAGTCTTTTGTTTAGACATATAGCGAGCTAGCTAGCTAAAAAAATAAACCATAATCTCAACTCACACTTTACTCCCCTGCATGAATCTGCAGGTAGCTAACCAACCAGGTTCAGTGTTAACTCTTGGAACTACCCATCCCGGATCCGGGAGAATTGTCAGCAACTACACTAATTAGCATAGCGCAACGGTCAAATAATCTTACTAATCTTACTTATATTACTAGAAAATATTCATATTCAAGTGAAATATAGCGAAACACAGCTTAGCCTTGTGTTAATCACCCTGTCTTCTCATATTTTGAAATTATGCTTTACAGCGATAGCAAGACAAGCGTTTGTGTAAGTTTATCGATAGCCTAGCATAGCATTATGTCCAGCTAGCAGCAGGAAAATTGGTCACGAAAATCAGAAAAGCAATCAAATGAACCGTTTACCTTTGATGATCTTCGGATGTTTTCACTGACGAGACTCCCAGTTAGACAGCAAATGTTCCTTTTGTTCCATAAAGATTATTTTTATACCCAAAATACCTCCGTTTGTTTGTCACGTTATGTTCAGAAATTATGAATCCCCAGGAAATAGCGGTCATGACAACAACGAAATTTTTTCCAAATTAGATCCATAATATCGACAGAAGCATGGCAAACTTTTTTTATAATCAATTCTCAAGGTGTTTTTCATATATCTATTCGATAATATCGATAATATCAACCGGGATAGTTGGCTTTTCAGTAGGACCGGGAGGAAAAATGGCTACCTCTGTCTTTTAAGCAAGAATCACTCAGAGCCATCAGCTGGCCACTTACGCAATGTGTTCGTTTAGGCGTGAAACTACGTCTAAAGGCTGTAGACACCTTAGGGAAGATGTAGAAAAAGGAATCTGGTTGATATCCCTTTCAATGGTCAATAGGGATGCATAGCAAGACAGGGGTTTCAAAATAAGGGTCGCTTCCTGATTGGATTTTTCTCAGGATTTTGCCTGCAATATCAGTTCTGTTATACTCACAGACAATATTTTTATAGTTTTGGAAATTTTAGAGTGTTTTCTATCCTAAGCTGTCAATTATATGCATATTCTAGCATCTGGTTCTGAGAAATAGGCAGTTTACTTTGGGAACGTTATTTTTCCTAAAATAAAAAATGTCCCCCCTAGCTTCAAGAAGTTTTAAGTAGCTTGCTAACATTAGGCCATAACTAGCAATGCAAATGACTCTGTGATATGAATAATATTACTACACAGATCATATACATAACGTTAGCTAGCGAGCCAGCCAGCTAACATTAGCTAGCTAGCTATCAGTATGCTTTAACTTGCAATGAAAAAGATTTTCTGACCAAAGTTGAATTGTATAATATCTGAAAATATAACTAGCTAGACTCTCTTACCCGTATACATGGATGGATGCATCTCCCTCTGTCACGGATGCCATGGTTGTCCTTAGTTTGAAGATGTAATCTGGAGGTGGGTGTTTTATACAACAGCCTTCTGTGTTCTCTTTTTGACTCCCTCTGCATATTTGCAATCAAAAGCCTGAATTTTTGCCATCTCCTTACTTACCATCTCCTATCATACTCATATGAGGCATTCCACTGATTTCAAAACTCGGTCCTCCAGAAAGTGGAGAACAACACTTTTGCAGATATACTATCTGATATCTTTAAAAAAAGCTACGTTAGAGAGGATTACCTACACATATTGAACAGCTTATGTTATAGACAGAAGCGTGCTACATGGCTAAACCAGCTAGCCTTGTAATTTGACAATTGTATTCGTATTTACAGATGGCATATAAGTTTGTTATTAAGGCACATGAAAGTTCACATGTTCCAGAAAACATTTCTGCCCAAAGAAAACGCATTTAGATTTTATTTTTAAAGTTTACGTTCGAATGCCTTTCCTGTGAAGTAGTGACATGCACGACATACACCTCGTTTCCTGAAACAAGTCACAATTTTGTACATGCCATTTGTCTTTGTTTTTAAATTCAAATTGTAAACTTACGTTTACTAAAAAAAAGTGGTTCTGCAATGTTCAATATCCAATAACAAGGTGTGGAGACAAAGTATTTTAAAATTTCAACTTATTTTAGAAGTATTTTTAAAAGTACAACTGTATTTGCACAGGTGAAATACCTATGCCCATAATGTGGGTGTGAAAGCTCAAGGTACAGCTTGGGAATATCAATCACTACTAAATAATTAGTTGGAGTTATAAGGCAGGGATGTTGCCTATGTCAGCATAGGTCACATATACTGTAACTACCATTGTACTTAATTGGTAACATACAGTAAATAAGCTGGTTAAATGTCATTATTTTTACATATTCTAATGAGACCATATTGGTGCTATACCATGCATTGGCCTGAACATCTTCACTTCCTTCACCGAAAGAGTTGAAAGTAACAAGATATTGAACCTCTCTGAGCACGGAACCCGGTAGCGGGCTGAAATTCCACAACATACGGTGATCGCTACATAAATAGTCATATTAAACATTCATGAAAATACAAGTGTCTCACATGTATCGAAAGCCTAGAATCTTGCTAATCCAGCTGCGTTGTCAGATTTAAAAAAGGATTTACTGCGAAAGAATACGATGTGATTATCTGAGGATAGAGCCCCATAAAAAAAAACTATTTCAACCAGCACATGCTAACAAAATCACAAACGGCATTATTAAAATACATTGTTTACCTTTGACGATCTTCATCTGTTTGCAATCCCAATGCTCATTGTTACACAATGAATTATCTTTTGTTTGATAAAATCAGTTTTTATAGCCTAACACGAAACAGTTTGTGAACCGCTTGTGTCGTGAATTCTGTCTCATTCCATTTTTGACGACACATTCGAGGGTAAATACCCACACAAATGTGACTTTTTCAGTCATGTTTGGTTTCATTGCAATCAACTGGTTTGTTTGTAACACAACCAAACCTGATGGGCCATTTCGCGGGACGTATTGACTGAAAGAAACCGATTTGAAGACAACAAGTAATGACATCACTGTGCACCAATGATATGACCACTGTTTCGTTGATTGATTGTATTTTAACCCAATGACCACTGATCGTCTTGAAATCTAGCTGGGTAGATAGCCAATGAGCTGAGGTAAACGGCAATATGCAATGGTTATGTGTTGCAAGACCAACCCATGTAGTAAACTCCGGCATAAAGAGAATCATTCGCTATTGAAGTTTTATACCGAAAGTAGCTACGCATATTACGCACAGCATTGGTTGGTAAACGTGCAGATTCAGCTGTTTTATATATCTATCAGTATGGCGACTAAGTCAGGGAAAGCTAAATTGAAGTCTAGATATACAGGTGTACACACAATTTTAGAAATTGATCAGAAAAGCAAGACAGATATTGTTGTAGGACGATTCATTTAGCGATTCCCAAGTGGAGGAATATTTTTTGAACAGAGAGGACATGTTTTGGACTGGTAAGTTCTTCTCATGCTGATGCCCTTGTTTGAAATTAATAATATAAAATATTATTTGTGATTTTATTTTATTTTAGAAGCAATATATAAAAATGTAATGTAATGAAATGTGAGATGCGTGTGTCTGCCGACCCACCCCAACCCACATAAAATAGCCTATTTGAGGCTGTTGAGGAGAGGGCAGTCCCACACCAATGGCCAAAGTGAAATGGAGACAGTAGATACAGCTGGTCTGTTGTAATATAATACAGACAGTAGATCTAGCTGGTCTGTCATAATGTAATAGAGACAGTAGATCTAGCTGAAATGTCATAATATAAAAAAGACAGTAGATCTAGCAGGTTTATAATAATATATTCAACCTTATATTCCCTGTACTCTCTCTATATATATATATCTGTTTATTACACCTGTTGATAATCACTTTACAGCAGAAAGAGACTGCTATGGCATCAGCAGCACAATATTGTGTAGAGCTTTGGCAAAGTGGGTGGGGTTATATCCTTCCTGTTTGGCCCTGTCCGGGGGTCTCATAGGATGGGGCCACAGTGTCTCCTGACCCCTCCTGTCTCAGCCTCCAGTATTTATGTTGCAGTAGTTTATGTGTCGGGGGGCTAGAGTCAGTTGGTTGTATCTGGAGTACTTCTTCTGTCTTATCCGGTGTCCTGTGTGAATTTAAGTGAATTTAAGCTCTCTCTAATTCTCTTTCTCTCTCTCGGAGGACCTGAGCCCTAGGACCATGCATCAGGACTACCTGGCATGATGACTCCTTGCTGTCCCCAGTCCACCTGGCCTTGCTGTCCCTAGTCCACCTGGCCTTGCTGCTGTTCAAGTTTCAACTTTTCCGCCTGCGGCTATGGAACCCTAAACTGTTCATATTTACTCTTGAGGTGCTGTCCTGTTGCATCCTCTACAATTCTGTGATCATTATTATTTGACCCTGCTGGTCATCTATGAACTTTTGAAAATCTCAGCCAACTTCTGTTATAATCTCCACCCGGCACAGCCAGAAGAGGACTGGCCATCCCTCATAGCCGGGTTCCTCTCTAGGTTTCTTCCTAGGTTTTGGCCTTCCTAGGGCGTCTTTCCTAGCCACCGTGCTTCTACACCTGCATTGCTTGCTGTTTGGGGTTTTAGGCTGCGTTTCTGTACAGCACTTTGAGATATTAGCTGATGTACGAAGGGCTATATAAATACATTTGATTTGATAGAGGACTGAGGGTCTTCCAAATATTGAAAGTGTGTAAATAGTTACCCATGTTATTTTGTAAATGGATATATTTTTTTCTCAATTTTTTTTTTTGGGGGGGGCTGTTAGAATACCATTTTGTATATAGTTATTTGTTTCAAAATGTATACCTTCACCAATTTGGCCACTTGGGTACATTTGGGCTACTTGTGTGGGACACCAGGGTGACTTCATGATAAATGTCATGTAGCACACTCATTTTGGAAGTTATCATTCTGAAACTTTGCACAAGTACTGTTGCCCTCTTGTGTTTTCCACTGAAATTGTCCCCATCATCCTATCTGAATGCTTGTTTCATCTTGTTCATTTTAAAGATGATGATACAACAATAAAAATAAAAAACGTATGGTTTTGTATTATCTAAACCAGATCTATTGTGTTATATTCTCCTACATTCAATTCAGATTTACACAAACTTCAGAGTGTTTTCTTTCAGATGGTACCAATAATATGCATATCCTTGTTCTGTGCCTGAGCTACAATCAGTTAGATTTGGGTATGTCTTCAGGCGGAAATTGAAAAAAGTAGGGGGTAGCTCTAAGAGGGTTTATGTGAATCACATTCTGCTTTTTATTAAGAATAGAGTCAGTCGTATGTCTGAAGAGAAAATACATAGCATGTGGCCATTGGTACTTTCAATATGCAACCCAACCAACCCCGCCTGAGTGCAGATAAAAAAATAAAAAAAATAAATAGGGATGGAAACTAACTCTGCCCAG